>NC_067472.1:96409292-96784292 GCF_947179515.1 Apodemus sylvaticus
ATGCTATGACATAACAAACAGAAAAAAAAAAAAGGGTCTAGTGGCCCTGTCTCAGAAACCTAAACAAACAGAACAAACTAAACAGCAAGCTGGATGTGGTAGCTCATGCCTGGAATTCCAGCACTCAGAGGGCTGAAGCAGGAGGATTTGTATGTGGGAGGGTGCTCTACATAGTGATACCTTGTTTCAAAATATAAACAACAAAAATACAGAAGAAAAACAGAAGTAGGATAATACAGTAAAGACCTTATCCATTACACAATCAGGCAAAATCATTCGAGTTAACTAAAATTGCAGTATGTGTGTGGAGATATAGTTTCTTGTTTTAAAAAAGATTTATTTATTATTATATGTAAGTACACTTTAGCTGTCTTCAGACGCTCCAGAAGAGGGTGTCAGATCTTGTTACAGATGGTTGTGAGTCACCATGTGGTTGCTGGGATTTGAACTCAGGACCTTTGGAAAAGCAGTCGGTGCTCTTAACTGCTGAGCCATCTCTCCAGCCCTGCTGATATAGTTTCAGTTTGAGAATTCTTCATAGATTTATTTTATGTATATGAGTGTTTTGTACATGAGTGTGATCATGTATGTGTGTGCACTATATTCCTGCCTGGTGCCTACTCTTGTTACAGATAGTTACAGATAGTTGTTAGCTATCATGTGGATCAATTTGAGAATTTTTATTTATTACTGCAAACTTGAGAAGCTTGGGTCTCTAACCTGTTTTATATCTATCTGTCTATCTCAGTTATTACTGTTTTAAAAGATTTATTTACTTGTATTTTATGTGTATTGGTATTTTGCTTGCATTTATGTAAATGCACCATGAAAGTATGGTACCACTGGAGGCCAGGAGAGAGGACATGGTATTCCTTGGAGCTAGAGTTATAGCCGATTGTGAGTTACCATGTGGGTACTAGGAACTGAACCTGGGTCCTCTGCAAGAGCAGTAAGTACTGCTAACCACCGAGCCAATTTTCTAGCCCCTCATGTAAGGCCTATTTCTGTACAGTAGTTTCTTCACAGTGGGTTAATCTTGGTGCTTTTGCTCCTTCTGGATGATCCTTGATGAGGTAGGTCTCTTGAGTTGCCTCCAGTTTCAGTCATGGTGCCCTGCAAATGGGCTCTGATGTGTCCCAGGCTGCCATATCCCACTCATGGAGTCTTGTCAATTAGGCAATAAAATCTTTTCCATCTTTTCTTCCTTTCCTTACCTGGAATGTAACCTTTGGTTTCTATTTCTAAACTAGGTTTCACTTGAGACCTTGGGCCTTGTTTCCATGATTGTTGCTTCCAAATTCTGTCTGTGTCTTAAGCCAGAAGAATGGTTTTTGTTTCTTTGTTGCCCAGAAATTTTTAGTTGCATAGACTTTTTATCAGTTCTTTTCTCTTGATTAGAACTTTTTGTGCTCTCTTTAATAACTCTTCCTCAAAAACAACTGCTAAATTTTCTTCTAGATCCTATCTGTGTATGTAGTACTTCACTCATAAACCTGGAACCCACTATTTAAATCTCTGCCACCTTTCAAAAACCATGACTCAGCATGTCCTCAGATTAGCATCACATTTGTTTCTTGTCTAGTAACCCATCTGCCTGTGTCTGCAGTGGTCTTTTCTCCCATTTCCTTGTGTGCTCTGCCTACTCTCTCACAGTCTTCCGGTCTTCTTACTGTCATAGGTCACAGAGGAAATATTTGGTTAGTCTCTGCCAAACATTCTAGCTGTGCTGTTTTCCTTAAAATGACTTGCAGATAAATTGTTTTGCTTCTTGGTCTCTGTGCTCTAGTGCAGATGTTCTCCTGTAACAGAGGTGTTGTGATCAGTCGGGAGGACTGATGGACCATGTTTGGAGAATTAGATTCTGATCTCTGCTGCGCTACTAATTTGTGGTTTGATCCTGTACCGGGCACTTTTTGTCCTTAAATTTTCTTTTGTCGAAAGTGTCCTTGTTTCATGATACAGATGAGACTTGATAGGTGCGCAAACCCAGAGAGTAAGCCTGGGCACTGAGGAGTGAGTACACAGAAACAAAACCATCGCTGCAAGTGCAGCTCTGCCTTAGTAGAACCAGAAAGTAACTCAGATGGCCTGTGTGACAATAAACTGGTCTAGGCAGTCATCGTGAGAAAGTAGAAAGTGGAATAAAATGATGGGCTTTCCCTGACAGAGCTCCCTCCTGGGGATCGCCCTGGGGCATGCATACTTTGGGATCTGAGAAGCTTGTCCTTCTGTGTATCCAGTTCCAGAATGCCTCCTCCCACCTTTCACCTCCTTCACAGACTCAACCTGGATCTTCACCTGGCTTTGATTTCCCAATCCTGTGGATACTGGTCCTTGGAAGTCAGAGTTTCAGGAAAGCTTAAACGTTTGATAACAAGTCCAATGTTTTTTGATGCCTCCTTCTGTGCTGTTCATGGCTCTGTTTCATATCTTAGGCTTAGGATGAGGCAGGATTTGGTTGTAGTAAGGAAAGGCAGAGTGTTTGGGGATCCTGTTACCAAGAGCTATGAAATAAGAGTAGACTACGAGATGAGCGATTCTCTGTAAGAACACCATGGGTAGCTTCTGCACACACAAACCCCAGCGTTCCTCCTCCACACACTGACAGAAGCAGAACCCTGCTGCTTCTTTATCCTGCTCCCTTCTGAAATGCCTTGAGATTTACTCAGGTCTTTACCGCATTCAGACCCCCTCTCCTTTCCCTTTAAAGATATACCTCAATTTCCATCACTGTAGAATGAGCTGATCTGTTTCTACACAGTGGTTCGTTGTAAGTGTAAATGGCATAGGGTACACCAGTCTTACACCAGTCTATATGTGGTTAGTGATGAGGCCGAGGCAGCAGACCTACCCTCATCACTCAGAGGCTTCTAAACTGCTGAAACCTGCTGGAGAAAGCCAGGGAACTCCAGGATAGTTCTGGAAAGAAGAGTTACTGAACTCTGTACACTGTCAAGCAGGCCTTCTCTGTTATTCCAGTCTTTATTATCTCTTTCCCTAAGACAGTCACCACAGCATTCATCACACTAGATTCATTTGCAGTTGTATTCTAGAAGCCCTGCTTCCATCCTGATGCAGCCTCATCAATGAGGGTGCCTTCTGGCCTCCTGGACTGGTTAGGAATAGGTGACATTGATCCTTTCTTTCCTTTCCTTTCCCTTTCCCTTTCCCTTTCCCTTTCCCTTTCCCTTTCCCTTTCCCTTTCCCTTTCCCTTTCCCTTTCCCTTTCCCTTTCCCTTTCCCTTTCCCCTTCCTTCCTTCCTTCCTTCCTTCCTTCCTTCCTTCCTTCCTTCCTTCCTTCCTTCCTTCCTTCCTTCCTTTCTTTCTTTCTTTCTTTCTTTCTTTCTTTCTTTCTTTCTTTTTTTTTTTTGTCTTTCAAGATAGGGTTTCTCTGTATAGCCCTGGCTGTCCTGGAACTCACTCTATAGGCCAGGCTGGCCTTGAACTCAGAAATCCACCTGCCTCTGTCTCCCAAGTGCCAGGATTAAAGGCGTGTGCCACCCTGACTGATCCTATCCTTTAAGGAGAGGTCACTGTTATCTAGGCAGCCCTAGGAAACTAGGAAGTGAATGCTAGTGTGGGTTCTGTAGACACGTTCATTGTGGACACTAACAACATCTGGTTGAAATAATGGTTTGATTTGGGGCTTGGTGAGAGTCTGTGAACTTATTTGCTCCCATTCCATTTTGGTTTTAAGTTGTTCTAAGCTGATGACCCAACTTGTAGTTGTCAAGTAATGCCAGATTTTCCTTGTGGCCAGTCCTGATGTGGGTACCTGTGGACCTGATAATTCATCAGCCACAGGTAATTCAGTATTTATTTTTCAGACACTACTCACAGCTTTTGTTTGTTTGTTTGTTTTTAGTGTGGGTGTTTTGCCTATATGTATGTCTGTGTACTATTTATGTAGCTGGTTCCTTCAGTGGTCAGATTCTCTGGGACTGGAATTACAGATGGTTGTGAACCATCATGTAGGTGCTAGGAATTGAACCTCGGTCCTTTGGAAGAGCACTTAGTGCTCTGAACCATCAGGTCATCTCCCCAACTTCTATTTATCTTGCCTTTAGTCCTGCTTTTTTCTTTTATGTCTCATCTATTTGTTTTTCTTAGTTAATTCAGGAAAGACCTTCCTTGTCTATTCCTCTTTGGTTATCATTACGATGAATTGTTCTAATCCTGGCTGATAAGCTTTATACTGGGAACACTTCTGAAAAGAAAGACATTTGGGGATGGAATTAGACAGTGTGGTGCCATAAAGAAAAATGAAATTATGTCATTTACTGGGAAGTGGACATAGCTAGAGACTGCCATATTAAGTGATATAAAGCCAGACTTAGGAAGACACATGCTGCGTGCTTTCTCTCATTTGTGCATCCTGTGTATTTTATAGACACATAAAACTCTTATGTATAAATATAACATGGAAGTAGAAGAACTGCCATTGGAAGAAAGGAAGAAGCAGGGGGGGGCTAGAGAAGGGGAAAGATGGAGAAAGTAGGGGTGAATATGGTCAAATGTATGGCATGCTTGAAAGAAATGGGTTCCATGAAACCAAAGCTGTGTATAGTGAGTATATGTGTGCATCTGTATATCCGTATGAATGAATTACAGGTAAGCTGCACTCATGAAATCTCAACACAGCCACCAAGAACAGCACAGTGGCACAATTAGTTGACATAGGGGAAAGACCCTATCCCTAGATGAAGAACTACAGGCAACTAATGGCTGTAGTAAAAGCTGAGGGAAAGTACTTTCAAAGGATTCTGAGAGCAAGATGAGGAAAGTGTGACCTTTCTGTTAGCCCAAGTCTCTAGGCTAGAGGTGATGGAGTTAGCTGTGCTTAGCTTTTCTAAGCTCTTCCTTCTCTCCTTGTCAGGGCAAGCTAGAGCTGAAAGCTCCTCTTTGGAAATTGTGGTTTGACTGTGGTAGGATCACGTTCTTCAGACATATTTAGTGGAGAGAATGAACTTACCCGTCCTCTTTCTGACCAGGAAATAATTAGTGCTCAGGTGAACTGATGATTGCCAGGTTCCTGTGTGTGACCTGCAGCATCTCCTTGTGGAATGGAGATTCAGGAAAAGAGAACTACTTTTGAATAAGACTCCAAACTGTACTGGGCTCCAGGTGACCAAAACTTCCCTGTTAGGATGAGGAAAGTTTGTCCAGATGTTTCTGCCTGGGGATTGGCCTGTGTCCTATCTGTTGTTCCAGAGAAATACGACTCCGCTGATTTTATCTCTCCTTATCCTTCTTTTTGCAGGGCCCAGGATGTTCTTTTTGAATTCCTTTGTAGCTTTGTCTGTTTGAGGAAGAGCAGCATGTATTTTGGGCTAGAGTTATGAATAAACTATGTGGCCAGTGGCCAGGGTAAAACTAATACCTTTTCTCCGTCACAAGTCCTTCCATCAAAAGGCTTCACTGGCTACAGGCAATCAGAGACTGAAGTAGGCAGCTGCAGATCTTTATTGTGCAATTTTGAGGTGAGGAAGGGTAAAATCCCAGGGCCCAGGAGGCAGACATGTGTCGGCTAGAGAGATGACATCAGCTAGTTTGCCGGTGCTCAGAAGGGAGATTCCAGGTGCTGAGCCACTTTCCTGCTTGTGGGGTGTCTGGAGCCACCACTAATTCTGTCAGCAGTCAAGGCCCCGGAGAAAGCTCTGCCTAATTCTTGCCTCCTGTTGTCTCCATGGGACCTGAAATGGAAACTTTGGTGGTGAGTACAAACTTCCGAGGACTGTAGACTAGTGTGCTCTTGTGTGCTTTCTGTGGTGATAATAAGACCTGCTTAAGCTTTGCAAACCTTGTGAATATGAGTATCTTATATGAAGTACAGAGGAGAGGTGTTGTCTGGAGTCCCAATTAGGAATTGCCTTTCCAGGAAAGGGGAGCTGTCTTAGATTTGATACATTTTTTAAAATTTAATTTTCTTGTTCTCTGTATATGTGTGTGTATCTTGGGGCTAGGATGCTGGGCACCTGTGTGCACATGTGTGTATGGAGGCCAGAGGTTGGCATTTGGTGTCTTCAGTTGTTTACCACCTAATTTTTTGAGACAAGGTTTCTCATGATCCTGAAGTGCACTGATTTGGCTACAACCGGTGAGCTCTCAGGATCTGCCTGTCTGCCTCCCAGCTCTGGGATAAAGACATCCTCTGCTTTTTACATGGTGCTGGGGACCTGAACTTGGCTGTACCTTACCCACTAAGCCACCTCTCCAGCCTTAGTTTGAATCATCTCTAAATTAATATTATTCGGTGGCTTAATGTAGATATTTATCAAAGAAGAAGAGGAGGAAAAGGAAGAGGAAGAGCAAGAAGAAGAAGAAGAGGAGGAGGAAGAGGAGGAGGAAGAGGAGGAGGAGGAGGAGGAAGAAGAAGGCAGCATATTTAATGACTTCCTTTCTGTTCTCCTGCCCCCCCCCCATGTTTATCTTCCAGCAGTCTCTTAGAGCCATATGTTGGGTGATAAATTGTAAAAGGCATGTTTGCAGGATGTTTTCTCTACTCAGTGTTGCTGTGTGCAGGCTTCTAGGAACTGTAGTGGAGATTCTTGGGAGGCCTACAGCTAGTAGTAGAACTTCAAGAAGCATTACAACCTCTGTAGCAAGAAAGGGGAAAGAACAGAGTTGGAATCAGCAAAGCCCAACTACTTACCAGCTTTGCTTTCCTGTCAGATGTTGGGATCTCCTTCTGGTTCCACTCGTTTTCTGGAAGATGTTAGGAAAGAAGCCTGTTGCACAGAAAGCAGATGATACTAGAGCTTCTGCTAGGGTAGGAACTTCCAACCTCTGGCTTACATGGGCTTCTCTGTGTCTAAGTCGCAGTGGATTTCTATAAGACCCAGCTCACATTCAAGTGTAGTCACCAATCACTCAAAGGCACGCTGGGGAGAAACTCGGGTGTATTCTGTCTGGGTGTCTTTTCTCTTTCTTTGGTCTTTAAGGTCTGAGGGCCTTTCCATCACAGCTTCTGAGGTACCAGCATGCTTGTTTTAAGCCTAGAGCCTCCACTTCAGGGCCTGGAAACTGGGTGAGCTCTTGGCTTCCTTCTTTAGTCAGGCATTTCTTGGAAGCTGCCTACATTCCTTTCTGCCCAGTTCTATCTCTGGACAGTGCGGGGCACAATTGCTTCCTGCTTCTGTGATGTGGAGTGTTAAAACAGATCTGTGGAGACTACTTCCAGAGCAGTTGAAGGTGGAATGAATGGCCTTTTCTTGGAATTCTGCAGCTAGGAACTATCTTCATGGGGTTGCAGTATTGAGTCTTCTTTTAAGGAGAAGGTCTTGTTAATTACCCAGTCTGTACTCTTACAGGGATCTTCCTGCTTTAAGTTCCTGAGTGCTGGAATTAAAGGAATGTGCCACCATATTGGGGCTTAGAATTAATTCTTTCTAAAACATTTCCAACTTGCTTGCCTTTCTGAAAGGGATGGGTAGGGGGCAAGGCCCAGTTTCTTGTGGTCTTATGTACTTAGGATGGGGAGTAGGTGTGCATTTTATAAGGAAGGAGCTGAGACGCAAGTATGAGGCTGTCTTTGGCTCCCACATAGCTGATGTTTCATCAGTCAGTGTTGGCACTATGAAAAGTGTCTATAAGTTCTGCTTCCCCTGCAGGCAGGTGCCATTTTACCTGGCTTCAAAATATTTGAAGGGCAGCAGCATTTGCTCCTGTAAAGTAGGAAGAGCCCAAGAAGATGCTAAAATGAATAACTGGAGGGGTGAGCCTGAATGTGGAGAGAGGAAATCAACCCTTCTAAAGACCCAAAAAGGATAGTAAGTCCGGAGAGAATGGTAGATGCTGGCTGTAGAGTGGGAAGGTAGGATTTTCCCAGAGTGAACTGAGGCCAGGAGCAGTGGGGACGTGGTTTGGGAATGCTCGCTTGTGCCCACACTGCTGAGTGCCTTGGGTAGGAGGCACTTCCCCTAGGAGTAGAGCTGACCCATTGCCTGGCCTTCTTTCCTGTACCTGCCATATACCTACCTGTATGGTTCTGGCCTATACGGGAGGTGTGGCAGAGTGTCCTGGGGGCAGAACTACTGTATTGAGAGTGGACTGATCAGCACGAGTCTGCTTCTTGGCTTTGGCTGCCTTGATGATGAAAAGCTTCTTGGTAGCTGTCAGTCCTTGATGACTTGGCCTGTGACGGTTTCTTGCCTTGGTAAAGTATATATTTCTTCTCACATATGCCCTACACCTTTAAGGTTTAAAAATATAGGGGTATAGCCAGATGCAATGGTGCATGCCTATAACCCAGCACTTAATGGTATTCAGACAGGAAAAGTCCAAGGCTAGCTGGACAAGATAGCATCCAGTTCTATGAGCATATAAAACTGAAGAGATTTCTCAGTGGTTAAGAATACTTGCTGAGAGACTTGAAGTGCCAGGGTGAGGGGATACCAAGGGGGACCCCCCCCCCACACCTGCTCAGAGAAGGAGGAGGGATAGAGAAAGGATTGTGATTGTGGGAAGGGGTGACTGGGAGAGGGTAGAGAGTGGGATGTAAAGTGAATAAATAAAAATAAATAAATTAATTAAAAAAAACTACACTTGCCAAGGTCCTATAACCAGGTTCTGTAGGCTCTGTAACCAGCACCCCTATGGTCGTTCACAACCATCTTGTACTTCCAGTTCCAGGAGATCTGATGACTTCTTCTGATCTCTGAAGGCACCAAGCACACATGTGTTGCTATACATACATGTAGGCAAAACACTCACATATAAATAAAACTGGTAAATGATTTTTTTAAAAAATAAGAGACGAGGCTGGTTAGTGGTGTATCTCAGTAGAGTGCTTACCTAGCATGTGTAGCCTTGGGCTGGCTCCCCAGTACCAGATAAACCAGATAGAGTATACCTATAATCTCAGAACTAAAAAGTGGAAGTAGCATCAAAAGTTCAAGGTCATCCTCTGCTTTATAGTGAGTTTGAGGTCAGCCTGAGCTACACAAAACCTTGTAGTAAGGGGTTTAATTTGAAACAGACCTTGAGGAAGGGGCTTAATTTGAAACAGAACTAGCTGAAGGGCCTACATCTGAAATGTGTATTGGAAGACTCCTACTAGTGTTGGCTGTTCCTCCTGTTACTCCTTCCATTTATCTTCCCACCGCGGTTAGGAATTGTGAGCAGCTGCCACTACAAGTAGGCCCATCGGGATGGTAAGAATGGAGCTAAGTATGACTGTCGGCACACTGCCTGCAGCGCCCGGGCTCACCTGTAGAGCCATCGGTTTAAGCCTGGGGTGGGGCCTTTCCTCCCAAAAGTTGGTGACAGCAGGGATGAAAAGCTAAAGAAGTAGCTGAGGGTGAGGATAACATTGAGTTCATGATCTCTCCTCCTGCCTGTGCTTCCTGCAACATCTTTGTTGATTGTCAAGAGAAAAGCAAGACCTTGCTATGTAGTTATCAAGCATTTGCTGACTTTCTCAGCTTAACTGGCAGTGTAATGCAGATATTTTATAACGCTTGGATTTTGGCAAGAGGGAATTTATTATCTATCTAGAGAGACAATAGTTGTTGAATAAAGAATCTCCAAGCTTTCAACTTGTTGGTTGTTAACTACACATACCTTTGCAGTTGAGCAACAGGAAAGTTGTATCTTAAAACTATAGGAAAGCTTTCTTGAAGGAGCAGGATTTTTTTTTCTTGGTCTTTGAAAGCTGGGTTGACTTTATAAGCAAAAGAGAGGTCAAATGTGTTCTGTATGTGGAGAACAGCAGCCATATAGAAAAAACGTAGTATCTATCTAAGGCTCACTGTGCTCAGCTGTCCTGAACCAGTATGTCTAATAGGGCAGAGCGAAGGTTTTTACTCTATGAGTTTGGCTTTGGTGCACAGGAAATGGAAGTGAGGCAGTGAGAGTGGAGTTATGTAGAAATCTGTTTAGTTTAATTTAAAATTTAAAGTATGTATGCCTGTATGTGTGCATATGTGTGGGTGTCCCACAGAGGGCAGAGGACACCACTGGATCCCTGGAGCTGGAGTTAAAGGTGGTTGAGAGCTTCCTGATGTAGCTATCCTTGACTGCCAAGCCAACTCCAGTTCCTGGAAATGTTTCTAGCAGAAGAAAGCAGGGACGTTCTGGAGAGGGCAGACGCTTAGTAATGTCACTTGCGAGAGCTGGAACAACAATAGAGAAGGGAGTGACTTCTGGAGAGGGTTCCAGTGTGAGACAGGCAGGCAGGTATTAGATGTGGGATTCTCAGGATGAAACTGAGGAGAAGGAATGTGCTCAGCAAAGTTTCTGACTTGTGAGGGCTGATCCACACCCATCTGACACGTCTAGGAAGCACCATGAACTTTGCAAAGGACTTTTTCATTCAGTAACTCAGTTTTCTGGACTCTTAGAGTTCATCTAGTGTTGTTTCTTTTCACAGTGGGGAGCTGGGAGCCAAGAAGGCAGAAGGGTCTGTTCCCGGCTCACCCAGAGTTTTAGTGGTGGAGTGGCACCTCTGCCCTCAGCCTTCCCTCTTTTAGGGCAGTTTTATAAGGAAAGCAGTAGGGAGGAATGATTGAGGGATTAGAACAAGTTGATACACAAGCAAGGTGAAACTAGGTAACTCCAATCTCTGGGCAAAAGCATTTGGAAAATATTACTGGGTTTCCTACTAAGAAATGTTTCGTGAGAACTATAGACTCCTTGTATCTTTCTAATTCTGAGAGTCTTAAGTGCACAGAGATTATATGTATGAAAAATATTTAATTGAATATCTCTTGAGAGACTGTGGTTTGTCCTTTTTTAAAAGGAATTACAAGGGTTATTTGACTCCATGTAATTTCCCAATTGTGTCCATAAAACCTGACTACACTGGAGTCACTACTACAACTGGAGAACACTACTCTGCCTTGGTAGGGTTTGGCCAAATGATCAACAGTACCTAAGAAGCTTCTTCCTCTTATTGTAAGGTATACCTGTATACCTCATTTCCCATCTCCTGTCTTTGTCCCTCTGTGTCTGTCTGTCAACCTCCTTTGTTGAAGAACCCCCTGCCCCACTCGCACTTGTGCTGGCCGTAGAACCTGACCATAGCAAAGCACCTTTGGAATACTGCTTTGTTCGTGCTCTCTGACATGATGACTGGCTTGGTGATGTTAGCCAGCACAGTTGGAGAATGGAAAACAGAATGGTAGGTCATCTTGAAAGCATCTTTGAGGAATGTGCCTTTTTCATAAAGCTATTGTGGTCTGTGTCCTGACCCTTAGTTTTCCCATAGACACAGCTGCATTAGAGCCCCTGAAGACAGACCAGATAAGTGCTGTATCCTGCAGTCTAGGAAACCTTTTCTGCTTTGGGAGCATGGGGTGCTGGCTCCTACGTGTCTAATGCACAAGCATAATTACTGAGTTACACTGCTGAAGCTCTAGTGAAGATGGCTGTGTGTCCAGGTTCTTATAAGAGAGAGGTTAAAGTCACTAGACTTAAAGCCACCAGACTTAAAACTCACCAGACTGAAGAGGGGTTCTGTGTGCTCTGTCTAGGTTCTTAGTTCATCTGGTCAGTCATTTGCTTTCAGTTTCAGACCTAGTTCCCAAAGTTTCTCAAAGAAGCTAACTCCTCAGAGTTTAGTCAGAATGACCTTATCCTTCATAACTCTCCTAAGTTCTGTATCATGTTACTTTATTTTTCCTCTTTATCTCCTCTATATTGCTGTGGTCCATCTCAGCCTTCCCATTTCTTTTCCTAGTCTTGTGTCCTATAAAGGTTTAAGTTATGGGGATAGGTTTAAGAAAAGAAGTTAGGTTTGTGGGTGGGTTTTATCTGTCCTTCAAAATAGCAGGTGAAGTCAACTGTAGCAGAACCATCTCAAGACTGTTTTAGATAAATTGAAACTGGTAGCTTCATTTATTACAACAGTAATGAGCTGGTGAGATGGCTTAGCAGTTAAGAGCACTGACTGCTCTTCCAAAGGTCCTGAGTTCAATTCCCAGCAACCACATGGTGGCTCACAACCATCTATAATAAGTCTGTGTCTCTTTTCTGGTGTGTCTGAAGACAGCTACAATGTACTCCCATAAATAAAATAAATAAATCAAAACAAACAACAACAAAACAGAAAGACACTATAAAACAATAACAAAATCCTGAAACCTCTTCAGTCCTCCAGATTCCCAACTGCAAATCTCCATCCTCGCCTCTTCCAGTTTTTTAGTCCTCAGATTGCTGCTGAATTTTCTTCTCCTGGCTATGTTTGGAGAAACGTAGATCTGGAAGGAAATGTAATTTAATTAAAGCTGTGGTCATCTGGTAATTCTTGGGTGTGCACAGAGTAAAGCTTTATTTTAATGTTGCTGAATTTTCTTGAGAACCCTTTCTTCCTCAGCCCCGTGGCCTTTTCCTCAGATGACATGTACTGTGCATTACCGATGGCAGATGTTGTCTGTGTCAATGGCTGTAGTCTTTCATCACCTCTAGAACTGAAATGGTTGACTTCCTTGTCTAGTGATGTTTGAAGTGAGCCAGGGTCTCATGTGTATGCTATGAAGTGACATGACTTGGGTCAGGGAAGGCTGGTGTGGCATCTTCTGTGCTGGCTACAGCAATTGTGTCCCCAAAGAAAGAAAAAGCTAAACACTGAGGGAATGAAGGCTTTCTGAATCCTTTCTTAACCTTCAGTAGGCTACATGGTACTCACATAGGTTCTTTCACCCATTTAGGAGAAATGCCTAGGAATTCCCCCAGATTGTCCATTCTGACAGCTGAACGAGTTTCCACCTGTTTAGTGTTCTTGAGAATCTTGTGCTGATTTCTCCTTTTCCCACTGCCTCCACACCCATCCCTTCTTCTTGCATCATCTCACCCAAATTCCTTTCCTGCATCCTGGGGAGTCTCACGTTTTTCTTCTGTTGCATAGGTATCTCTGTGTTGAACTCAAAGTGAGCAGACGTGTACAGACATCTTTTATACAAAGGCAAACTAATTCTGTGCTGTGTTCAAAACTAGGATAGATGGGGCCAGAGAGATGACTCAGTGGTTAAGAATGCTTGCTGCTCTTTCAGAGGAACAGTTCACTTCCCAGAGCCAATGTCAGGTAGCCTGTAAGTCCAGCTCAAGGGGCAATGACACTTGTGATTCAGCAGACACCAACACACATGCTTGCATATGTATGTTGTATGTTGTATACTACACATACAGATACATACACGGAAATAAGAATAAAGAAGTAAAAATAGGATATGTCTAGTATCTGCAATGATAAGAGCTAACTTTTGCTGAGAAAGGTTTAGTTTCTAACTTTGAGGTGAGGAGAAATATAGCTTTTAAAATGTCATCTTTGGAGCTGAGACCAGCTTGGTCAGCTACATAGAGTTCCAGGTCAGCCAGTCTACAGAGTGAGCCCCTGTCTCAAAACAAAAATAACAAAAGCCAAAATACAACATGTCATCTTTTTCTATAGGGGCAGTGAGTGACATTTAATTAGTATAACATCCATCTGCATTCCAGGCCTGGCTTCCATCTTCCCAGGATAAGAACTGGCCTTTGAGGTCCTTTTGCTCCTCTCTCTTCCTGAGTCTTTACAATCATTGTGAACTTTGCCTCTGGGAGATAAGTTTGTTTGTACATATCCAAACAATGCCTGAAGAGGCGTCAGTGCTGCATTCCTGCACTAATGTTTCAGACACCACATTCAAACCCTGTCCTTGCTCACAGACAGCTATCAGATGGCAGCTTAGTATAGAAGGTTAGAGATCCCCAAGGATTTACTCTGATAGTTAAAAATAACCGCTTTGTGATTTAGACCATAGTGAACCATGGTTTGAAGAGACTGGTATGAATTGTTTAGATTCTTCAGCAGCCCAATGCCCTTGATACTGCTTGCGGGTCAGAACCCCAGTTGAGAGACATGGACATAGCAGAATGGACAGTCGACCCAGCAGCAGGGCTCAGCTGTCCCTGTTTTCCGGAAGAGGTCTTTATCTCACCATGCCTTGAGTTTCTCCTAAGACAGCTGCTCAGGGATGGAAGCAGTTCTCTGCCTTCGTGCTTTTCAGGACTTACAAACTCTCAAGCAGTCATGTCATCACTGTACCTCTCAGTCTGAGGGGTTCTGCTGTCGTGATTTCCTCTTTTGTTATATACTTGCCTCTAGGTTTTTCAAAATTCCATTTATCTCTGGGACTTAGTCCCTGGTGTCTCTTAGAAAAAAACTTTTAAAAAAATGATTTATTTATTTATTTATTTATTTATTTACTTAACGTATATGAGTATACCATTGCTCTTTTCAGACACACCAGAGGGGGCATTGGATCCCATTACAGATGATTGTAAGCCACCATGTGGTTGCTGGGGTACTCAGGACCTCTGGAAGAGCAGTCAGTGCTCTAAACCACTGAGCCATCTCTCCAGCCCTAGAAAACCTTTTTAAGAATTACATTTCCTGGAGGCTGGAGAGATGGGATAACAGGTAAGAGGCTGGTGTTTTAGAGGAGCCAGGTTCACATGGCATCTCTCATCTTCTCTAATAACAGTCCCAAGGGAGCCAACACCCAACTCTGGCTTCTAAAGGCATCAGGCATGCATGTGTTTGCAGATATACACGTGGGCAAAACACTCATACATGTAAAAATAGATAAATGTGTGTACATATATGCATGCATGTGTGTATGCATGTTGTGTGACTGCCTGTCTATAGAGATCAGAGAACAGTTTGTGGGAGTCAGTTTTTTCCTTGTGCTGTAGCTTCCATGTTCCTCACTCACAGTTATCTTGACAGCCTAGAAACACTTTTTTTTTTTTTTTTTTTTTTTTTTTTGAGAAAGGGTTATAAATGTGGTCCAGGCCGGTCTAGACCTCAGCCTCCTAAGTGCTGGGTTGTACGTGAACACTGCCAGGCTCAGGCCCAGCTCTTTAAACACTTGTGTTTGTTTATTGCTCGTTTTGTTTGGTGATCAGATCTAAGGCCTTGTATTTGTTAGTCACGCCCTCTGCTACTGAGTTGCTCCCTCAGCCTAGAGAAACTTTTGTTGGTTGGGTCCTGGGTTGCATTTAGTCTCTAAGTTTAGCCTTTTAACCAGTGCATCAGTTGATTTCTGTTACACCCTTTCTCTTCTTTTCACTTATGCCTTCTTCATCTTGCTGTCACGTGAATTAAAAAGTTTTTTGTTTTGTTTTAGTTAGAGGCTCATATAACACAGGCTGACCTCAAACTCAGTTTGTACCTGAGGATTACCTGAATTTCTTATCTTTCTGCCTCTGCCTCTGTGCTTGGTTTATAGGTGTCCACCATCATACTCAGCTACAAGTTTTAAGTATAAGCATAAAATAATACATTATATATTTCTTCCTGTTATATATAATATGTAGTTCATTTATAACAGATTTTTTAAAAAAAACAAAACTATCTTGGGCTGGAGAGATGGCTCATTGGTCAAGAGCACTGACTGCTCTTCCAGAGGTCCTGAGTTCAAATCCCAGCAACCGTATGGTGGCTCACAACCATCTGTAATGGGATCTGACGCCCTCTTCTGGTGTGTCTGAGGACACTCATATAAATAAAATAAATCTTAAAAACACTATCTTAAGTATTTTATCCTGTGTACTTTGATATATATTTAGTGTGTCTTGTCTAAATAATTCATTAAAAATGATGAGTACCAGGTGATATAGAACAAGAAAAGAAAAGAATATTACAGAATATCAAATTCCACATGAGCATAGATGCTGAAGTCCTCAGTTAAAGTACTAGTGAACTGAATGTAATAGCATGTGGGGAGGACCATACACAGTCGTTAAGAGGGGTTATCCCTAGGGTTATTCAAGAACGTTTTATTATAAGCAGATAAATACATATGTTAAGGCTGTTTCAAGCATTCAGACTTGGAGTTCAGTCTTCTTCCTCCTGATTGATACATTGCCATTTGCAGCCCTGTGCAGGCCCAGCTGTCCTGAGTTACCAGTCTGTCATTTGCCTATACATTTGTATTTTTTCTGTTTTATTTGTAAGATAAGAGAAATTAAAATCCATATAAATTTTATTTCTGGAATTCTTTGGCCTCTGTGTATTTGAATATGTGTACAATTTGTATGTTGTATATATCATAGATGAATGTATATTATGTACTTATATATTCAGGTCATTTTTCTTTTCTTAGAAACAATATGTATCCCTGAGTGGTCCAGAACTCACCATGTAGACAAGATTGGCCTCAAACTCAAGAGATCTGTCTTCCTCTGCCTCCCAAGTGCTAGGATTAAAGGTGTGCACCACCATTGCTGGGATTATTTATCTTTAATTTATATGTATGTTTACCTGAAAGTATGTCTGTACACTACAGTGTGTAGTGCCTGATAGGATAGAAGAGAGTGTCAGATGCCCTGGGCCTGGTATTGCAGGGAATTGTGAGCTGACATGTATAATAGAAATCAAATCTTGAGAACTTTGTACACGCAGAGCATACACAAGCACTCAAAAATGAGTAAGAGGAGGCCCCTTTCAGAGGTGCCTACATATAATTAAAAATGTGAAAAATGAACAGTAGCATTATGGGAGGAAAGAAAGTCACAGAACTCAAAAGACAAGTCCTGTGTATAGGTGGGACAATTAACTTGCCCACCTGCCAATGTCCAAGTGGAAGATTCTAGAGGCCATCATGGTAATCTGGTCCATGCCTGGATCTCGTCACAGGGATAGAGACTATGCAACTGACTTGATGGCCTTAATTCTCTCCCAGGTCCTTGTTAAGAATGGTTTCCAGCATTTGTGATTAAGGAGGCAAGTTGTTAATAAGGGACCGACATTTTTGAAGCTGGGATTGAGAGTTAAGGTACTGTTTTTGTTCTACTGTTCTTGGCTGGTGGGAGAATAAAGCCAAGTCAGCCTCATTGCCCTAAAACACAAGGCAGTGAGACAGTTTACATAGGCAGACTGCTGGTCCCCAGATTACTGAGTTGAGAACCTAGTACAGCTAGGAAACTCAGCAAGGTAAGATAGAGGACGTGGCGCTGTGGGGCTACATTTCTACAGCCTTGTCCAGATATTTTGAGGAACACTTCTTTCCCAGGTTCCACATGCTTTCTTGGTTAAGAATGCCCTTTAAAAACTGAGGAGGCTTAGTTGGTAAAGAACTGGGCATGCAGACATGAGGATCTGAGTTCAGATTTCTAGAGCCCATGTATAGTCGGGCACTGTAGTGCATACCTTTAATCCTACTGCTTTCATTGTGAGGTGGGAGGTGGGGCTAAGAGGGGCCTGAGAGGCTCAGGGCCCAGCTAGCCTGGTGTATGCAAGGGCAAACAATGGAAAAGAGACCCTGTCACAAATAAGGTGGAAGGTGAGAACCAATCTCTGTTTTAAAGGGATAAAAATAATATTTGAAATATTGCTAGTTCTAGAATGGCTTTTCTCATTAAAATTTACACTTTCAGTATACAATTCTTTAAGAGATATAGACTTTGGGTCTGATTCATTTTGGTGTGCAATATTTTTATTATTTACCAGGATTTTATTTTTAGATTAAGTTTTATTTATTTTTATTATTTGTTAGGTTGTCTTGTGAGTTCTACATGGATGCCTGTCCTTACATGCACAGATACACAAATACATACACACAGGCATGCACGTGCACACAGTCGCTTTTGTACTTTGCTTCCCCCTTAGGCTTAATCACAATGATTGGTTGAACTCAGTTCTAGGCTATGTTAGCCTGAAAAGTCCATTCTGGAATGAAAAAATGGTATCATCGGAAGGGCCTGGATTATTGCTTCTATGGCCCAGTCTTGTTATATTTCTGTGTTCTAGTGTTACAATGGTCAGAGTGAGTGAGGGGCAGGGGTTGGAGACCTGAGAGTGCTCATTACCTTAACTTGTATATGAACGTTGTGACATATATCCTAAGATCAAGCCACTGTACACCTTGTTCTCTGAGAATCTAAACCAGAGTTTCATTTGTATTGAGGATCGTGAGCTAGGTAGAGGTGAATCCCAAGGGGCTGGAAAGTTGGCTCTATATAGTGGAGGAGACTGAGGGAGGGTGGGCTCAGCCTTAACATGAGCTTTGTAGCTGCTTTACATCTGTGACATCTACAGGTCATTAAAGCTGAGTCTCACACTTCAGTGGTTCAGAGTCTTAAGCTGAGGTGAAGAAGAACAAATGGCCAGAGGACTAGGGCAGAAGCGAGGACATGGGTGAATTTCCCACTATAAAATAACAGCTCTTTCCAGAAGAGAATAAGGTCTTCCACAAGAAGACCACCTGAACCCTTGGAGCTCTCAGAGTCTGAACCAACAACCAAAGACATGCACAGGCTGGACCTAGGCCTCCCTACTCAAATGTAGTAGATGTGCAGCTTGGCCTTCATGTGGGCTATGAAAACTGGAGAGGGGGCTGTCCCAAAAGCTGTATCTGTACATGGGATATGTTCTACTAGCTAGGCTGCCTTGCCTGGCCTCGGGAGAGGAAGTGCCTATGTAGCCCCGAAGAGACTTGAAGTGCCAGAATGGGGATGATACCCAGAGAGGACCCTACTACCCAGAGGAGAAGGGGAGGGGGAGAGGAGAAGGATTGTGGGAAGGGGTGACCGGGAGTGGGGCAGTGATCAGGATGTAAAGTGAACGCATACCAAAATAAAGCAAAATTAAAACAAACAAAAAATAACAGGCCTTAAGCCTTCTTAAAAGGCTGTGCAAATAAAATATATGCAGCTGTAGCCAGCATACTAGGGTCCAGCCGTGGCTTCCAGTCAGAGGAGGGTTGGAATTGCCATCCATGTGATCTGAAGGCCCTAATAGAACCTGTGTTCGATTTGCATAAATAGGTAGCCATCCAAGAGGACTTTGAGATGACAGCTCACTGTTAAGTCAGAGATCGTAGGACAGCTTTAAGAGTGATGGCCGAGGAGTGTCTACAGATCTACTTCCCAACTTTCCCATTCTATATTTGGCACCTTCCTTCTCTTTCCAGCCTGCTTCCTGTAGACTAGAAGCATGAATCTCCCATCTTTCTCTTCAAGAAAGGTTACTTTTTGTTGGTAATGGTCTTCTGTGTGATTGTAGGCAGATGACCTCAGAACTCCAGGCCAGGTGTTGTACTAAATGTGTTGAATAGAAAGTGAGAAATGTTTCCTGCTTTCTTTAGAAAGTACATTGCTGAGGTAATGAGTGGCTGCAACCTGCATTTAAACTAGCATGCAGGCCTAGGGAGATGGCTGCATGGAATCTTTGCTGTGTAGACACAAGGGCCAGGTTCAGCTCCCCTGCATCCATGTAAGAGTGCAGCCACACAGATTTATAAGACCAGTGCTGGGAGGTAAAGACAAGCAGATCTTTGGAGCTCATTGGCCAGACGGACAAGGAACAGAATCAGTGAGCTCCAGGTTCAGTGGAAGACTGCCTCCAAAATAAGTGAATGCATGAATGAATGAATAAAGAAATAAAGAAATGACTAAATGAATACATCAGAGTGATGAAGAAGCCTAATGGCCTCTGACTGCCACCCACACTTGCACATTTCCCTTTGTCCAGACGTCAGTGTGCACACACACAGAAGAGAGACAGAGAATGCACACAAACATGAGATATGAGTGCCTAGGAGGATCCTTGGAGAATAGCTAGTCTAGTTTGCTTATTAATGTGCAGAGAAAAGCAGAATCCTCCTGGGAGACAAGGATTGTTCAGGATCTTACCAGCCCAGCAAGCTGAAGTTTGTGTTTCTTTATGTCTTTACTTTCTCTCCTTCTTCTACATTGTCTCTTACTTTTCTTTTTTCCTTTTGGTAACAACTGGAAATTGAACTTAAGTCCTCACAAGGGATTGGCAAGCATGCTACCATTCAGCAACAGCCCCATGGCCTTCCACATTGCAACTCACTAATAGAAAAGCAAGAGCGTAAAACCCTTTAAGAACTAGGAATTGCAGCTATGTTGTCTTTAAAGAAATAAGAAAACATTGGGAGTAGCAAGATGGCTTAATGGATGAAGGTGCTTTGTACCAAGCCTGATGCTTAGAGTTCAATCTATAGGACTCATGGTGGAAGAAGAGAACTTACCCACAAGAAAACCTAAGTAGTGGCCAGAGAGATGGCTCAATGATTAAGAGCACTATATGCTCTTACAGAGGACTTGAGTTCTATTCCTAGCATTCACAGGGTGGTTCATGGGGCAACTGATACCATCTTCTGGCATCTTACAGGCACAAGGTGCACAGATACACATGCATACAAAACACTCATACACATAAAAATAAATAATTTTTAAAAGACCATTATAAAAATGAATACATGCAAAAAGACATAGAAGGTTTTGTTTGTTTGCTTTGATTTTTTTTTTTCTTTTTGAGACAGAGTTTCTCCCTATAGCCTTGGCTTTCCTGGAGCTCACTCTGTAGACCAGGCTGGCCTCAAACTGACAGAGATCTGCCTGCCTCTGCCTCCTGAGTGCTGGGATTAAAGTTGTGTGTCACCACTGCCCAGCCACCACACACTTTAGTGACCCAGTCTAGATTCTGCTTAACATATCTTTTTATAAAGTATAGATGGATATTTATTCTCTTTGTACCGTGAGAGCCTGTCTAAAATTCACTGCTCTGAAGAACAGCTTATCTGGTAGGTGAGTCTTTCCATTTTCCATTTATCCCACGCATGCTGATTGCTACAATTAGTGAGCTGCTATAGTCCTTGCACTGAGAGAGACTCAGGCCTTTGGTGAGGCCAGGGTGTGCAAGTCATGATAAAATGCTACATACGACATATGACAGGCAGCCCTAGGCTGCTGTGGGCCCACAGACATTTCCCAAAGGAGGTGTCCTTGAGGTGGGCCTTGAAGGCTGTAGGGTTTTCCGAGTAGGGGAAGGAGAGGCAGCCAGATGCAGTAACAGCATAAGCAACAGAGAATGGGAGAGAAAGGTACGGGCAGTCTTCCAAGCACTAGGTTATATGCAGTGTCATGGTGTGCTGTGGCTATGCCTACACTGGGCTAGTGCAATAGGAGAGGGGATATGTTATGGGTTGGAGATACCTTGATCTTTCACTGTTGGTTGTTGAATGAAAATATAGGAGTCAGGATTTTAGCTGGAGACAGTGTGTCTTTTAATAGGTAATAGATCTAATCATTCAGTGTGCTGTTGCTTAGTAATTTTATTTATTTTTAAAAATATTTGTTTTTATTTGTAATTATGTGTATGCTTGTGTGTGTGTATATATATATATATATATATATGGAGCAGTATGTGTATGTGAGTGCAGGTGTCCTTGGAGGCCAGAAGTGTTGGATCCTCTAGAAGTCAAGTATCAGAGGGTTGTGAATCACTTGATTTGGGTGCTAGGAACTGAACTTTAGTTCTCTGGAAGAACAGTATGCTCTTCAGCCATTTCTCCAAGCCTCCACATAACAGTTTTCAATTAATTCTTTTTTAGTGACAAAATGCCTGCTTCAAACTCATATTACATGTCTTCAAATTATAACCATACACACACACACACACACACACACACACACATGCATGTATATGTTTTTTTCAGCGTCCAATTTTTTGTCATCCTGGCATGACTTTAGATAACAAAGTTCAAGCTTGAGAATTGTGCAATCAAGTTACAAAAACAACAGCGATAACAAACAAAGCCCTTGTGTTTTAAGCATGTTTGTGATTTTGTGTTGGAACACATTCATAGTTATCCTTGGCTGCATGCATTCAGAAACGAAATTTTTTTTGTCAGCATGGTAACCTGTGCTACATAGCGGAAGGGAGAAGACAGTGATCTCTGGGTAGAGCTGACCCCAGAGAATGTTGCCATCGTGAGAACTGGGCCATTTCTCAACTTACTTGGTTTGGCAAAGATACAGTACTAATGGAAGGCCTAGGAGTGGGCATTCCAGTAATGAGAGAGGCTATAAAATTCTAGAATGCATCCCTAGGAGAGTGACCTTACCAGGAAAGTTTTGGGAAACAAACCACAGGGAGACTTGACAGGAATTTTTGTTTAAGCCCATAGGCAAGACATATGGGGGGAGTGTAATTATAGTTTGTAAATCTATGAAAAGATGCAATGAGTGCATGAAATAGTTGGTCTGAGTGTGTCCTTCCTGTAGGACTGGTTTTTACACAGTTACTTTGCAGATATTTTTTAGTGCCTGTTCTATGCTGGGCCCTTTATCAAGTTCAGGGACTATGGTAACAGAATAATAGTCAAGGTTCCTGCTCTCACATGGGGAGGACTCACATTGAGAAATAACTGCATTAAAGCACAGTTACAAATCCTAATTAATGATTTGAAGGATAAGTACAGGGAGCTAAAGGAGCTGCTTTTAGACTTGGAGGACTGTGGAAATCAGGAGATGAGAGTCAAGTTGAGCCAAGATTAGAGTCATCTGGGCAAAGATTGGGAGAGGAGGGAAGGGGAGGCCATGCTGGGTCCTTATAGATCTTGGTCAAAACCGAGAGCTCATCCTAAGAACTCTGGGAAGCATTGAAGTGTTAAGCAGGAAATGACATGATTCTGTGTCAAAAGAGGATTCAGACAGCCGTGTGGAGAATGGATTTGTAAGGGTATGATGCTGTGGAATGTATATTTGGTTTTCCTCCTGTTTCCTGGCAGACAACTCCTAAAATCCTTTGGAATCTCCAAAGCAGGATATGTCTATTTGTATTTGCTTGGTGCCTGAGGGCTCCTGGATGTCCTCAAAATGGGGACTGCTTGTGTTTAGAAGATTGTAACTTTAGTCTTACTCTATTACTCTTGGGGAAAATAGAGGGGCTAAAAGTTAAGTTGGTTACCGATGACTAATGATACAATCTGTTGTGCTAATACACCGAATCTTCCATAAAACCTCAGAGGACTGGGTTTTGAGAGCTATAGTGGAGCCAAGCATTTGAGTTTTGTAGAGAGGACTTGGAAGATCTGTGCCTTCCCCATACCAGCCCCATGAGTCTCTTTCATCCATAATACTGTTTATAATAGGAGATCTAAGTGATTCCTAAAGTTTTATGGGCCAACCTATTAATAGCAAATGTATTAAAGCCAAGGATGTAATTGTGGAAATTCTGATTTAGATTTATACATGCTTGGTCAGAAGCCCAGATAGAACAGTCTGAACCTATCAATTGGTGTCTAAAGTGATGGGGAAGCAGTATTGAGGATGGAGCCTTATGGGTTTGGGGTTCACTCTCCAGAGAAAAAGTGTCAGAATTATACTAGAGGGCATTCATCTACTGATGATTTGCTCGGTATGTTTGGAGAAACCTCTACTTGGTTGGCAACAGAAGGCCTCTGTGTTTATTGTTGTATGACAGTGTATGAAAAACTGAGTTTGATTTTCATTATTTTCCTTGAAGGCAAGAGGTGAAACGAGGATAGTTAGGTTTCTGCAGTAATTAATGAGTGGATAGGTAGCAATAGAAGTAGAGAAAAGGGGACAGATATTAAATATATTTTTCAAGTAGAATTATTTGGACTTGGTAAGTGGATTGCAGTAGGAAGGGAAAGAGACTGGAGATATCACCCAGACTTCTGGCCCAAGCATGTGTATGTACTTGTGGTTCTTTTTTCCCCCTGTAGTGGTAGGGTGAAATCTAGAGCCGTTTATGTGTCTGTCAGTGCTGTCTCTTTGAGCTCTCTCCTAAGCACTTTATTTGTTTATTTGTATTTTATTGAAAATATTGCATGTATTTATTTAGGTATGTATATGGTAAATGCATGCCATGATATGCATATGGAGGCCCAAGACAACTTCAGTTTTCTCTTTCCACTATATGAATCCCAGGGATTGAACTAAGGTTCTCAGAGTTGGTGAAGGTAAACATTTAATTGGAAATGGCTTACAGTTTCAGAGGTTCAGTCTATTATCATCATGGTGGGAAACATGGCACCATGCGGGCAGACATGGTGCTGGAGGAGCTGAGAGTTCTACATCTTGACTCCCAGGCAACAGAAGGACACTCTTACTTCCATATAGGGTGGAGCTTGAGCACTAGGAACTCTCAAAGTCTGCCTGCACAGTGACACACTTCCTTCAACAAGGTCACACCTATTCCAACAAGGCCACACCTCTTAATCATCCCACTTCCTATGGTCCAAGCATATACAAACCACATCCTTATTTTGTTTATTTTTAAAGATTTATTTACGTATATTAGTATTTTACCTGTGTGCATGTTTGTGTAAAATGTGTGTGCTATGGAGGTTGGAAGAGGGTAGCAGATCTCCTGGAACTGGAGTTATGGGTGGTTATAAGCCATTATGTGGGTGCTAGGAACCCAACCTGGTTCCTCTGCAAAAGTAACAAGAGTTCTTAACCATTGAGCAATCTCTCTAACCCTATAGCCCTTATTTTTAATTTTGAAACGAGTTCATTGAATTACCCAGACTACCCTCTGTAGCCCAGGCAGTTCTTGACATTGCAGTTTACCTCAGTCTCTTGAGAAGTTGGTATTACAAGCTTGAGAGCATGGGTCTGTAAAATCCTCCTTCAGGTGTGATTTGGATCCAGTCCTGCAGAGACAACAGAGGAAGTTAGCTGGTCTTGCTTATTTCCAGTTCCAGGAGCTTACATACAACAGCATCACCCAGGCAAGGGTCCTGGTCTCCCCAATTCAGGTCCTAACTTTATTCTTTCTGAGGACAAGATACCAAAGAACCTCTGTAACTCCAGTGTGCCACTAGGGGGAGCATGGCCTGCGTTGTGTGTCTGGTCTTAGGGCTTTTAACATTTAGATGACTTTAGTAAATGACTCTGTTTCAGCTTTGGTAGCCTGACTCAACACTATTTGAAAGTATGACTGGAAGGGTCCCAGAAAATTTTAGTTGGTATTATCAACTACAGTGAATTTTATCTTATTGTAGAAAGGGGTGGACTTGCCTCATCTGGGTTTGGACACTAGGCAAGTGTGCATTCCTTGGGTTCAGAGAAAGAGCAGAGCTTGCTGTGTGGGAGGAAAGAGAAGCTGAGATTTAGTGATGCTGTATTCTTATGCAGATGTGGGATTCTAGGGCTTATCACTACTTACAGGATCTGTAGCAGTCTGCCATTTCTTCATGGGTTTTGTGATGTGTTTTGTACATTATCTTCAGCTTATATTTGTGATTTAAATTCAAGTCAACCAAAATCTAGTTTTGAGAATTTTACAGTATTCTGAAGGTGAATCAAAATCACAAGGAATTCTGCAAGAGTTAAGCATTGCAGATTCCTCAGGACCCCTAGCATTATTCTGAGGAGCAACATTGGAGAATGTCCTCTGTGAGCCTCATTGTCTTCATCCTCACCAGCCTCCGTGCCTTCCCACATGCAGTCAATCCATTTACCAACCCCAGAGAATTCTACTTGAAAAATAACAGTTCCTAGATTGGTGGAGGAGAGGTACTAACAATTTGGGGGGGGGGGGTGTAGATGAGAGCTGAGTGCCTACTTTGAAGTGTTTTTGACTAATAGCATCTTGACACCCCACCCCACCCCCATACTCCATACCTCCACCACCCCAGTATAAGATGCAGTCATAGAAAGTAGAAAGTCAGGAGGCTGGCTCAGTGACAGGTGGCCAGTTGGTGATGAGGTCAGACACTGCCAAGGTCTTGTGATTCTTGCTCTGGTATTCTTGGCAACTGTTCTGCTTAATGTATGCCAGAAAGTTGAAAGGCTTGGGCACTGGTTTTGGATCTTTTATTTCCTGGTTCAGTAAATGGGAACAAGTAATTTAACTCTACTTTAGATATATTTTTAAAATGTGTTAAATTAATATAGCACCAATTGTAACTTTAGAACTACTCTGTCAGAGAAATAACAAATGAACCAGGATTTGGGAGGTTATTTTGGAAAGATGTAAGGTAGCACATGGTAGTGGGGCAGGGCATTTTCTCTCTGGTTTGCAGCAGATATTGTGCATGTCATAGATGCCACCTGTAATTGAATCTTTGGGCTAGAAGGGTGGCAGTTAGATTTACCTTACTAGGACTCAGAGTCTCCACTTTCCCATGGACACCCACACTTGTGGTTCTTAGAAAATGAGCCAGTTTTCAAGATCAGGCATCTGTGTACTTTATAGCAAAGGGGATTAGGAGACCCTTGACTGGTCTCTACTCTCAATTCCTAACTAGTTAGGTAAGTATGGATTAAGTATCTGATCTCTCTGGGCCTCAATGATCCCATCTATAAAATGATAGTAAACCTATTGGGCCAGCGTGTTTCAAATAATTAAGAGCATCAAACAAAATAGAACATCAATTTTCAGAGTGTTAGACAGCGTCCAAGCAAAAGTATACATAGGGCTACTAAAAGGGCTGTCTGTGCCCTAGGTACAGCCCTGGCACTTGGACAGTTTCTCATTGGAGGCCTGGTCGTGGGCCGTGGGTCTCATGTGTCAGAGAGGAGGCTGTTTGCGTTGTGTTGATGTCCTGGCTGTGATTATAGACTGACCCAGGGTTCCTTCTAGTCCTCATCTAGTTTGTTTCCTCTCCTTTGCAGGAAGACAAGAGACTGCTTAGGCTCTGGCACTAGTACCATGGGACCCTGTACTGGTTAAAAGCTGTCTCCAGGACCTGAACAGTCAACAAGGTAACCTGAGAGGCCAGTCTAGGCCAACTTCTGGGATGTGAGCTGTGTTTCCGCCCCAATTGCTCCTGAGAAATCCCAAGTGAACAAACAAGTTGAGGCAGCAGGCGTCAGGGTCCCTCCTCACTCTGCTGCTGCTGCAGGACCCAGAGGAAGTGCTTGCTTCCCCTCCAAGCCCTCAGCTAGCTCCCTCCCCTTTGGCAGGGATTCTTCCAAGTTATAAAAGCCGAGACACTAGAGGGGAGGAAAACAAGTCTGCTCACTGTCCTCACCCTTCTCCCCTCTGGGTTGTTGCAGCAAGTTCCCAGGAACAGTGCTGGGTTCCTGGGTGACTGGATGGGAGGTAGGAGGGGTGGAATGCATGCATAAACCGAGCTGATCAAAAGGCCGCGCTGTTCAAGACCGGCTAGAACTCAGAGAATGTGTGGAAGCACGCGCACGTACATGTGTGTGTGCGCGCGCGCGTTATTTCGCTCCCGGGGCACCGGGTTGAGGGAGAGCGCCTAGCTGAGTGAGAGCAGGCAAGCGTGTGTGCCGCTTAGGACAGGTCTCCATGACAACCAGCCTGGCTGGCTAGCTGCGCCAGCTCGGCTCACTGGGCTGGAAGGAGTGTCTTGGAAGGTCAGAGGAAGGATCTGTGGGAAGTTCGCAGCAGGTACTGGAGCTTAAGCAGTGGATCTGGGGCCCTGGGCTCCCTAAGCGACTGTGGTATGAGCCAGCCTCTGTGGAGAATGGAGTGGCCAAGAAACCACCCGGACTACCAGGTAAGGGCGCCTCTGAGTGAGTCGGGCTGATTTTGGCAAGCCAGTGTCTGTGCTCTTCACTTCAGGGTTTGGGGGTCGAGAATGATGTCATTCTCCAACAGTTGGATTCTATTAGCTCCGGGAGGAGGAGGGAAACAGCCAATTTTCTTGACTTTGCAAATCTAGCTAATCTCACTCTGGCTGTATCGGAGATGTTTAGGCTTCACTCAGCTTTTATTTAGCACAAAGCCACCGGATATTTTCACAGGAAGGCTCTTGTGTAGGAAAATGAGTTCTCATCGCTCTAGCTCTGTTGTAGTTATCTTATGTGGAAACTTTTGAACAGCTTGGTTGGTTTTACCTCGTGCTCTCCTCTTGTCTCCATGCTACGTCTGACTTGCAACAGCAACGATCAAACCAGCTAATGAGAGAGGAGCCTGCAGTGAGTTTCAAGTCCATCTGGGGCAATTAACAAGGCAGAGGGTCTGGCCCAACAATATCTGAGCCGGGGCCTTACACTATCTATGAAGTAGCTTTGGAAATTTGAACCTGTCCCCCTTCCCATTAGTGATACTCATCACAGGGTTCCTTGAGTTGTGGAGGGGACTTGCAAACATCTGTCTTATGCAGATGTCGTCGCAGAGGGCTGCCCTAACACCACAGCTACTAGGAGCTGGGAACTTGAAGAACTCTGTTTATGCTGTGTGATCCCTTTCACTCCTGTTTTAACCAAATCCCAGAGCACACAGTGTCCAGATCATGGGTTCCTTGTCCTAGATTTCAGAAAAATCTTGTTCTGACCTAGAGGCATATAGAGGAGTGATGTGTGGTGAACTCAGTGTGGTCTAGGAAAGGAAACCCTTCCAGAAAGGTAGTTTTCTGGTGATGAAGTAGCCAGGTCATCCGTAATGTTAAGAGAAAGATGAGAGTTGTGGACTCTCCTGCAGGAAAACCTCTCAAGAAATGTACTCTGCTTCAGCCATGTTATGTCTTCCACTAACTCCTGGCCTCAGGGAACTTGGTGGAAGCTTTTAGTTTCTCAGTGGGGCCATGGAACAGCTGTTGTTCCTGGCTCTTTGGTTTTTCCTTCTTGAACTTTCTGAACAGTGTGTCTTTTGTGTCCGAGCAAACAATAAGGGGGCCTTCTGATTGACTTCGGGTCAGCTTGCCAGTACAAGCGCTGGCTCGCCCCCTGATTCTGGCAGCCTGAATGTATACTGTAAGCATCAGCGTTGTGGCCCGAGGGTCTGCCAGTGTGAACTGCTCGGCCTTTGGACCTCAGATAGGCTTCCTTCAAAGTTAATTCTTCCTCCTACAACATTCTAGGAGTTCTTTGCTTGGGAAATATGGCTTATGGGTCAGGATTGAAGGTGAAGTTGTGAGTAAGAAATATCTGTGAGGTTCTGCTGAATGCTGGGAAGTCCCTCGGATTAGCTGTGAGGTTGAGATGATGGTAATAGTTATTATCATATACTATTGAGAGGAAGCAAACAGGATGGTTGCTGTGAAACAGTTGTAAACAAATCTACATAATGTAATATGTTAGCGCGTGAGGCTTCAGGAATGGCCTGACTCCTCTGGGAAGTCACTTTGCCTCTTTCATCTGGTTCCCTCATTTATAAAGCACCTTCTACTCAGTACATTTATAAGTCAAAATGAGATAAACCTCACAAGCCTCCTTTGAGATATTTAAGGAAACCAATGGTGCTTTCTTTTCTTTGGCTTGGGAAGCTAGATAGGATGGGTATTCACTGTAGACTTTGAGCCTCATAACTGATCCTTCAGAGACACTTGAGAGGAGAAGCTTCCTATAGGTTATGGAACTATTTTCCTGTGGAGGGGAGTGCCAAGAGGTCTTTTTCTTTCCCAGTGTTCACAGCTCCATGCAGTGCTGGATCACATGTTTTAATGTCTGTAAGACAGGCCTGGTCCTGGGGTCCTCTGGGGAAACTGCCTTGAGTGGACAGTGGGGCCAGACTCCTCAGCGCTAGGTATGAAAGGCAGGCTTATAACTGATAGGAAGTGTTACTGCTCTGGAGCGTCTTAGGAGCCAGGCAGCTTTTTGAAGAACTTGTAAGGGGAAAACCAAAAAGAAAAACAAGGAAGTGGGAATTCCAGGGGCAGACACTTGATATGTCCTGGGATAAAGCCAAGGAATGGAGTGATGGGGGAGGGGAAACCCAGTGCGTCCTAGATCTGTCCTCGGTCCTCAGTGACCCTGTAGGGTGTACTTCACCCGTACCCTCAGCCTCTATCATAGGACAGGTGAAAACCTGCCAGCTCTGACCTGGAGTGACATCTGGAGAGAGCATATACAGAACAAGTTTGGGTTTTTTTTCCCCTTCCCCTTCCTTGAATCAAGCAAAGCAGCTCTCGGAGGTGATTTCTCATCACAATGGCCACTTAGGCTTGAAGAAGTTTTGAACAGTTTAGATTGGACCCATCTCTGTAGCCTCTCAGGCCCAAGGAAGTTGTACAAAACTTAGATTGTACTGCATTGTTCTTTCTCCCCAGACCTTCAGCTTCCCAGAGCTGAGTCACAAGTTGGATCCCTCTCTGGTCCTTAAGGATTAAAAAGTATCATTCCTGCTCTCACTCCCTTTCCCTCCCTTCCTCTGCTCTCTTTGTGTACACTTTCCCTCAACGCTCCCAATCTCCAAAAAGAACAGTCAGTCACCCAAGGAAGTTGAAACTTGGGACTCTTTGGAGAAAAAGGCCAAGGGCATGCTGTCTTTCCCTGGGCTGGGAGAACAGCCTTGAGGAGTCATCAGACTTTGAGGAGGTAACAGGCATGGCCCCACTGCAACTAGGAGAGGGAAGCCCTGTCTCCCACTGCATCTGATACCAAGAACTACTTTGAGAAGGTGGACTGGCTCCTGAGGAAAATGGGCCTTGAGTATCCTATGGAATTGGGTTGTTAGCTGCCACCATCCTCGCAACTCCAGGTTTCCACTGTTGGGTCCAAGAGAGTTTGCTAAGGCAGCCGAGCAAGGGCCACACATTTCCCTGGCCAGCAGAGGCTAGGCAGTGGCGCCTCAGCTGGACTCCACTTCTCTTTTGTGCCTCTGTGTTGACTTGGGGGCTTGGTGGGGGGTGGGGGAGGGCTGCAGATAATTGAGTTCTTTGAGTTAGAAGGACCATGGCTTAGAAGACACGAAAGGAAAAAAACAAAAAAACACTGGCCATCTGGCATAATATAACAGACAGATTTCTCTTCAAAGCCTGTGGGAAAACTTGCATTAATGTGACTTCTGTTAAAGGAAGGGAGAGGGGCCATCTCTTTCTGCCAGAGGGGTAGTACAGTGATCCTCTGTTTGAGTAAGTGGTAGTGTCTGTCTTAGGGGAGTATGTTGTCATCCTATGTTACACTGAGACAGAGAAATACTGGCGTCTGTTTCTAGCCTGGAGCCCAGAAAATGTCTGTGTAGTTTTTTGTTTTGGGTTTTGTTGTTGTTGTCGTTTGTTTTTTGTTTTGCTTTTGAGAGAAGAGGTTTTATGAGTTTAGAAAATCTTATTGAAGATTTTCTTTAGTGATCCTCTTTCTCCCTCTCTGGTGTGTCTCCCTCTCCCTCCCGCTCTCTCTGACTCTCTGGCTCTGACATAATGAATACACTGTTGCGGGGCCTGTTGAAACAATTGCAATGACTGGATATTTAGGATTCTCTAGCACTGTCCCTGTAAAAGGGCAAATTACATGCACTTAGGATGTGAAGCTGCTTCAACCAAGATGGGCCTGTTTCTGTGTGCTTGTCTCGGAACCACTTCAGTTTCTTCTCCCGTGAGGCCTGTTGTAGCTAAAAGTTTTTCTTTGAATTAAGATTGCCTTTGGGAGCCGGGTGGTGGTGGTACATGCCTTTAATCCTAGCATTTGGGAGGCAGAGGCAGGCAGATTTCTGAGTTCGAGGCTAGCCTGGTCTATAGAGTGAGTTCCAGGACAGCCAGGGCTACACAGAGAAACCCTGTTTCGAAAAAAACAAACAACAAACAAACAACAAACAAACAAAAGATTGCCTTTGGGAATCAATACAGTGTGTAAGGGCTGTCTGAATATGATTAAAAGGAGATTAAACTAAGGGTTTTGAGAGAAAGATCTAGACGTGACAGGAGAGAGGTCCTGGACAAGAGAACCAAGAAGAAAGTAGTTCTCAGCAGCAACAGTGGATTAAGAGAAAGACTGGCCTAGGAGAACTTCATATGTGTGTTATGCTATATATATGATATATAACATATCATTGTATATGTGGTGTGTGTGTGTGTGTGTGTGTGTGTGTACGCGTGTGTGTACACATGGCACAGCAAGCATGTGGTTCTACCTTAAAGCTCCTCTGGCAGAATCCTGCCTGCTTGTTGTGCAGGCTGCTTTTGCTAGAACCGCCTGTCTCTTTCTAATGGTAAGCCCAGGCAGGGCCCCTGAGGTCTTCCTTGACTTCCTATTGGAGTCCATATCTAGTCAGAAGGCTAGCCTGCTTCTGAGGGACCCAGGGTTATACTTATGAAAGACCTAACAAGCACTTGGCACTGGGGTCAATACACTTTTTCACTTGCTCCTGGGTATCTCTGGTGCCTGATGGTATGTGTGCTTTCTTAATTAGTTTACCAATTAAGTCGAGGAATACTTATGTGGGCTAACAGCTGGGAAGAATCCAAAAAATGTAAGAGTTGTGGGACTTAGGTTGATGTTATATTGTTCTGATTTCCTTCCTGCTTCATCTCCTCCTACAACATGAGCTTCTGCTGGTGTGATTAAGAGAGAAGCACAAACCCGAAGCTTGGGGGTTTGGAAGTAAGGCTGATTACTGTCTGGAATTCAGAGGCTGGGAAAAGTGGCCAGGGTGCTTCTCCTGGAGTCAGAGTTAAAGCACTGTTAGATGGAAGACAGCCAAAGAGAGGATGGCAGGTATTGGGGGTGGGGCGCTTCTAAACCGCCCGTGAAGCTGCTTCGCAGTTGTTGAATGGTAAGATAGGGAGTGGTGTAGGAAAGGGAACATTCAGAAAAACACCATGATGCCTGGGTGGGGTCATAGGTAGCTATGGAGGATCAGGATGGAAGTAGGAGAGCTGGTAAGAGACAAAGGGGAGTGGAGATGGGCAGTGAGAGCAAGCATCGCCAGATATCTGGGCAAGTGGCATCAGGACAAGCCCTGGCACTTTTCCTTCCCGAAAAGTTTCCTGATTCCATCCCCAGGTGCCACGCGCCTGGAGGAGTGGGAGATCTGGACAGGGAGGTTCTCCTCTGTGTCTAACAGATGAGTAGCCCCTTATCTACAGTGTAATTATAAAGAAATTTCCTTTCCCAGCTGTAAGAAACAGGAATTTTTGCTGCCAAATTTAGCAGTGCTTTAGATCCCTCAAAGCTCCTTTGAGTGCTACCAAAGTTGTCGTCTTTGTTATCTGCTGCTCAGATACCGACTGGAAAGGTCATCTCGGCAGTGCCAATTATGGCATCTCTAAGACTGCTTAGAACTCAAAGTGCTTTTTCCCCGCTCCAGAAAGCCAGATTTTTCAGAGTAGGACCAAATATTCTGCAGTTACCTCTGAAGGCTCTTAGGCAGAGCTCACTGTATTCTCAGAACCTCGGTCTTGATACTCAGCAAAATTATGACCCATGCTTCTTGCTAGAAATTTTCCTTAACCCAAATTTAACACCAGACTCTTTCCCTTCTCCATATAGTTTATGACCTATCATTTTCCTGTTGGAATAATTAAAAGATGAAGCCTGTGGGGTGTTGGAGCCACACATGGGACTCAGTTTTAAAGGTTTGGGGACAAGTATGTCAGAGCATATACATTTTGATACCTGAAGGTAGAGAAAGGAAATTCAAGAATGTGATTGACCCTGGCAGCTGTAAAGAAGTGGATACACAAAAGTGACAGGAAAGTATTTAGAATAGTTAACATGACCTTGGCAGTGGCAGTGACTTTGGTTTCAGCCTTGGCTTGACTAACTCAAGTGCTGTGCTCAGAGGATCAAGGCTTTGAATTCTAGGTAGACCATGCCGAAGTGCCTCACTCTCTGCCCTGTCTATCCCCCTCCCCCACCCACTTTTCCCACTATAGTTCAGACCTACATGGACTGCACAGCATTGTCCCCTTCTGGTGTGAGTAGTCATTGGTGCCAGGGCTGTTACTGCCCAGCTGTTGTTCTTACAATTCCCGAGAGAGCCAGCTGTGAGCATAGTCAGGGAAGAGGGGTTTGGTTAATTCTAAATTAGTTCCCAAAGTGGGTAGGAATCAGGTTAAAAAGAAAACAACTGGGAATTTTTGTTGTACTTAAATCTCATTTAGTGGAATTTTAACCCCCCCCCCACACACACACCCTTATCACATAACCTACAACTGTTGGGCAAATCTTAGTGAGTTTCAAAAGCAGTACTGTCTAGACTTGTTTTCAAAACTTAAGGTCAGAAGTTGGTGTGGCTCCCTGGAAGAAGTTAAAGCAGAAAACTCTGGAGACTAGAGCATGTAGGAACCTCCTGACCCCTCGCAGTATCTAATGTTTTTCAGCTTGGGAGCTGGGGTGACTTTATTATTGATGTTTTCCAAGGGTTAATCTTCAGCCTTTTATCTTCTTCATACACATCTCTTCCTTAGGGGCCATCTCTCCTATTTGTTAATCATTAATCAAGAGAAAGAAAAGGGTGGCCATACCTCTGCCTCACATTCCAGAAGTGGAATCTGCCTGCCTGCCTATCTATCTCTCTATCTCTGTCTGTCTGTCTCTCTGACTATCTGTCTGTCTGTCTTATCTATCATCTATTCAATGAGTATTTATGTGAGACAACGTCTTACTATAGAACTAAGGCTGGCATGGAGCTTGAGATTCTCCTGTCTGAGTCTCCCCAGTGCTGGGAGTAAGTTGGTGTCAACATACTTGATTCACTTAATAGATGTTCTGTTAATTATGTAGATTGGTGTCAGGGCAGGGCAGAGAGGGTGGGAGAAGAGAGAGAGAATATGTGAATATTTTAGTTGAGTTAGTGTCCTCTATTTGCCCCTGCATATGCCAGGCTAAGCGGCCCAGCAGCTCCTGGGGATTCCTGGGGATCTCCACCTCCTGTCTTGATGTAAGGAATGGATTATAAGTGCACACTATTGTGTCTGACTTTTTACATGGGTTCTGGGGATTTGAATTCAGGTTCTCACACTTGTATTGTAGGTGCTTTACCCACTAAACTCTCTTCCCAGCCTTAGTAAATATTTACTGAGTATCCATTTTGTTGTAGCTACTATTATATATTAGAGATGTGGAGCTAACAAAGATAGCAAAGTCTTTTCATGGAGTGTATTGTAAAGAGGGTTCAGTAAACAGATAAACAGATCAATACATGAAATAAAGCACGATGCTTCAAAGGAGACAGTGAGGTATGGGAGAGGGTAACATGGGCTGGGGAGTTAGAAAAGGCCTCTCAGAGAGTGAGGTGAGCCGTGACCTAAAGCCAGGCAAAGTACCTTCCTAAAGTAGCAAACTGAAAAACCAAAGCTGAGAGGTGGAGGGAACCTGATGTGCAGAGCGAGTATGGTTGGAGTACAGGGGCAAGTGATTCAGACGGTGAGATGTTGGCCCGGGCCCGTCGAGATTGTCAGGGGCTTGAAAACTCAGTGTGAGGGGTACACATTCTAGGTCTGTCCCTGCTTTGGAGTGCGGTGTGGAGATTTGACAGAGATGGCCAGCTAAGAGCAGCATTGAATCTAATGAAGAGGAATCCAGAAAAAATCTAGGAGAAGCAGAAGTGGGCTGGAGTAGGGATGGACATCAACAGGCTCAGCTAGCAGAAGTTGAATGGATACATTTGTGGGATCAGCAATATGTGTTCTGCAAAGTTTAGGTCCACATGATCTCATTAATAGATATGTTATTATACAAGACACTTGTATTTCAGTTTTATTTGGCATTTTAGTATACTCTCATGACAATCTTTGGATGAAATTGTTTATATATTGATGTCTTCAGGAACCACTAACTTGCTTAAATTTTGGATCTTAGTCTATGTGAACTGAAGCATTGTTCCATCTACACCCCTGTTCTTATTGACAGACCAAAACTGTGTTCCTCTAATTACCTGAAGCATTTAATGAGTCCCTGCTCATGTTGTCATGTTTCATTGATGACAATGATCTCCTGGATCATCCACAGGAAACTAGAATAAGTTTCTGAATGTTTGTGGGATTTAATGGAATATTTCCAGCTCTCTCTGAAATGGTGACAATGTCAACTACCAATACTGCCAGTTAGAATAAAGAATGGGGCAGGGGGTTGAGATGTGTGGCAAGACAGGAACACAGATAACCTGAATTACCTTTCTCTTATTTTTCTCTCTCTTCCTCCTGTGTGTGTGTGTGTGTGTGTGTGTTTTGTGTGTGTATGCACATATGCCTTTAACCCCAGCACTTGAGAGGCAGAGGCAGGCAGATCTCCGTGAATTTGAGGCCAGCCTGGTTTATGAAACAAGTTCCAGGACAGCCAGGACTCAGTTTTACAGAGAAATCCCATCTTGAAAAACAAAAAACCAAACCAAAATATATATTAGGGGCAGGGGGTGTGTCTCCCTAAATGCAGGTGCCATTGGAGGCCAGAAGAGGACATCAGATTCACTGGAGCTGGAGTTGAGAGCTGTCAGTTTAGGTTGTGGGAACAGAACTTAGACCTTTTGCAAGAGTAGCACACACTCTTAACCTTGGATCCATCGCCCCTGACCTGCTGCCTACCCTCCCTTCCTGGTCTCAAGTGGCCTTGAACATTTATCTGCTCTTCCTTCTACTTCTGAAGTGCTGGAATTACATACCCACCATACCCAATTTATGCAGTTCTACAGTATGGTTCCTTCACATTCTTTCAGTTATGGCTTCTTGGATTTTTATAGTAAGAGGATGGAATTTGTTGTTTGGAAAAAATAATGTATCAGCAAACTAGTAATTGCAATAAATAAATCTTAATTTTGTTGTTTATAGGTCTCTTCAGATATCTGAATTTGTTGGAAATGTTTGAGAAAAGAAATGTATCAGGTCACAACTTTGACTTCTTAGAAACTGAGCGTTGACTACATTGAATTTGTACATACTTTTTTTGTGAAGGGACTGAACCTGCAGAGTTCAGAAAGGAAGGTGTATAGGGTGCTTGTGAGCTCTTACTCTTGGAGTTCAAGTGATCCAGGCTCCACTAGCTGGCATACTGAACTGGAAGCTTGTGGAGGGCAAATCAGGGTGAGAGTGAGTTTCAGGTAAGTATAGATTTCTTAGAGAAATCTTAGAGATGTTTCTTTTGTGAGCAATGGGTTCTACTTCCTGCCTCCTATCTCTGTCTGATGGTCTTGCTTCTGAAGAAAAGATACGTGGTTTGTGTAAGGGTGGGTTTCTTCCCTCCAGATTGTGTTTAACACCAATTTACTGGACAAAACTTTAATACTCGTTTACCTTGAGCAGAAATGAGTCCCAGGATGAGGCTGAGAAGATGGCTAAGGTGAGAGTTTGAAGAGCTGGACCACCAAGAGCCAGGAAATCACTGCTCTTGTGGAAAAGCAGCCTCTGAGGCTGTGTAGAAGACACACACACAGCTGGAGTGACAGAAATCAAGATTGATTTAGAGTAGGAGAAAGGCAGGAGGCCCATGGGGGTAGAGTCTGAACTCCCCTTGCAGAGGGGCTCCTCTTAGGAGCCTCAGATTGGTGGTTTTGAGACTCAAACATACACCAGATTCACCCAAAGCTTATTTCAAGTTCAGTAAGGCCAAAGTGGGGCTGAGAGTTTGTGTTTGGGGCAAGTTTATAAATACACCTGCTGTAGTTGTTGGTGGTGATATGTGTGGTACTGGTGGTGTGTGGTAGTGTATGGTGATGATGGTGTGGGATGATGATGTATGTAGTAGTGATGTGTGATGGTATATGTGGTTATATGTGGTGGTGATGGTTGTATGTATGGTGGTGGTGGTGTGTAGTGATGGTAGTAGTATGGTAGTGGAGGTGGCGGTTTTGTAACCTCACTCTAAGAAACACTATTTAATAAGAGGTTTGATGGTTGAGATACAATAAGACTTTGAGGCAGGATGCTAGTTGTCTTACTAATGCAACTTCTTTGGAAAGCAGTTTGGCAATATTTATTAACGTTTTTTTAATGTGCATACCCTTTGATCAGCAAATCTTCCCTTCTGGTAATTTTGCCTAAGGAAACACAAGTATTAGAACTCATGGTAAACAACAGTGGAGTACTGTGCTTCCTACAGTAGTGCTAGAACAGGGGAAACTTGGAACACCTCAAAGGTCAATTCTTAGGGCCTTGGTTAAGTGAATTATGAGAGTTCATCTGAAAATGCACAGTGCTGCCTAGACTATCTTTCTTTCTTTTTAAAGATTTATTTATTTCATGTATGTGAGTACATTGTTGCCGTCTTTGGACATACCCGAAGAGGGCATCTGATCCCATTACAGATGGTTGTGAGCTGCCATGTGGTTGCTGGGAATTGAACTCAGGACCTCTGGAAGAGCAGTCAGTGCTCTTAACCGCTGAGCCATCTCTCCGGCTGACTAGCCTAGAAATTCATGTGTATAAGTCTATCCTTCAGTAGTTCCTGGCTGGCTCACCCTGTAATACCAGCAGAGATAGGTAAAGGTCTGCGCCCTTCTACTCACTTTCCCATGGTATCCAAATCCCTTCCAGGTGAGGTTTCAGGTGGTGTGTTTGGCTGGCTCTAAATGGCTGCTTGTCTGATTTCTGGAACATGCCTATCCTATGCCCTTTATTTCATTAGGACAGGTGACATTCCTGTCAGGAAATGCCTCTGTGTGTCCTTGAGCACAGCCCCTTGGTTGGCTGTGCTGGGAAGCAGGCTGAGCATGAGTGTGCTCTGTGTATTAGCCAAGTTTACACAGGCAGATTATCTCTGCAGCCCAGGAGTTGAATTTCAAGGGCAAAGTCCACAGTTGGCGGTTGAAAAGTTGAGAACACCTGGCAGAGAGGATTTCACTTGCCCAGCCCTTGATGTGTTCCCACAGAGGTCAGGTTTTTTACTTCTGAGAGTTCCTCTAAGCAGCATGGCTCCGGGCGTCTTCACCATCATGTTTCAACACCAGAGGCTTCAGGTGAGATGGTGTAGCGCTGCCCTCTCTTCTTTGGCATCCACATTTCCTAAAACCCTCTCTGGCTTGCTCTTCCCTTTGAGGAGAGGTCTGGGACTTCTCTCCTCTTCCTCTTTCTTTTCTTAATAATTTTTATTTTAAAGACTTAGACTCTTGTTTTTTAGTGACTCCTTACACAGTATAATACCAGCAAGTGACATGACAAATTAATAGACAACATTACTCACCTGGAGTTTGGGGAGAGGTGACATATAGGAAGCCAGTGCTTGGTGTTGGATGTTTCTGGGGAAGCTGGCGATGTTTGTACAACCTGGTGATGCCATTCGATGCCAATGGATTGTACAACTAATACATAATTGAAAAATTTGAATTGTATGTTTTACCACAAGAAAATATTACACTCTACTATAAAAACTGTCTTCCTAATCTTTCCCAAGAATGCTTTCCTGTGCTAGTACATTCCTCCTGGCAGCAGCACTGTGCATTTTCAGATGAACTCTCATAATTCACTTAACCAAGGCCCCAAGAATTGACCTTTGAGGTGTTCCAAGTTTCCCCTGTTCTAGCACTACTGTAGGAAGCACAGTACTCCACTGTTGTTTACCATGAGTTCTAATACTTGTGTTTCCTTAGGCAAAATTACCAGAAGGGAAGATTTGCTGATCAAAGGGTATGCACATTAAAAAAAAAGTTAATAAATATTGCCAAACTGCTTTCCAAAGAAGTTGCATTAGTTTGCGTTTCATGAGTAATATAGAAAGGCACCTGTTTTCACATACCTTTGTTAATATGGTATTAGCAAGTTTTTAATCTTTGCCATTCTGATAGGTAAAAAAGAATTTCTCTTTTAAAAGTGATCTTCTTTTTTGTTATGTGTAAGTACATGTGAGTGAAGAACCAGTGGAGTCCAGAAGAAAACATTGGAGTTCTTGTCCACTGAGTGATCTAACCTCTGAAAACAGACTTTTTTCCTGACGCTTTATTTAGGTTTTTGTCATTACTAGCAGAATTGAGCATTTTTATGATTATTACTGGTTACTTTTATTTTTTTTCTGTGAATTCTATGTTTAAATATGTTCACTTTTTAAATTGGTCCTTTAGATTGATTTGTTAAGAAATTACACACATATATCAGGTAAGGGCCACATGTATTATTTTTTCTCCTTTTTCCCTCCTTTCTCCTGTTGAACAGCTTCTTACATAAAGTTGGTAGTTTATTTTACTCTTGTTTTTTAGTGAGTTGAGTCCCCAGCATCCAAGCTCTCAAAGTATCTCCTATTTATGGTGTACCTTAGCAATTAAAAGCATTCTTGCAACACTAACAAAGGAACACTTTCAATACGGTTAGTGAAAGTGGCAGATTGACAGCTACATTTACAGAACACAAGTTTCCCCAGGCCTGGACCCTGTTTATTTCCTGTTAGCCTAGATGTTGTGCTGATATATTCCTTTTCTGTGTGTTTGGGGATAATCACATCTGTCCCCTTGGAAAAACTTGAGAGTGAATCCCAGGTACTGTCTGGGACTGTGTGACTGCCAGAGACCTGGATATTGTGACACAAAGCTGCTCATTTACTTTAGATGTAGTTGAATGATCTCATTCCGGCTGAGATGGCCATAGATGGGTACTGACATCAGTGACTTAAGTGGCAAAGTCCAAAGTTCCAGAAAGTGTTAGGACCCAGAAAGGATGTGACTCTGGCATGGGAGCAGCCATAAAATATGGACAAATGTGTCTTCTTCAGGGACTAATAAAGAGCTGGGTGCTGTCGCCCAAGCATGTAAACCTTTGGAGGCAGGGCAGTGGCAGGGGAGGTGCCACGAGATCAAGGCCGGCCTGATTTGTCTCCAAAAAAAAAAAAAAGGTAAAGAACTAATTCATACCACACATGGAAAAAAAATTGGTCATGGCTGCAATTGCTTATCATTCAAATGCTAAACAAGATGATATCAAAACACACACACACACACACACACACACACACACACACACACGATAGAGTGAAGAAAGACTAAAGTCAAGTGAAGGAAGAATGCTGTTTATTGAGGATTCATTTGGAGCAAGAATGCTGTTTATTGAAGATTCACTCTGTCCCAGATACCAAACTAAACAGATTCACCTTAACTGTACTTTTAAAGCAGCTTTTAGTGCAGGGTCAGCCTAGTGTTGCTAATCTAGGGTCCTAAACCCAGGAAAGATCACCTCCTTCAAGGATTGTTTGATGTAAATCAAACCTTAGAGCTAGTCATTAGGGATTAGGGGACCTGAGAGCAGGAATGGGGCTAGCATGGTTTCTGTTCTGTCAGCCGGGAGCTTAGGCAGAAATGTTAGTGGAAGTGGGCGAAGGAAGGAAGCGGAAACGGAGAGCCTTCAGATAAGCATACAGAAGGCCTCTGCAGAGCCATTGCTCACCAACAGCAGTGCTCTGAAGGAACTCAGCTCGCTGGGTGAGGCTGCAGTGGGGTCTGTTACCATAGCCATTACAAGGATTTGCACAGTGCATGTAACACACACACACACACACACACACACACACACACACACACGGGCAGGAGGGTGCAGATAAGGTGCTCGGAGGTAACACATCAAATAGAAACTTTTTCTTTAATCTGAGAAGACTTGGAAGAACTGAGAAGTATGTGTCTTACTGCGCTGTCGATTCCTGCCAATGAGTGCTGTTCTGAGTTGGGTGCCGTGATAGACGTTGGATTCCTTGTGGTTCCCCACGATTTGGAATGTGCTCTGGACCCATGGAGGAATAAGAGTGATGTGCAAAGGAAGAAGGGCAGAGTAGACCTGAAGACTCTGCTGAGGCTTGGGCATGGTTTTAATTGTTGCAATAAACCAGGTGATGGTTTAAAGCTGGAAAGTCACAGGTAGAGAACAGGGAGGGAGGAGGTGAGCCTTAGGGCAGGCAGAGTGTGCAGGACTTGCTGATAGGCTTGACCATGTGTGAGAGTCAGAGAAGTCAGGGGCCCTTTCTACAAACTTGCAGGACTTTGTGGGAAAGCAAGTTGTATGTCTTGCTCTGTTTTATCAGGGGTGGTGGGTGGACAGAGTTCAGTTTAGACATTCCCTTTTATTTTCTGACAGGAATTCAGTTTGTACTTAATAGATTTGTCTGGTTGTTTCTTTTCTTTTTTTTTACGTTTCAAATGGTTTCCCCTTTCCTGGCTCCCCACTCCCGAAAGTCCCATAAGCCCTCTTCCCTCCTCTTGTTCCTCCATCCACCCCTTCCCACTTCCCTGTTCTGGAATTCCCCTACACTCCTGCACTGAGCCTTTCCAGAACCAGGGGCCACTCCTTTGTTCTTCTTGTACCTCATTTGATGTGTGGATTATGTTTTGGGTATACCAAGTTTCTAGGCTAATATCTGCTTATCAGTGAGTACATATCATGATTGATAGTTTGAGGCTGGGTTATCTCACTTAGAATGAAGTTCTCCATTTCCATCCATTTGTCTAAGAATTTCATGAATTCATTGCTTCTAATGGCTGAATAGTACTCCATTGTGTAAATATACCACATTTTCTGTATCCATTCCTCCATTGAGGGACATCTGGGTTCTTTCCAGCTTCTGGCTATTATAAATAGGGGTGCTATGAACATAGTGGAGCATGTATCCTTATTACATGCTGGAGCATCTTCTGGGTATATGCCCAGGAGTGGTATAGCTGGGTCCTCCGGAAGTGACGAGCTGTCTGGTTGTTTCTGTGGAGCATTATTTGTGTTGTTGTCTCTCCTGTGTATTTTCTGTGAACTGTAAATTAGATATATAGGTTAGACTAGGGTAAGCATTCGGGAGGGGGGTCCCTTTATAACCAGTGCAGAGGATCACAAGCAAATAAATCTGGATATCCTATGATTACTGATGTTAAATTTGATTACTACGTAAAGTAGACTAGCCAAATGTTTTCATTGTAAAATTATAGCTTTCATTTTGTGAAGGTCACCTCTGGGTGCCCTTTGGCTCTGCTTCTCTTTAATCTTTCACTTAAGGGGTTTTAGTTTTTTAAACTTTGTATTATGGAAAATGTCAAGTGTACCCAGAAGTAGAGTTGAAGATGAATAGCCCCATAACCACCATTCAACACCGCTACTTCAACACAGGGACTAGCTGGCTTTCTTTCTGACTCTTTACCACTCCACTGTCAGAGTTTGGAAGCAAATTCCAGGCATCTTACATTTCTGGCCATTAGCTTTATAGAGAGGACTCTCCAAAAGACCTTTATGATACATTTGCTGATCCTTCTGGTCTGCCCAAGGATGAGACTTAGAGACGTATAGTCTTGAGTTCAATGGTTGACTGTGGTGACTGATGTAGAAGTAAATTCAGGGAGTACTAGTCATGAGACCAGGGTTTCAAACAGTAGTGTGTGGTAAGGGCGAGCTGTGAATAGCCTGGCATGTTAGGGTAGGGGATAGTGTGTGCTGTGAAGTTGAAGGTGTGCGCAACGGGAAGGAGAAGACAAGGTGAGAGAACCTCAGAGCATCAGTAAGCCTTTGTGCCCCAAAACACTGCTCTGTGCTCACTAGTGTTAGGGAAGTGAAAGGGGGAGATCTGGAGTATACGGAGGAACAGGATTCTCTAAGCCATGAAGTAGGGTCAGGGGCATTGGCCAGCAAGTGCAGCTCAAGCTGGAGAGGTTCAAGGTTAGGCAGGGGCAGGGTGAGTCAGAGCCAAGACTGTGTAAGCAGTACTGGAGGCCAGTATTCACTTTGATACGTTCAATACGCACCTCTGCCATTTGTCCATGGTTTCTTTGAGACCTAATAACTAGGGAAGACACGCCTATCTGTTAGGGTAGTAACCATTGAGCATCCAATAAGGGCACATATTGTGGTTGTTTTAGCTGGGGAGAACTTTGACTCAGAGTAAGAATTTGTGTCATTAGCCAACCATGAAAACTTGAAAATGGCGAAGTGGTGGGTTTTTGTTTTGCTTGTTTGTTTGTTTGAGGCTAGAGTCGTAGCTCAGAGGTAGATCGGTTCCCTAGTATGTACAAGACCTTGACTTCAAGCTTCAGCACCACAAAAGGAAACAAAAGGAAGCAAAGGGTAGCAGCTCTTGAAAGTGAATAGCTCTTCTTTGAGAGTGGTCATTACTAAAGGAGATTGAAAGGGGAGCTGGAAGAAAAGAAGTCCCCGTAGCTGGGTCAGCATCTTCTCAATGGTGAAACAAACAGCAGTCTGCCCAGGGGAGGCTTGCAGGAGCAATGGTTTCTCAGTGAGCATCAAACCTGTGTTTCAGAGAGAGACTGACATTCTCTTAACCAACTTTGTGAGTTTTAATGCTGGGAGACAAGTTAAGCTGTGTTTGGAGCTCATATCCTCTTAATATTTGTGTATCTGCATGCATGTGCATGTGCACATGCATACATGTGTGTAAAGTGGTAATGTTAGCTCTGCCATATGCATCTTTCCTGGGAGGGTGGTAGCCATTCTTTATATATTATTTATATATTATACCTTACAACATATGAAACATTTTTGCACACCTATGTCCTTGGATTTATGGTCTGTCTTTTCAGGAAAGGAATTAAATTGGTTGCCTGTAGAAAACAGTAAAATCAGCAACACACTGTACTTCCTATGATATAGTAGCCAGAAGGGGGATTTTAAAGTTAGACCCAGTTTGAATTCCTTTTTGCTGACTATACTTTGGGTTTTCTTGCTTGGTAAAATAAATAGAATTGGTAACACCTACCTCATGGAATTGTTTTAGAGTATTAAATGAATTAGCATAATTAATGTATGGGAGCAATGCTGTGCGTACAGATGACTGGTAAAAGAAAACTTAACTCTGTTAATAACAGAGTAACAGGAATTGGCACCAAAGAAGCATGTGTAATGTCCTACTCCTGGCCATGTCTGAGGCTGTGAGTGGCTTCTCTTCTCACTGTGAGTCCTTTAGTCTCAGAGCAGATCAAGGTTTTTCTTTAAGTAATGAAATTTATATGGGTAGCTAAGGTAATGTTGAATGATATATTGGATGTAGTTCTTTTTGATTTTTATTTAGTTTAGTATTGATGTGTGTGAGAGAGTATGTGGGTGCCCATGTGGCATGACACATACGTGGGGATGGGAGGCTAGTCCTTCATCTTCTGTGTATTCTGGAGATCAAACTTAGTATCAGGCTTGCAGAGGAAACACCTGTTAAGTATTTTTTTTAATTAACCAAGAAGTTGAGTTTATTGCTATAGCTTTAGCAATTCTCTTACCAGTTTTACAGCAGGTGCTTATGCAGTATTCGTTTCCTATAGCTCCTTCTGCAGACTACCAATTCAAATATATTATATAAAATTTTAACTTGCCAGCCGGGCAGTGGTGGTGCATGTCTTTAATACCAGCACTCTGGAGGCAGAGGCAGACAGATCTCTGAGTTTGAGGCCAGCCTGGTCCACAAAGTAAGTTCCAAGGCAGCTAAGGGCACACAGAGAAACCTTATCTTGAAAAAACAAAATCAAACAAACAAAAATTGTAACTTGTCAAAAATCACTGTTTAATGAGCTAAGCTATTAGAATCTCATGTAGCCTTCTGGTGACTAATTGATAGAAAAGTGGGAGTTGACATACCAGGGGCATTGGTAGTCCCCACTTTGTGGTGGAGTTTTGTTAAGAATTATTCTGTGGGCTAGAGAGATGGCTCAGTGATTAAGAGCATTGACTGCTCTTCCAGAGGTCCTGAGTTCAAATCCCAGCAACCACATGGTAGCTCACAACTATCTGTAATGAGATTTGATGCCTTCTTCTGGTATGTCTGAAGACAGCTACAACGTACGTACAATCAATCAATCAATCAATCAATCTTTAAAAAAAAGAATTGCTCTGTAATTCAAGACTGAGTTTCGTATTCTATGTTTTGTACTCTATATTTCCAACTAAATGTAGAGCCATATAGACTTAAGGAACCAGATCAAAAAGGTTGGCTTCCTACTGTCAAGTTAGAACATATATATATATATGTTCTATATATATAGAGTTAGAACATATACATATACACATACACATACACATACATATACACATACATACATATATATATATACATATATATTCTTGCTTGTGTTAAAGTATTGAAGTATTGTAGTGGTTAGGTTGGCTAGAAGAAGCCATGCAGTTAGTACTTGTTGGTGAGTTTCTCTTAAGGTGCCTCATACTTGCTTAAATGCAAGATTGGCAAGTGACCAGTACCTAGTACACTAGCTAATGTTGCTCACTGCCTTTCTTGAATTTTGTTAGCTTTTCTATTTGGAACTCACTCTGTAGACCAGGCTGTTTTTGAACACACAGAGATCTGCTTGCCTCTGTCTCTAAAGTGCCAGGATTAAAGGTGTGTGCCACCACACCCTGCAAATTTTGTTAGTCTTTATCTTACTAATTCCAGAAAAATAGAATCGCCACTTCTGTGGACTTATCGTGGCCACTTTGACATCATTGCTTTTATTTTCTCAGTCACTCTCTTCATCATGGGTAGCTGCACAAAAGGAGCTCCATGGCAGGTTTAGAATCTCTCAGTGGAGAATGAATTAGTGCCACACTTTAGTATGGAATCTGGGAGCTGTGCAGGCCTCAGACCTCTGCCCTTCAGTCTCCCAAGTGGACTCGTGCGTATTATCTTTGTATTCCTGTGTGTTCGCAATTCTCAGCCTGCATTAGAACCTCTAAGCCCAGCTCTGTCTCCAAACTCATTTTGTTAAGTTCTGTTTACACCACTGTGTCTCCCTCTTTTCTGCTCAAGTGTTCTGCTATTCCAGCTAAACCATACTTACTACTGGCAGGACCAGCTCCCTCCCTCCCTCCCTCCCTCCCTCCCTCCCTCCCTCCCTCCCTTCCTTCCTTCCTTCCTTCCTTTCTTCCATCCTCCCTCTCTCTCTTTATCTCTCCTTCTTTTTCTATTCTTATGAAAAATTAATAAACACATGAAGAAAGTAAAATCAATTTATTAATATTTGGTATATATTGTCCCTTAGGTGTCATACATGTACATATTTGTTTTTTCTTGTGGTATCATCTATGCATAAATCTTGCAATTAGACTTTATAGCCTATTTTTTTGCTACTGATTTTTGATTGGATAGATCTACAGATACTATTTAAAACTATTGTAATGCAGTATTTAATCCTACATTGGTTTTCATTGTATGGATAAATCAATTTGATGATAGACTTTTGGGTTTTTTAAAAATTGACAATTTACCCAGAGGGGATAGGAACTCTACAGGAAGACCAGCAGAGTTAACCTGGACCCTCTGGAAGAGCAGCCAGTGTCTTAACTATGCTCTTGTCATCTGTGCTCCTTGACATGGTTTGAAGGGCTACACTTCATCTTCACTTTTTCTATCTCTAGACAGGGTCTCACCTACATAACCCTAGCTGGCCTAGAACTTGCTATTTGGACCAGGCCGGCCTTGAACTCATAAGAGATATACCTGCCCGTGCTTCCCGAGTGCCAGGATTAAAGGCTTGCACCTCTGCACCCAGCTTCTTCACTCCTCTTAACATGTAGCAGCACAGCTAGACCTTCAGTCTATCACTTGTAGTAGTTAGTTCTATTTTCTAACTCTGAAAATTGTCTTCTATTATGTCTCTTATGTACATTTTGCTTCATTCTCCCACATTTTCCCTCTTAACACCTCCAGCCTTTCTTCTTTGCTCTAAGATTCCTAGCTGCCCAAGGACTGTCTGCTTGAGTTCTCTTCAGCCTAAACATCAGACAAGCATTTCTGGTTAACTCAGGTCCCTTCCGTGTCTTTGCTGGTCATGATCAGACTCTTCTGCTGTAGCTTCCAGACTTGAGAATGGCTTCATCTTTCACCAAAAGCACAGAACGTGGTCCATTGTTTCTTTCTTAGGTATTTTTGTGGTTCCCTAGAGTTAAGATCCTTAATTTGTCTTCCAAGAGGTGGTATTTCTTCTGTATTTTCACCTGTCCTCTTCCCTGTGCCCTTGCAACTTAGCAGCCATCAGCTTGACCGTCTCTCTGCTGTTCGTGTCTTCTGCTTATCTGCCTTCAAGCTTTGCTCATGAGGTTTCCATATCTCTTTATTCCTGCACTGTTGACTGGACCACTTAATTCACCTACTAGCATTTAAACTTCTTGTCCCTGTATCTACCATATTAAAAGCATAAACTCCTGAGGATGGACTTGTTTCTCTTATATCTTGGAGCTTGATCTGAAATGAGCACATTGGTGTGTACCTGGCTGATGTTTGGTAGGTGTTAATTGATACACATTATTATGAAATATAATGCAGAGATGGCAGGCCCATGCCCAGATATGCCCCTAAGAAATTATGCTGTGCAATAGACCTGGTTTAGAAGAGGTTTACTGGGGGAGGGGAGAGGAGTGAGGGCCTGGGAAAGGATAGAGGCAGGCAAGTGGTTGTGTAGACAGGTAGACAGATGGGAACAGAGCCATGAGGGCAGATAGAAAGGGGTGGGGGGCATTGGGCAGAGAACAGATAGAGGGGATGCTGGAACAGACAGAGACAGGCAGGCAGGTAGACAGACAGAGAGACAGACAGATGCTTCTTATCTGCAGCACACACCTGTCATACCTGGTGACTGCAGCCGGTTATGAAGTAAGCAGTTGCTAGGTTCTTGAGGTCAGGTCAGCGGAATCTCCTGACCTCACATTACTCCCTTTTTGTTTAATTAAAGTTGAGGAAGTGGTAATGGTGGGTTAGGAGTGAGGGTGTTCTTTTGGAATTACTTCCTGATGACTGGTCACATTATCTTTGGAATTATCTAAGAAAATTCTGGCCAAGTCCTGGGAGAGCTGGCTGTGTCACTGTTGTCCAGATTCTGTGGACCTTCTGGGGCCAGGAGCATGCAGGCCCCAGCTATGAGGCTGGGCTAGAGTGCTTGGAGCCAGTCTGTCCTGGAGTTCTCCTGGTACAGATTTGCAGGAAACACCTGGACTTGTCAGGATGCTAGAACAGATATCAGAAGAAAAGTTAGGGAATTTAGGGAGAAATTTTTTCCCTTAGATAGGCATTATCGTTATAATCTGTATTGAATCCCATATTGTAGAGAAGACAAAAGATTCATACCTTTGTGTCGTGGTAGAAGCTTGGGAAACAGATTTGGGTTAAAAGCATGGACTCTTTTCAAGGTGAGCTCAGGAAAGACCAAAGTCTTCCATGGAGCAGAAGGGGCAAAAGTTCACTTGATCGTGGTTTTCAGTATGACTTCAAAGAGGCTTCTTCCCTCTCCCCAGAAGACTGGGGAGATATAGATTTAGCACATTGAGAAACACCTTCAAGTCTATACTTAAAAGACAACCAAAGGAAAATTAAAATCTTGAGCTTCTGACTATGGTGTCATATCATATAGTGGAAGGCTTTACTAGAGTTATACTAATAACTTATCAGAACTCCACTGATTAATATTAAAGCTCTAAACTCTGAATCTTACTGCAACAGTAGCAGAGCAATGGGAAGAGATCTGAAGCATTTTCATTCTGGTTTTATCATCTTCCTTCCCTTAAGTCACTTTCTTATCACCGTTTAAGCTCCACTTGCATTTACCATCCTTAAAGCACCTCAGACCCCAAAACACTTTCTTAGATCCTCACAGCTTAAGCTTTTGTAGCCTCAGACCTTACATAAACTTTACACTTGTTCCTGTGCAGTTATTCACCATAAGACACGGGTCGTTGATCACTGGAGCAATCACTGTAAAGTGTGTTCCTTTAAATAAAGGAGTAGTAAGGAGTTACATCTGAAACCTGTTTACCGTTAACATGAAGCTTGTGAACAAGGCAAGCCTGTTTGCCTTTTAAAATAAGAGACCTGGTAGTAGTTTTAACTAATGGATTGACTTAGGAACTAACATGGGGGTGGATTACCTTGGGGTAAGGAGCTAGTTTCCTGCTGTTCTCTAGCTGTCAAACTGCAGTTAGCTTAGCTGTCAATGTTATCAAAGACCTAAAAAGGATAAATTATAATCTAAATGGCATATGTACCAATTAAAATGGCAGAGACTAGTCCATAGTCTATTACCTAGACAGTTGTCCCAGGTTCCTGTGGTCTGACACTGAGCAGAGGCAGTCTTTGACCCTCAGTCCTGAAGATGAGAGGCTTTTTCTGTGGAGAAAGAACAGAGAGAGACCGACCTCCCCTTGTTTTAGGCAATGTAGGGAAATCAGCTCTCTGGCATCCTGTTTGTCCACGGTTCAGGCTGGGCCCTAGCAGCAGGTGAAGCATTGGGGCAGTGCTTCCCAGTGGCTAGCGTAGCATACCCTTGGTGGAGTCCTTGGCTGTTGTGCCCATATCTTCTGGGAGACCTTGCAGGGCCACTGTTAGGATTCAGGAGTCTATTACCCGGCATAGTAAGTTTAAACATCTTAAATGTCATATTCAGCAGATCTCTGACAAGTTTGAGGGCCACATTATTTATCTAAAAACTTGTTTCTGGTTACCTACTTTCTGCTTTAATTTTGAAAGCATATATATGAGGCTAAACAAGGCTTGCTGCTGTAATTAATTGCATCTGTTTTTAGCATAACTTCAAATATAATTCTGAACGCATTAAAAGGTTTGATCATTTATAAGGTGACTGATTACCAATTTGATGTTTTAAATTATCCTTAACAGTTTATAATAATTTAGTGGCTTTCATAAGACTAGGACTTTGTGTTTTTGTCCCTGTTAAGTTTAGACTTAAAATAACAATTTTAAATTGGAGCCTTCTCAGCATCAAAACAAAACCTTTTAATCTATAAACAGTCCCTAAAGAGACTGGGAACTTTTCTGACCTTTATGTGGTGTATCATTGTAGAACATAACAGTTTCCCGTATGATTTAGCTTATAAAAAGTCTATAGCTTAATAACATCAGAAAAAACAAGGTTAAACATTGTACGTCAGTGAATTTTAACTTTAATGCTGTATGGGAAGTTCTTTAAAAGAAGTTTAAAATCTCTGAGATGTGTTTCTGAGTTCATCAGTGTGGGGGTCCAGGGAAGAAGAGATGGATCCCAGCAACAATAGTCATCTTGGAGTTAGCCATGCCTCCTTCTCTAGGACATGGGAGTGAAGGGCACAAGCGATTGATGGATTGTGTCTGGAAGGATCTTCTACCGGCTCCTTTCCTGAGCTGGAGGCAGGGTGAAGAACAGCAAGCCAGTTGGCAGATTTGTCTTTTCTGCCTTGAGTACTTTGTTTCTGTTGCTAACAACAGACATGGGTAGTGTAAATAAAACATGGGCTCATAGGCACAGGGACACATGGAGACAGAACTGAGGGGAAGGGCTGATGTGGACAGGGACTGAAGATGCAGGGCTGAGTGTCTGGAGGTGCTGTGTGTACATCCTCTCTCTACCCATGACAGTGAGCCTATCATAAGCTATTGTGTGGGAGACACTCCACTGCTGTGGAGCAGGAGAGATGGAGATGGCAGGTGTCAAAGATGAGGTGATTGGTATAACTAGATATGCTGTGCTCAGGCTGACACTATTGCAAGCTAGATGCTTGTGAGCTGAGGCTGAATGAGGCCCTAACCCTAACCCTCACCCTCTCCCCTTTCTTGACGACTTCACTCATTGGTCCCCATTAGTGCTCACATGACATGCGCTGGAGTCAGCAACCGTGGTCTTGATTTCTGAGCCGATCTGGAAAACCATATAGATCTGTACCCTTGACTGTGCAAACAGTGCTGTGAATGAGTTCCTGGAAGGCGTGTGCTCCGATCATGTGGACTAAGGCTGATGCGGCCTCTCTGGAAGGGCGGTCCTAAAAGCAGGAGGCTGGACAGTTAGTGCTCAGGGACTTGAGGTTCAGATAGATGGTCTCTGTCAAATGGGTATCTACGATTATGCGCAGAGAGGATATTCTGAGTCTCTGGTAATAAGTGGGTTGGAATTCTAGAGCATTCCTTTAGTGCATCACACTGAGCACTTGTTTCATAGGGTTTGACACTTAGGGTGAGGGTATTTAAAGCAACGTGTGGTTGAACTCTTGCCTTACTATGGTTTTCTTGGACTATTTAAGAAAGATCTAAGGAATATATTCTAGTCTCTCAGAAAAACAGTGATCTTAATTTCAGACTGGGTGTGAGGTAACTGGTCTCTTAGGATATGGAAGCTGTAGGGAGCAGACATGGTCGATTGGGGCTGGAATCACACACCTTGGAATGTGAGTGGGGTTTGAATAGCAGAGAGGGAGAAGCACACTCCAGCTGTCAACAGTTTAGTTGTAAAAGAGTAGAGGCAGAAATGGGCATATCAGAGCAGGAGGAGTGCTTCCGATAGAGGGAATGGTGTGTGTGTGTACACGTGTACTATGTGAGTATGTGTATAAGTGTGTGTAAGCAGTTAGGGATAAGAAGGTGGAGGTGGTTGTGGTAAAGACAAGAGAAAGAAGAGGGTGATAAAAAAAATTGTTTGAATTAGCATTGATGCTGGGCCGTTAGCAGCCCTGCACCTGAGTGGCAGGGTAGTGTCATTAATGGGTACAGAGAACTGGAGACTGAAGGGTAAAGGGAAATGTTGATACATATTGCCTTGCATTCGGTATCTCCTCTGGGTACCACTCAAGCCTGCTCCCTGAAGCCAGAGGTTCGGAGTCAGTGATGGAGGAGAAATTGCAAAGAATACAACACAGTTAACTTTTTAAAATAATTCTCTATATTTGGCTCTTACTCGCTTAAGTAAAAAATGGCTCCAAGGACATCTTCTTCTTTGTGCTCTGCTTCCTAAACTTGTCCTTGAAGCCTCGGGGGTGTTATCTGGCTTGGTTGGGGCTGCTGAGCATTTTTGCACACTCCTTGCCAGGAATTAATGTCCTTGGGCCTCAGCTGGGGTGTGTCCCCAATCCAGCCATCTGGAAGGTCAGAGTTATTAGCCAGTAGAATGTGCCCATTAGCTCTTGGAGAGGTTACAACCTGCTAGTGGAATCCTAAGCCTGGGAACTGCTTCTCTCACAGGGCCTTTCACACTTGAACCGAGCTGCCTGGTGTTGCACTCCCTTATTTGGACACTAAATTTTCTGGGTGAGATTACAGTTCAACTTTGTTTTGAGGGAGTTTTTAGAGTATCTGACATCCTTGTGAGTGATTTTTTAAAAAGGAGATCAACATAACATCAAAGCACTTACTTTTCTTTCTCCACCTGAGTCTTTCCTAGGCCTCCAGCCTATCTGTTTCTGAAACCAGAACGAGGTTCCTGTGTTCTACATGCTCATTGGTCTCCCTGGGGACGAGTGGAGAATGCCACCATAGGTACAGAGACAGAAGAAACAAAGTCTAGCTATAGAGATTGTGAGGAGCTTTGTTTATGTCTGGTACTAGAAACACCTGGGAGAACTTTTGTGTGCTTCAGGGAACTCGCTGTGCCCATCAGCTTAACTTCATCTGGGTCCAAGGCACCAGGAGGAAGGTTCAGGCAGAGATATGGGGTCGTATTAGGAGGTAGTGGTGCTACCAGGGGTGAAGATGTTTTGTGGGACTCTGACCTGTCCACTCAACCCCCTGCGGCAGGAGGGCAGCTCTGTTTACCTCTGACTGCCCTTTGATTGTTTCCTGTCAACCCAAGGGAAGTGATCACTAGTGACAGTGATAAGATACTGGGTCCTAGTGCTGGAGGGAAGGCCGTCAACTAAGTTCTGGTTGGAACTTGCTTTCAGGCCTCTGGGGGAAAGAGTCATGCCAAAGAGGCTTAAGGCTTGAAGGCTGGTAGAGCCTCGGTGTGCGGGTGAGGAGGCCTCCTTGCTGTCCTCCAGAAGTCAGATCGAAGGCTGACCAACTGAAAACTCCTGCTGCACAAACAAAGTCCTGTCCTTGTGGGAAGGCCCTCCTGTGCTGCACAGGGTCACCCAGCCCATACACAAGCACTCTGCCTGCCATGTCTCCTCCTCAGAGGGGAGCGCAGCTCAGACAGAGCAGCAGTGCTTCTAAGCTTTGTCACAATTGGAGGGGTTTTATACCCAGATCTCATTAACTACTTGGAATGACTCCAACGCTACTCTTTCCCCACTATTCCTTATAGAGGAAACCACCACAAGCTATTATTTTAAGTGAGCTTTTAATTTTAGAATAGTTTCAGATTTATAGAAAAGTTGCAGAGAGGGCACTAAAAGTTCCCATAGATCCTGTAAACCAGTAATATTTTCTTTTCTCTTTTTCTGCTGTATTTATGAGGGAGTGGGGAAGCAGATATGGAGTGAGGACATTTTTTTTTTTTTTCTAGCCTGGTGATTTTTTAGCTAAAGTTCTTGAGAGTCCACTAGGTTATAGTATTTTTTCCCCTTAGGAGCCAGTTTATCTCAGCTGAACTGGGCTGAGCCTGGCTTTGCCTTCTAGTTTCAGAGTCCTATTTTCCATCTACTCAGTGGGGCCAGGGGGGAACTGAGCTCCTGGAAGCTGGGAAAGGCAGTCGCCGTTGGGAGGGTCTTCAGCTGTCTGGCTTCTGCACTGTGTTATCCGGAAGGGTTCTTTCAAGTCAGTCCTCATATTTTCAGCTGCTGTTAGACAGCTTGGAGACAGAGCTCTCTGGAAAGATGGAGGGAACATCTGGGTGATATGATGAGGCCTGTTTGCTTGATGCCTCGAGTCTGACCTTGTATGGTGCCGGGGTAGTTCAGGGTGGTCGCTGCTCTGAGGAGGGCAGACAGCAGGTAGTAGTGATGTGTATGGGCAGCTTCCGTGCTTTGCTTTGGGCCCAGGCACATTCTCCATTTAAGGGAAAGGGGTCTGCAAACTTCCTAGCTGTGGGTGTGAATGGCTGGCCTGAAGTCTGCCATGGCCTTTGCTGGATGTGCTTTTTCAATGACATCATTCCACAAGTGCATTCCTATGAAATTATATTTTACTCAAGACGTGGAGCTAGATTTGTGTAAAAGCACTGGCACTAACACAGAGCTCAGAGAAGGCGGAATGAGAGAGGAGTAAGCAAGCCTTTGGGTGGGGTGGGGTGGGGACTGGATTCAGGATGGTACACCTGGAGCTAACCCAGGAAATGAAATTGCCACTCAGCACAGGGAAGGGAGGCTTGTTGTGTTGTTCCAGCTGCCTGCCATCCCTAGACACCACGAGCTCAGAAAGGGCAAGTAGGCCTGGGCATATACCCAGAGGATTCCCCAGCATGTAATAAGGACACATGCTCCACTATGTTCATAGCAGCCCTATTTATAATAGCCAGAAGCTGGAAAGAACCCAGGTATCCCTCAACTGAAAAATGGATGCAAAAAATGTGGTATATCTACACAATGGAGTACTATTCAGCCATTAGAAACAATGAATTCATGAAATTCTTAGACAAATGGATGGAGCTAGAGAATATCATACTAAGTGAGGTAACCCAGTCTCAAAAGATCAATCGTGGTATGCAGTCACTAATAAGTGGATATTAGCCTAGAAAATTGGAATACCCAAAACATAATCCACACATCAAATGATGTACAAGAAGAACGGAGGAGTGGCCCCTAGTTCTTGAAAGACTCAGTGAAGCAGTATAGGGCAAAACCAGAACAGGGAAGTGGGAAGGGGTGGATGGGAGAATAGGGGGAGGGAAGGGGGCTTATGTGACTTTCGGGGAGTGGGAGACCAGAAAAGGGGAAATCATTTGAAATGTAAGTAAAAAATATATCGAATAAAAAAATAAAATAAAATAAAAAGAAAAGAAAAAGAAAGGGCAAGTAGGAAGATGCTTACAGCTTCTGTGCCTGTGGCTGAGAGAAAGCTCTAGAAATGTCTGTTCTCACCCATTGGCCCACCTTCCTGCATGTCATCTCCTACCTCTGCCCCTTCCCCTTCCTCCTTCTCCTACCACTTTGGTCTGTTTCTGCTTACACCCTTGGGGCACCAGACATACCGTGCTCCCTCGTCCCATCCAGCCCACAGTAGCCAGCTCTGCAGCTCTGGACTCCAATTTAGAAGTCTATAATCTGGTGTCATTTTGACACTGACTACTTGGAGTTACTATAAACAGGGCTTAGTCTCACATGACTGCCTCAACTCACTAGTCTCAGTCACTCATATTTCCTGCCATTTTGAGGGCTTTCTCCCACACCTCTCTCCTGTGGGTTTGATAATTTACTGGAATGGCTCACAGGCAGAACTCAAAAAGTGTGAAAGGCTCTAGTAGGCCAGAGCATGACAAATGTGACTCTGGAAAGTCTTGCCCTCCCCTAGCTCCTCTTTCTTGCTTAGCTGTAGATTACATCTCTAAAGCTAGCCGCCAAAGACTGTTCCCTTAACTGTAGATTACACCCCTAAAGCTAGCCACCAAAGACTGTTCCCTTAACTGTAGATTACACCCTTAAAGCTAGTCACCAAAGACTGTTCCCTTAACTGTAGATTACACCCCTAAAGCTAGCCACCAAAGACTGTTCCCTTAACTGTAGATTACACCCCTAAAGCTAGCCACCAAAGACTATTCCCTTAACTGTAGATTACACCTCTAAAGCTAGCCGCCAAAGACTGTTCCCTTAACTGTAGATTACACCCCTAAAGCTAGCCACCAAAGACTGTTCCCTTAACTGTAGATTACACCCTTAAAGCTAGTCACCAAAGACTGTTCCCTTAACTGTAGATTACACCCCTAAAGCTAGCCACCAAAGACTGTTCCCTTAACTGTAGATTACACCCCTAAAGCTAGCCACCAAAGACTATTCCCTTAACTGTAGATTACACCTCTAAAGCTAGCCACCAAAGACTGTTCCCTTAACTGTAGATTACACCCCTAAAGCTAGCCACCAAAGAGTATTCCCTTAACTGTAGATTACACCCCTAGAGCTAGCCACCAAAGACTATTTATTCCCTTATTCTCTTCCTTCTCCTGAGGCTGACTACCAAGGTCCAGCTGTCAAAGTATTAACGTTCAGGGATCAAAACTGCTCTTTTCCACTCCACCCCCCAGTATGACATCTTTATTGTGAGGGGGCAAGATTGACTGCCTTAGTTAGCATGCCCTATCAAAGCAAACAAACTCATCCTAACAGGGAAAACTTAGAATTGGTTTTCTTCCTGATTCCTGAAAAGGAATTTCTGAAAAAATTTTCAGAGATATATCCACGTGACAGCAAGGGGGACAGATAGGCCCTTTCAACAGCACCTGAGTTTATTATGCTAGTGAGGAGATCAGTGGACCAGTGAACAGAAAGACTATGGAGGTTGAAGTTTCAGCCTCAGCCTCCTTTCCCTAAATTACCATTTGTCTGTGGGCCACATCTGTCTCCTCTCTGGCCAGAAGCAGCCCTTTGTCCCTGGGGGCAGATAGCCCCACCCCTACCCTGTGGCTTTCCCTTTTCCCTCATCCTCTGCCTCCTGTCTTTGTCTCTTAGTTCTTGCCCTGTCCCTTGGGACAAAGAAATCTCTTTTGTGCTGAGAACTTGGTCTTGGTGTATTCTGTGCCTGCCTACTCTGGTCCTTTCAGAGTGTACTTACTTGTTACTAGTTTATGATTAAGTGCACAACTCAGGAATGATCGATTGAAAGACCTGCACAGGGCAGGATTATTGGGGGTGAGGGACTTGTTAAGTCACCTTCCCCTTGAGTTGCTCTCCAGTACTGTGTTTACCAAATAAGCTTTTTGAATTCTCATGGTCAGGGGTTCTTTGAGGGTTTTCTATTAGATAGGCATGATAGATTATGGTGGTAGGGGCTCTGTGGAGTTTGTTATATACATGCTGATGGATTATGTGGTAACATGATAACTGATAAGTGCTGGTGATGAGCTCCACCTTCAGTTCTCTCCTCTCCCCTGAGGCTTTTCAGTTCTGGTGCCAGTGTGCTCTTTTCTGGTGCCCTCTGTGCACCCAGCTGTTCCTTTTTATATATATATATATATATATAACTTTGTTTGTTTTTTTTTAAAGATGTATTTATTTATTATATGTAAGTACACTGTAGCTGTCTTCACACACTCCAGGAGAGGGTGTCAGATCCTATTATAGATGGTTGTGAGCCACCATGTGGTTGCTGGTAATTGAACTCAGGACCTTCGGAAGAGCAGTCAGTGCTCTTAACCACTGAACCGTCTCTCCAGCCCATCCAGCTATTCCTTAACTCATGCTTAGAGAATAAAAGCTGTTTGTAGGGCTGAAGAGATGGCCCAGCAGGGTATAGCTTGCTATGCAAGCCTGATGAGCTGAGTTCAATCCCTAGAACCCACAGAAAGAAAGAGAGCCAACCCCACAAAATTCTCCTCTGACCACCACATGTACTTTATGGCACACACATGTCTACATGCATACATCATAAACACACACAATAATAATAGTAATTTAATTTTTAAAAAGACCATTTTCCTTAATAGTGCCTAGCACCAGACTTAGTAAGTACCTGTTAAATGATTGTTGAAAGTAGAGTTGGCTTACTACAGTTGTGTATAATAGTCATGCCAGCTGCAGTATGGTGGCTAATGTAGTGTGATTTCTGAAGCCAGACAAGGTAGAAGGTGTATACTTCTCCTGATACACAGCACAGGGCAGTTTGTGTAGTGGTAAGACAGAGAACCCAGTGAGTTCTTTGTTTCATGGGCAGATGATAGGAACTGGCCTGTACTCACACAAGGTTAAATAAAAGTACTTGCTGAGCATCCTTGCAAAAGCTTCAGGGTTGGAGAGGAATGAACTCTAGGTTTATAATTGGATTCCAGTGGAGGTGGTGGTGGTGCCTTACTAGGAACAACTGTGTAGTAACCATGTAGCCCTTTCTAGGAAGCAGATACCATTACCTCCTGTATGTCAACTCATCATTGTAGGGTAGCCTTTGGGATACCTATGATTAATTGCTGTTGAAGGAAGAAACTGAGGCCACAGAGCTATTTGACAGTTCTAAACCTGGCTCTGTATATAGTTGAATAAGCTTTAAGGCAAGATACTGAGCCTTCAGAACACCAGCCTCCTTCCTGAAATAACTTGCTATGTCTAACCTCTGGGCTTGTTGGTAGACCCACATGAAAGAACATGTGAACATGTTTTTTGAAAATAATATAGTACTATGAGTAGTCTCAGGATCAAAGCTTAGGCTGTTATAGTCCCAACAAGCTAGGCTCAACTACCCATCCCCAGTACGCTCATTAAAGACTGGTAATAATTAAAAGCAGAGAAAGGATATTTATCCACTTGGCCACTGGAAGGAGAAACAAAGGATAAAATGGCTATCTTAGGGCCACTGAGATGAGGGTTAGGTCCAATGAGAGAACAGTAGAGAGGCATAATTAAGCAGTTCTGGACAAGCTTGGTCCCACCCATCATGGACCCTTCCATGTCTCTTTTGGATCCATTCTTGTCTCTTCTTCATTTCTGTCTGACCTAGGAGGTCAGATAAATTGTACAACAACTTCTCTGCCTGGCACTAGGGCTCCTGTCTTTCTTTCCCTTTATTATAGTATTCCTGGGGAAATTTTAAGTCTCTGAGGGCCATTGTTTCAGTAGTTTGATAGCACAAGTAGACTTTCTTTAAAAAAAAACAAACAAAAAACAAAAAACAAAAAACAAAAAACCTTGTCTCCTGCCAGACAGCCACAGTATCCTGAGGTCCTTTAGAGCCAGCATCGGCAAAGGAAACTTGCATAGATACCGACTTGTACTCAGTGTCTGCTCTTCTGTGGTGTGGGCTATCCAGGACTTCACAGCTGCTCTAAGCTGGCTAGTGGCAGAATCTTTGCTGGTGCTGAAAATCAGGATTTGAGCTGCCATTTAAAAATAACTAAGAAATGAATTTTTGTTGGAGTCAAAACGTGTGAAATGCTATTTGAGGGAGGTTTTTTTGTTTTTTTTGTTTGTTTGTTTGTTTTTGGTATTAAACCAGCCTTTACCTCCTAGCCAGGTAGGTTGTAGGATAGTAAAAGGTTACATGAGGGCTTTGTTCTCTTGCCTCTTGGGAACAATGAGGCCACTCTAACCAGTGGAAGAAAGGCTGTCTAGGGAGAACCGTCCCATATCCCAGCTGCATACAGTTGGCTGCAGATTTTATGAGTTGTTGGGTGTGATCAAGTTTTTTCTTGGGTGAGAAACTTGTAGGTTTAACAGGTTGCTTTGTATTGATATTTCCTAGATTTGGCAGTTGTGTCCAACAGAGTGGTCCTGTTTACCCTGGCACACAACTGTGCCCACACTTGGCCGTGGAGAGTGATCTGTGAGGAGCCTGGTAATGGTGGGGGGAATAACCAAGGGTGGGGTGAGGGATGTGCCTGTCTGAGCAGCCAAGGAAGGACATGATGGTCCTTCAGACTTCTCTGGACTTTGTAGAGCTTTCTAATAGTCTCTCCCACGAGGTCTGTATAGAGCCTCCAGGCCTGAGAGTTGTCAGGTTGACCATAATGTCTGTGAATAATTACAGGTCACTGAACGGAACCCCTAGTCAGCTACATCCCTCAAGAATGCCTAATTGTAGGCTACAACTATGAAAATATACAAGAGCTTAGATACATGCCATGCCTCATTTCAAAGAGCAGTGACATGAGTCAACTGTGATTTGGGTGGCTTTCAGTATGCTGGAAGCAGCTCAGCGAGCATGCAGGCCAGTGTGTGTGGGGGGAAGGGAGGAGTCCCATTCCTCAGGTTTCCTACGGAGAGACTAGGAATATTGGGAAAACACAGCTTTGGCCATTGGTTGCAGGTCTTCAGTTACGGAATATAGTTACTGAAGGTCTAGAAGAGTTTATAAACTATGTAAGAAAAATAACATTTGTATGGACACTTGTGAGATGTAGGGATGTGTGTTTGTGTGCATGTCTGCATGTGTTTTGAGTCAGGATTCTTTGGCTCTTCTGTCCTCAGCTCCTTCTATGTATGGAATTATAAGGTGCTCTGCCTGCCATACTTGGTTTGTATAGTGCTGGGGACCAAAGCCTTGCCTCTGTGATAGGAAGCAAGCCCAAGTCTGATATTTCTAAATAGGCTGTTTCAAGTGCTTTTGGGAGCCCATGACAACATACAGCAGTTTTTATTTTATTTTATTTTATTGGATTTGTTTTTTTTTTTTTCCCCGAGATGGGGTTTCTTTGTATAACCCTGGTTATCCTGGAACTCACTCTATAGACCAGGCTGGCCTTGAACTCAGAAATCCACCTGCCTCTGCCTCCCGAGTGCTGGGATTACAGGCGTGCACCACCACCACCTGGCTCATATGGTAGGTTGTTAATCCTTGACAGTGAAGTGTGAAACTCAAGAGAATAGAGTACTTCTGGCTAGTGGGCGTTCTTTCGGGTGCTCAGCATTGTTTGTCTGCTGAGCTGGGAGTCAGGATGAATGGATGGAGGAGCTTGGGAAGCCAGCGGTAGCCAGAACCTCAGTGCAGAGATGCTTTCCATGGAGGGTTTGGGGGTTTAACAGACGTTTAAACAGCACTGTAGCTAGAAGGTGAATACCAGTTAGTGTACCCTAAGGTATGGAGACTGCTAGGGGTGTAATATATCTCCTCTTTGGGATTCTGCAGAATATTTGATGGTGCATACTTTAACCTAACATGGATTTCTCGTGTGTGTGTGTGTGTGTGTGTGTGTGTGTGTGTGTGTGTGTGTTGTCATTTAGCTCAGAATGAAATGTCAACTGTAAAAGAAAGGTGCAGATTTTTCCTTCAGGGAGAATTCTGATAAGGTTCCAAAATCTTTGAGGGCAGTTTTTAAACAGGAATTTCAGAAGGACATATTTTGAGGATATATTAGAATAAATGTGCAGGCCACTGAGGACCACTTTATTGCTGTATTTGTTAATGTTTTATTTCTTTCTGTCAGACTCAAGCTCAGCGATTACAACCAGGCTGATGGTTCTAGTACAAGCTAAGATTATTTCTTTGAAAATTTCTCTGTAAATTCTCTCTCCACTGGGCCAGAAAGCAAGCCCTCACCAACCTGACAGTTTGATACTGTTTGACTTTGATACTATCTTTTCTGTCTTTCAGAACTACAGGAAACTAAATTTCTCTTGTTTAATTTTTAAAAATTGACTTCATAGCAATTAAGTTGTCTTTCAAATGCCTTTTAGGATGATGGGGAATATTTAAGCTCCTTAAGAGAAGCAGGACAGCGCAGTGTCTTGTCACCTGATGGGCAGTGTTTATAGCCTAGACTCTGTGCTTTGGCCTTTTTCTGTTGCTGCCTCTGCTGAGGAGAAAGCCAGAGCCAGGTCTATATCTTCAGTGGGAGGGTGTCCTTATTTCTCTCAGTTTAAGTTTTCTTAGCTCACTGTGAGAATCAAAGAATTTCTAGTAGAAGGGACATTTAGTGCCACCTTTGCCAATCTGCAATGGGGAAGGAGACAGGCTAATCTTTATCTGCCTTCATTGTGTGTTCCCAGAAAACCTGAGGCGGCGGGAGTGTGTGCTAGTGAGGCAGGAATTCTCCTGAGCTGCCCCTTACACACCTTCCCTTTTCTAAGAAAGCCCTTCTTAGAGTTCAGAGGTTTGGGCACAGGAGTCTGAAGCCCTACTCCAATTCATTTCCTCCAGAGAAGAGGGAAGAAGACACACCTCCAGACAACAGAAGCTGTCTCTGCACATCAGTTCCCGCCCACGGTTTCACTGTGCTCCCTTTGTCTTCCTCATAACTCCAGACAGAGCAGATCCGAGTAAACCTGCATCTTTTACCACCTTCTGCCACCTGGGTTTCTGGTAGAGCAGAAGGCAGTCTGAGTCATAGATTTTAGTAAAAGTGGGGGATAAAAAGAATTATGGCTGGGTGGTGGTGGCACACATCTTTAATTTTGGCACTTGGAAGGCAGGGGCAGGAAGATATGTGTGAGTTCGAGTCTAGGCTGGTTTACAGAGTGAGGTCCAAGACAGCCAGGGCTAGACAGAGAAACCCTGTCTTGAAAAACCAAAATAATAATGATGAGGTCCAAGACAGCCAGGGCTAGACAGAGAAACCCTGTCTTCAGAAACCAAAATAATGATGATGATGATGAAATGATGAGGTCCAAGACAGCCAGGGCTAGACAGAGAAACCCTGTCTTGAAAAACCAAAATGATGATGATGATGATGAAATGATGAGGTCCAAGACAGCCAGGGCTAGACAGAGAAACCCTGTCTTGAAAAACCAAAATGATGATGATGATGACGATGACGATGACGATGACGATGACGATGACGATGATGATGCTGATGATGCTGATGCTGGAAGTGCTAGAGAAATAACTAATCTTCCAAAGGTTGCTTTTACAGAGGATCTGGAGTGCATTCCAGCACCCATGTGGTGTTTCACAACTGTCTGTAATGCCAGATCCAAGAAATGTGATGCCTTATTTGTTTGTTTGTTTGTTTTTGGTTTTTCAAGATAGGGCTTCTCTGTGTAGCCTTGACTGTTTTGGAACTCATTCTGTAAACTGACTGGCCTCAAACTCATTGAGATCTATGTGTCTGCCTCTCAAGTGCTGGAATTATAGGCATGTAGCACCACCACTGGACCTCTAGTGCCTTCTTCTGCATTGCCTTTTGATTCCAGGATGAACCAACTGTCAAGACTCTTTATCTGACAAATGCCAGGGCCTTCTCTTCCTATTATCTAGTTCCAAGGTACAGAGAAAGCAGAGAAAAGCAGAAACATGGGAGACATACACGTGTGTAGTGGTGCACAAACATACATACAGGCAAAACAATTCATATACACAAAATAAAAATCAAATTAACCTAAAAAAGCAAAAACCAACTTTGGGAGTTCTGGTTTAAAAACAAAAACAGAAAAAAAATCCCAAAAAGCTTGAACGAACTATTGCTGTCACTGCATTTATTCATTTCCTTGATTTGTATTAATTGGTCCTTGTTTCATGCTGCTTATTCTCAATTCTTAGATGCATAATAGACACCCTGTAACTGAGAAATAAGGGACAAAAACAAAGTTATAGTCTGTGGGAATCTAGGGATAGGAAGTTTTCCTCTTTATAGCTTCTGTGTCTTCGTATTGTCAGAGACCCCTTTGGCCACCGTAGAAGATGTATGGGATCCCTTCTGCACATGAGGTCCTATCTGAATTCTCAAAGCCTCAAAGCCGTTACTACCCTTCCTCATCCCAGCCTTCTCTTCTCCAGGGTAAACATTCTTGGTTCCTTTAGTCATTTCCCCTATGATGGGCCCCAGTCCCCTTCCATCCTGGTCACTATCTGTAGGATGCAGCCCAAACAAATAAAGCCTGCCCCTCTGCCAGTGTGGAGCCCACAACACAATGAACTGTCCCAAACACTGATTTCCAGGGGCGCTCCCATGTTTCCGCTTTTCTCTGCTTTCCCCACCCAGGGAAAGGATGATGGAAAGAGAGGGTCCTAGGGTAGTTCAGACCTAGAATGTCTTGGTAGTTGGCCTATCTGGATTAAAAGAAAAATGAAAAACAAATCAAAACGAAACAAAGCCTCTTTTCTTTTATCTCCCTGCTGTTGTCCTCTTGTCCTTGCTTCCCGATTGGTATCCAGGCGCATGCAACTCTTTGATACTGAAAAAAAGATGTCATCTACAAGAGCTGTACAGCAGTACCAAAAGAGAAATATCTCTCTGTGTCTCTCTGTCTCTGTGTCTCTTTGCCTCTCTCTCTCTCTCTCTCTCTGTCTTTGTCTCTGTCTCTCTCCCCCCCCCCTCTCTCTCTCTCTCTCTCTCTCTCTCTCTCTCTCACACACACACACACACACACACACACACACACGTGTTTCATAATGTTTTAGCCGACTTTTCAGTTTTTTGTTGGGCTTCAGCCATCCCTAAATCCAGACTTGCTGCCCGGGGCCTCCTTTTCCCTTTCTGAGTAATTGCTTTTCATTCCTAGGGAAATTAGCATGGAAAATTAAATTCCAGTGTAACTGTATTCTATTCTTGTCTTTTGTCACATTCTCTACCCTAGTCCCCCTTACCACCAAACCCAAAATGACACATGTTAAATCCTGTGACGTCACGACAGTTGGCTATTATATCAACAACTGTGATGTCAGCAAGGGAGGATTTTGATTTTAGGAAAGAATGGAAAGGAGGGTGTAGCTGCATCCCAATGAAAGGCCATTTTATGCTAATCTTTACCCAAAAGGCTTGATTGGCCTTTCGGTGCCTAACTGCCCTCTCTTTGGTCCCCACTGCACCCTGTCTCTATGGATTGATGGGTTGGCTTGTGGACATTGCAGTGCCCACACAACGGAGTGTATAGAAGTGTCCTGCTGGTCGGTTGGCTTCTGGGCTGTGTTGGGGTTTTATTTATGAGACATGTGCTGAACAGAGCTATTCAGGGATGGGGTTCAGAGAGCAGCCTGGGAGTCTGGGGTGAGCGTGGAGCAGATGTGCATGTCTGGGTGCAGCCAGTTTTCTTGAGGCTGTGGGGCTGGCAGTTCCATTCTTGGAACGCGCCACCCATAGACATGAGTGCTGCTCCCTTCTGCTTCTGAGGCAGGTTGAGGCTTGCCCGGGAACTCCTTCATGATTCCTTACCACTGAGACGTAGAAATACCTGCCACCGAGAATTCCAGACTTCCATAGTTTGTGGGTCTTAGTGTTTCAGTAACTTTTTAAAATAGTGCCCATAGGTCCAAAGAACTTACTAAGCATTTAGGTTTAAACAATTTTGCTTTACTATATCTTCATTCTAACAAAATGAGTAGCGGCTAGAAAAAAAAAACTACATAAATTGAAAGAAAAATATCTTTATTTCATTCTTAAATAACCAGTTACATACAATGAGCTCTGCCGGCTGCTGGATTCAGCATTGCCACCCACATTTCCTGCTCCTTGCTGCTCTCCACGTGGTTCTTGCTTTTTATCATAGCAACTGTTGAAAACCAGCTTCACAAAGACATGACATCATTGAAGAATGTAGTGCAGTCGGATGTTCAGACTTGTGTGGTGTCTAACAGATGTTCAGGATTTCCTTCCCAAATTTATAATACGTGGCAGTACTCCTCTGAGTTTGCCAGGTTGTTTGGGGTACCTCAGCATACAGTTTGAGAATAAAAGATGTGTAGCTACTGAGTCGTATCTGCATTCCGGAGTTGGGCAATAGGTGCACAGGCTCCTTTTATCCTCTTTCTCAGCTCTAGAGGGCCTGACTGTGCTGTAAGGAAAGACCCACTTTGACCAAAGTCTGTTGTGAGCTGTTTGGCACCTAGTTGAGGAAAAATGGTGAGTACTTCTCATTGATTTTGTATTGATTGAAAGTTTTCTAAACTGGATAGGTTAAAGGAAAGCATTGTTATAACACTAAGAATTCAAGGGCCAGGCAGTAGATCTTGACAGGATCTCAATCGAGCTTGCCTGCAGGGATATACATCAGTAGTGGGGGTGGTTTCCTGCTACAAGACAAATAGACAATAGAGGCCTAATGTAGCTCACTACCAATTACAGAGCTTACTTCACCTTTCCGACCCTGGTTCTGCTGTTTATAATGAAGCTCAAAGGAAATTACTGTCTTTGAACCCTACCTAGTTATTTTGTCTATAGTATAGAAAAAAAAACGATAACTACCTCTTACAGAGTTACAGAGATTAAATGGATAAAATACATGCATAAAGCCAGCACGCTATGGCCACACTGACGCACCTTTTTCTTATGCCTGCCAGATTTGGGGAACAAAAGGTGTTCACCCAAACCTAAGTTGAAGTTGAGCTTTAATATCTACATAGAACCTGCAGTTTGAAATATCTTCTTTATTACTACCTAAAATTTTTTGGTAGTACTGGGGATTAAACCTAGGGCCTCATACATAAAAGGGAACTGTTCTACAACTGAGCTACATCACAGAGCTGGCCATCATAGCTCAAACCTTTAATCCCAATACCCAGAAGGCAGAGGCATGAGGATCTCTGATTTTGAGGCCAGCCTGGTCTACAGAGTGAGTTCCATGATAGCCAAGGCTAGATAGCTACCTTGTCTGGAAACAAACAAACAGAACAATATCAGCCACAAGGAGGCCTATTTATCACTAGACCTATTCTGTGACAGGATTCCCTTCTGCCATTAAGGCTGTTCTGAGGGGGAAAGAAAAACATGGTGTCTCAGCCTTCCAGATTCTGAGGTTACAGATGCATGCACCATACTTGGCCCTTTACTACTTCTTGATAATGCTGCTTTGTAGATAATGTTCCAGTGTCACTGAGCTCCTTGTTTTGCTTGCTATGTGAAAACATTTTACTAATATATGTTATAGAAATGATATTATATGTATCTATCAAGGTCCAACAGATTTTTATGAATGAACCCATGCAACCAAAACTGTGGTCTGGAAACAATATATTACCAGTACCCAGAGCTGCCTCCTTAGTTTCCCTGTGGAGTCATAACCCATTGGTACCCCAATATCCTGACTTCTAATTGCATAGATTTTTTTTATTTTCAACTTTTATCACATTTATGTACATTAATGCTTTGCCTGCATGTGTATATGTTTACCAGGTGAGTGCTGGTAGAGGCAAAGAGAGGGTATCAGATGCCCTAGAACTAGTTACAGGTAGTTATGTGATGCCATATGGGTCCTGAGAACTAAACCTAGATTCTCTGTAAAAGCAACAAATGCCTTCAGCAGCTGAGCCATCTCTCTAGATCCAGCATAAATTTTGTTGTTTTTGTTTTGTTTGTTTTTCGTGACAGGGCTACTCTGTGTAGCTTTGGCTGTTCTGGGACTTGTTCTTTAGACCAGGCTGGCCTTGAACTCACAGAGATCCACCTGTTTCTGCTGGGATTAAAGGCCTGTGCTACCCCTGCCAAGTGTGCCCCAGCATAAATTTATTAGGCTGTTTTCTATTTTCCACATAGAGAATTATGCAGGGTATACTCTAGGTTTCTTTTTATTGGCAATATTTCAAATATGTATTCATATTGAGTAACTATATATCTTATATTCCCATTACTGAATAGTATTGCATTATGTAATATACCATAATTTACTTTCAGTTCTTCTGACAGTGGTCATGTGTGTATACAAGAGCTTGTACAGCCATATGTACAAACATTTTATTGTATCCTTGCTTGTGAGTATAGTATGTTGATCATATTACATTGTGATTATAATTTGCATTCCTTGGTGATTAAAGAAATTGACTACCTTTCAATATATCTCTTAGCCAGTTGTATGTAATCTTGATGAAACATCTAGGCTAGTCTTTTTGTTTGTTTCTGTTTTATCTTTTTCTTTATTTTTTGTTTTGTTTTTGTTTTTGTTTTTTAGTTGATTTGATGGAGTTCTTTATATATCCCAAATATGAGTTCTTTGATGAATATATATATACACATTTGGGTGTTTGGAAAGTGTGATCTTCTTTGAATGTTCTTCATGGGTCCAGTTGTTGTAGGTAGGTCTCTGGAACATACAAACAAACATATAAACACACACACACACACACACACACAGACATATACACACACAGACACAGACACACGTGCACGCACGCGCACACACACACACACACACACACACACACACCTCCTACTCTGTGTTTTTTTTTTTTTGCCACTCTCTAAATGGCAGCTTTTAAATGAATAGAGCTCTTATGAATGCAGTCTAACTTGTCAGTGTTTTCTGTTGTAGCTCTTATTCTTGCCCAGTTTAAGAACTCTATGCTTCCTCCAAGATCTCCTTGGCTTCTATTTGTCCTGGTTCTTCCCCTTGCAATTCTTCTTACACCCTACTTCCTGAAGCACTCTGTCACAGGCCTGCCTACATTTTGTATACTTGTCTGTGTCAGGCAGGATGAGGAACTCAAGGGCAGGAAGCAGAACACTGTATAGGAATTGCAAAGACACCTTCAGAGGTTTGAGTAGGGGCAGTAGAAGGCTTCCATGCTCACGCCTTTTTCTACTTCTACAGCATTTCCCAAAGGTATTTCAACTGTACTTTTTGATAAGCGTGAAGTTCTTCCACACATGCAGGGTCTTCTGCAGGTTAAGAGTTACAGTGCTGCATGGAGAACTGGTCAGTAGTGTTCAAAACCTGAGACATTAGAAACAACATTCAGCAAAAAAGTCCTTGCACTTCGTAGTTGGAAAGTCTTTGCAAAGAGCAAGTGTGCTTGAGTTCTTGAGTAAATCCTACCCTACAAGCAGTGTGTGGGGTGTTCAGAAAGCTTGGGCCCCTTATGAGTGATCTTTATAAGTCTGATTGGTGCAGGTAGGAAAATATACTTCATTGGAAGACTGCAGTAGGTATCCTACCCTAGGAGATGGATATGAGTAATAGAGCCCAAAGCTGTCTACTTTATCCAAGCGTAGTCACACTGAAACAATAGTACCCTGCAGTTCTTTTAAAAACATTCCCTAAGAACTGTTCTAGACACTGGAGGAAGGAGTGGTAAATAAAGACAAAAAATAAACAAAAGCCTGAGGTTATAGGATTTCATATCCATAAAAATGAGTGTGTAGGATGATGATAAATACTGTAGAGGAAAATGGAAAAGCGTGCTGATGGGTAGCGGGTAGGGAAAGGCTTTAATTCTGTACAGTATCATCAGGAAAGCTTCATTGAGAAGATGGCATCTAACCAAAGACTTGAAGGAGTAGAGAGAAAAGACTTGTTGGAGAATGTGATATAGTTAGCAAACCATAGGAATGTGCTGGACATGCTTGAGGACATAATAAGGATACAACGTGACTGGAGGGAGAAAATAGGAGGGAAAGGGTAACTGAAATGAGGTCACAGGCATAATAGGGATTCTGGTGCTTTTCCAAGGCAGAGGAGGCCTCTTATCATCAGCAGCAGCTTAGGCTCAGCTAGACGGGAGAGCATGGGAAGGGTGAGCATGAGGTCAGGACTTGGGGGCAGGAAAGGCTTCAGAAAGAAACTGACATCTGGCCTGGCTATTTAAGAAAGAATGTGGGCAGAGGACATGCCAGGAAGACAGACTTGGCTGAATTGAAGTTTGGAGGCATCAGCATTCCTGGCATAGACAGGGAATGGCATTGTCTGTAGTCTCATGTGGCTGCCCTAGGAAAGGCACTAAGTTAGGACCGTGGCCTCTGCATTACTGCCGTGACTGCCCAAGTGAGGGAGGCAGTGGTTAGTCCCTCAGAGCAGAGCTTGCAGTACAAGCCTCTACTCTGTTTTCTTTTCCAAAGTGGTGACAAGCCACTGGACAGTGTGGGCTCAGTTGTCTTGCCAGTGCTGGGCAAAGCTGCTGGCGAGAGGCTGTGTCCAGACTGGCAGCAACAGCTCTATGAAGGGGTTTGAAACTATCTTGGCACTAAACAGATTTCTTTTGGCCTAGAATTCCCTCATGAGTCCTCGGCCCAGTTCAGGCTTTTGGGAAGTATTTAACTTCAGCTTACAAATCTATAGAGTCTGTGATCCAGTGAAAAAGAGTGATCTTGTAGGAAGGGGGGTTGAAAATGAGTTGATATTGAAAATCTAAATGTAAAGAGCTTCTTCCTTTGAGCCTGAGGCTGGGAACATGGTGTAGGAGTGTGAGGAGTGGACTGTGAAGAGTTCTTTTCTCTTCCTCATTCAACCACAAGAACAACAAAATATCTTTTCCTGTAGCTGTTTTTTTTTTTTTTTCCCAGCCCCTGTGGATCCTGTAAAAAAAAACCCTGACAATCCTTTAATCTTCTAACCAACAAAACCCAGACCTTTTCTATCTTGACGGGCTCTCTGTACTTTGGAAGAGATGCAAGGCACTTGTGTGTGGATAGTGAAGGAGGAAAGGGTCTTTTGGTTTGGAAGGGGTTGTTTCAGTTTTGAGAAATCCTTCCTGGTTCCCTTTCTTAAGTGTTCTGTGCCTTTCCAGTCATCCTGAATACTCCCTTTTCACTTGTTCATTTCTAGACCTAGCACAGCCAAAGACCCATCCTAATGTTGGCCTTCCCTGTCTGTAGATTGGTAGAAGGAGGCATGGCTGAAGATTTAGGTTCCAAGGAGACAGGATAAGGCCAGAGGGGTTTCTCAAGTCCCAAGGGTTCACTTTTTCTTTCTCAGAACCTGGCAGAGGGTTTCCTGGGGAAGAGGACAGGAAGGAATGTGCTAAGTGTCTTTCTTGGAGCAGGAGAACTCCACAGGGAGGTTAACAGGGGGGCTCCTTGCTTCCTGAGTGGCTGATTATACGGGGATCCAGAAGACTCTCCAAGTGCTGAGGATGAGAGTGAGGTCCCGTGGAGCAAAGGCTCATTCTGGTCCAGCTGCTTGTTAAGCCTCAGCCTCTTCCAAAAGGAGTTTAATGCTTGGTTGGTTTGGTTTGGTCTGTTTTTTTGAGTCAGGGTTTCTCTGTGTAGCCCTGGCTGTCCTGGAACTCTCTCTCTCTGTAGACCAGGCAGGCCTTGAACTCAGAGATCAGCTTGCTTCTGCCTCAGTTAAAGTGCTGGGATTACAGGCATGCTCGGCAGGAATTCTACCGTTGATTTCTGGGAATCAGGAAAAATGTGAAAGGTGTAGGCCCTCCCTGGGATGCCACTGGACTGTTCTAGCTCTTTGGACAAGGCCTGTGATTAGGACATAGTTGGTAAGTGGGTACAGAGGGCAGAATAGTTGTTTTGTGGGCATGATGAGTGGGCAGGTAAGCTCTGTGGTCAGATCCTAGTGTTGTTGTTTGGTGATGTGTGATGGCTTGTGTGTGGAAGTCTGTGTGTTGGTTGCAGTCTCTTCCTGTAACCAAGTTCTCATACCACGTGTGAAAGCTCAGGTTCCTTTGCCATATTTTCTGTCCCTTTGGACTGCTTCTTAAGCTATAGCCTTCACACAAAGTGATAATGTGACATTAGAGGAGTAGAGGTATTATTAGTAAAACTTCTCTCGTTGTTTAGAAGCTTTCTTTGTTACATGCCTTTTAAAATTTTTATTTGTATGTATATGCATAAATATATTTAAAATAGAGCCAGAGGTCTATTTTAGGTTGAGAAAATGTTTTTTCAACAGCTCTCCATCTTGTTTTTCCGAGTCAGGGTCTTACACTGAACCTGGAGCTTGCTGGCTAGACTGGCGGCCAGCAAGCCCCAGGGATCCTCTTGTCTCTGCCTCCTCAGCACAGGGATTCCAGCGGTGCACCACTGTGCCCAGCTTTTACACATGCGCTGGGGCTTCAAAGTCAGGCCCTCATGCCTGCGTAGCCTGCACTTTACCCACCCAACTCTTTTCTTTGTTAGGTGTCCTGATTTCTTACTAGTAAGAAGAAAAGGGTGATGGGCATTCTAACACCCAACAGGAAGGGAGTCTCGCCCTCACATGCTCACCTCTTTTCCTCACAATTCTCAGGGTTCTGCAAGTCATGCTGCAGGTACAATTATGTCTGCAGAAAGATAGTAAGGGAACTTTGACCTAGTGGGGAACGCAGGTTTTCTTGTTTGTTCTCAGAGGCTGAGCATCCCTGAGAAAGATCTCCCTTCAAAGATCATTATCATCAACATCATTATCCTCATTAGTGTGCATGTACAAGGTGTGTGTGTGTGTTCCTGTATGATGGCTTGTGTGTGGAAGTCAGATGATTTTTTTTTTTTTTTTTTTTGTATTTTTGAGACAGGGTTTCTCTGTGTAGCCCTGGCTGTTCTGGAACTCACTCTGTAGACCAGGCTAGCCTTGAACTCAGAAATCTGCCTGCCTCTGCCTCCCAAGTGCTGGGATTAAAGGCATGCACCACCACTGCCTGGCAGATAAGAACTTTCAGGAACTGGTTTTCCCCTTCCATCTTTTGTGGGGTCCAGGGATTGAACGCAGGTCATCAGGCCTGGATAGCAAGTGCAGTTACCAGCTAAGTTATCTCACTGGCGCCCTCTTGAACTTTTGAGATTCCTCTTGGTTTATGGATCAGGTTAAATTGTATTACCTGTTGAAGGCCAAGCTAGACAAAAGCAGGAGCCTTCCAGAAGGTCTGGGGATTTCAAACAGCCAAGAAGCTGTGCCGTGAAGCTCCCTGTGTGTCTCCTCCCTGTCCCAACATCTAGGAAGTTCTCTCTGACTTGTGCTATGGCCTGCCTCCTTAGTGTGTCCTGCTAAGATGCAGAGCCAGAGCTATATACTCACCTCCTGGCTGGAAAGGCTGGTCAGGTAAAGGCAGAAGGCTAGGGGTGTCAAATGCTCTATGCTGACATGGGGAACAGTTTAAATGGACCAGCCAGCTACACAGAATGCCAATTGTTTTGACAGATTTTTCTAATTTTCAAGAGGAGCTAGAACCTCAATTTTTGTTGGCACTTAGCATCAAATTAGTCCTTGACAATTAATTTGAATTATTTAAAAATAAAGGGCAGTCTGGATGAAACTGAATTTTGCTCTTGTGGGCCATGAGTCTGTCTGTGTCTTCCAGTATGAGCTCCTTTCCCTGGAGTTTGGAATGGAGACAAAGCAAGGAAAGAAGTGTCTAGCTGCTAGGGTGGATGGCAGGAAGCATTGTTTTGAAGTAAAAGATGCACAGTTGTTGCTTGAGGAGACTATTAGATGGGGTGTGGCTGGCACTTGCTAGAAACCCAGTTACCTCACGTCCCTTTGTTGAGGACCAGAGGTTCTATTCAGGGTGGAAAATGTAACTTTAATTTTTTCAAATTCTACTTTTAATGATGGTTCTTAAACTCTTTAACATTTCTTATAACCCACCACCCACCAGAGGATGGGGGGAAGAGAGTGGACCTGTTTAGAAAGGTTCTTTGGAGCAACTCCGGTCTGAGTTGTCTGGAAATCAGCAGCAGGCAGCAGCAGCTCACTTCACCTGCAAACACCTCACAGATACATCAGCAGTCCAGTTACATAGAGTCAGGTTAGCAACAGTGGTAACACGACCTGGCAGAGACAGCCAGACCTCAGCCTCAGCTCAAGTCATCGGGAGGGTCCAGTGGGAACACCAGGGAAGTTCTTGGGTGTGCCTCTCTCAGGGAAGTGAAGTTCACGAAGACTGAGACCCACAAGCATTGCTCGGCTAGCTGTACCAGCGAGCCGGGCTCTGTGTCTGTCACTGGAGTCCTATTTATACCCTCCAAACGTCACAAGTCCTCCACGTGCCTTGCCTCAGCACGTGCATCCAATCAGCCATAGTCCTTGGAAGCAGCAACAAACTGCAACACACCACCAGAAACTTTTTGGTGTATTTCTCTCTATGGTGTCCTGACAAGTGACTTTCCAAAGAACACTTAAGTTTCCACTTCAGAAAAAGGTATGGGTTCTGGAGGAGGAAATCCCTGCTCATCTTATATTTGATTACAGCTGAGCAAATGCTTAGGAAGAGTGAGTAGTGTCCTCAGATCTTTCTAAGACCTCACTGTGTTTTATGACACAAGTTTTCACATTTAAGATATAGAAGACTGGCCTAAAATGCGTATTGGGAATACAATTTCCTGGTCCCATCCCTGCAGAGTCCCATTTAGGTGGTAGAGATGGAACTGAGGACCCTGCTTGTTTATTTAATAAGACTCTGATCAATCTTAAAGAAAGTGAACAGAAAAAACAGAGATCTAGTTATTTGGGACTCACTTATTTTAGCAGTATAAAACTGTATTTTTTTTTTCTCATAGAGTGGTAAGAAGTGATTTAAAGATCATTAGAGCAAAATGGAGCCCTGGCTTGGAGCTGGGGCCCAGTATAGGTCACATAGGCCCCAGTTCCCAACTTCTATTTTCTAGCTGTATGACCTGGGTGGCTTGTTCCCTGTTCTGTGTCTTGGTAACCTTTATAAAGTGTAAATAAAAAAATAGTAGTACCTACTTCACAGGGATGTCTAAAGGATTAAATGGTTTCATATTTGTGAAGCACTTATAGCTTTAACTATTATAACTGCAGAAGAAATCTGGCAGCACGAATCCTAGTAAACACATTTTAGGTTTTTTCCCTCTTTGGGTTTGTTTCCTGTGCATTACAAACAAATTAAGGCTTATGAAGTGTAGTTAGGGTTTCTGTTGCTGTGATGAAACACCATGACAAAAAGCAACTTAGGAGGGAAAGGGCTTATTTTGCTTATACTTATAGATCACATTTTAATCAGGTCGTCAGGGGAGGAGCTCAAACAGGACAAAAACGTGGAGCTAGGAGCTGATGCAGAGGCCATGGGAGAGTGCTGCTCACTGGCTTGGTCCTACATCTTCTTCCTATGGCTTCTTCTGTGTCAGTCTGCTTTCTTACAGTACCCACAACACCAGCCTAGAGATGGCACTGCCCATGGTGGGCTATACCCTCTCACTGTCAATCATTGATCAGGAAAATGCATCTGGTTTGCCCACAGCCCACACTGGTAGGAACATTTTCTCAACATTTCCTCTTCCAAAATGACTCTAGCTTGAGTCAAGTTGACAATAAAACTTGCCAGCACAGAGAGAGGCTTTTCTCATGTCCAATTTTTTTTTTTTACCAACTTTTCTCCCTTAAAACCTCTGCCCAGGCAGGAACATCTTACCATTTTTATATCGTAGGTATTTGCATGGTGCCTGGCATAGGTAAAATGAGCTGAGTGGCAAACCCGAGGATGCGAAACGTGACTCAGGCTCAGAAACTGGGAGAAGCATGGTCTGGAAGAAAAGCCTTTTGTTAAACATCCCTGTGTCTGCTGGGGAAAGGGAACACTGTAATCATTGCTGGTTTGTTGAGAAAACCAGCCTTGAACTCCACTGTGCATGGTCACACAACCAGTGGCTGAAGGGCAGGGGTGGGTGCAGTTTTCTGACTGTGCCAGGTGGATTTCTACAGTTTCCCATGTGCCTAGGACATTTCTGCAGTGCTTTACTGTGTTGTTTCTCTGACTTAAAACTCTTCACATACTTGTCTGAAGTTTATTGGAGCTTGGTTTTTGAGAAATTGGCGATTGGTGGTGGATGCTAATTGAAGAATTTCCTTTTCCAAATATGTTGTTTCTGCCTGGGCTTTGCCATTTATGGATGAACCTTGCGACACCAAACCAACTTCTTGTCTGTTTGCTTCTGTTGGGCATTTTCACTAAGTACATTTTTCTCCTTAACCCAAGTAGCTGAGGTATTCAGCTAACGGTGTAGAGGGGGGCCAGCAAGAGGGCTCAGTGGGTAAGGTGCTTGCTGCCAAGCAGTATTGACCACACAGCAGAAGGAGAGAGTAGTCTCTATATGTTGTCCTCTGCCCTCTACATGTGCTCAAGGCACATGTGTCCTACCCCAACACACACACACGCACACGCACACGCACACGCACACACACACACACACACACACACACACAAATGTATCTTTCAAAAAAAAGAATAGAGGGAAGTTTGGACCTGCTTCTTTCTTTGTTACAGGATTTTTTTCTTCTTTTTTATTTCAGCCAAATGTCAGAGTTAGCTTCATTTTTCCTCCTTACTAGTTGTCTCTCTGTCCGTGTTACAGAGACAATAGAATTCCAGAGCAGTGGAGCCATGTCTCCCAACACTAGAGATTCATAAAGGAAAGAAACATGTCGTCCATCCTATTTTTAAAATATAATTGTGTGTCTAGTCTTTCCACATATCCCTCCCATGAAGGCCCTCCCTGGAAGAAGTAGGGCTCGTTGAGAATCCCACTGAATGGGTGATAGTTACGGTGATCAGAGCAGCCAAGAGATGTGTGGCGTGTTGATCCCTTCGCCGGTGAGCTTCCTGGGAACCCTGGCCTGACGGAGCTCCCGAGGCTGCCTCTTCTCTCTCCCGCTTGCACAGAGCAGTATGCAAGCTCTCACCAGGGCCGGGGGGGCCGTCAGTAGGGCCAGTGTTCGTGGCACACCAGTGGCAGCTGGCCTGTCATCCTATCATCATCTCTAGTGCTGCTTTAGACATTTACAAAGTTATTTTCCTTCAACAGTATTTCTCTCAGCTTTCTAAAGGATGAAAGTGAGGTTCAGTTTCATTTTGTAACTATAGCGTTGGATATGGGTGTAGGTATATGCTCCCAAGTGCTGTGGATTATAGACAACCAGAATAATCTTTTGGAGCTAGTTCTTTCCTTCTACTGTACCGGTCCCAGGGTTAGAACTCAGCTTGTCAGTGGTAAGCATACTTACCGACAAGCCGTCATGCCAGCGAAAGCCCCTGAAACGTTACTGTGGAGGAGTCGTTCATTGTGGAGTCAATTCTCTCCTCACTATGTGTGCCCTGGGGATCAAATTTAAGGTCTTTATCTAAATATTTTATGTGTATTTTATTAGGTATTAAGTTATTTTGTATAATATAGGGTATTAGGAAAACATGGTTATCATTTCTAACCCCTAATTTTATGATGCCTTTTAGATGTCACATTATCAGAATAGTCTTTTATGAATAAGTCAGGTACTCTTTCTTCTCCTTTCTTTACTAAGGCTTAATACTACTAATCATTACATGTTAATATACACTTAGTATTCAGCACAGGAAACCAACCTGATGTGATTCTTTTGTCTTGTTTTGTTTTTTGAGACAGGGTTTCTCCATGTAGCCCTGGCTGTCCTGGAACTCACTTTGTAGACCAGGCTCTACCTATATGATTCTTCCTTGTCCTGCACACTGGATGTGAGCTCATGAGGACAAACTATTTCTTTGCTGGATTTGCTTTGGGAACAGTTACTCAGCAAATGCTTTCTGAGTGAATGAATGGTTTATTGCTTACAACAGAGTTAACTTTTTTTTAAGAAAAAGAAATATTTCCATCTTATCCATGAATAATGAATGAATAATAGGACAAGAGGCAGGAAATGTGGCAAAAATTCTGAATGCAATGAGAATGATGGGAAACTTAATAGATAAGAGCTGGATGGAAATGGAGGTTCATTCCCCCTCCCTCTTTAATGAAAATAATTTTCTGTGAGGTAACAAATTATCTGCTAGCTCGCAGGCTTCCATACCAGAGACCTGCCATGGGAAAGTAGTTTTTGCCACTTGCCACAGAAACCTCTGGTCATGGTGGACCTCTCTGGAAGATATTTGAAGTGCTTCTGGCTGTCTGTGGGGAAACTTGGTTTACAGGCGTTGTCTTCTTTTCAGGGCTCTGGGTTTGCAGAGAGCCGAAATGACCATGACTGCCAACAAGAACGCCAGCATCACTCATGGAGCCGGAGGCACTAAGGCCCCTCGGGAGACGCTGAGCAGGTGGGTAGAGGCGTACTTCTGAGAGATGGCATCAAGAGTCAGTCAAGTGGTCTGGGACCCAGGTAGGATCTCTGCCAGAGTATAAATAATTACCAGGAGTGTTGATCATCCTGTTTGCTTGTTTGGGCCCAGCTTGTGCTGACGGTTAGGCAGAAGTCTTGTCTGACACACATAAAAATTAACTATTAGAACCATTAAAACAAGTTCTGCCTTGTACTGGGAAGCCCTGGTATTCTAGGAACAGGACAGTAATGAGGAGCTTAGAGAAGATGGGAACATCTTGGAGCCAGGCTGTACTGTTGTGAGGAAACAGACCACATTGGAGTAGAGGTAGGTAGGCAGTAATGTATATTAGCATAAATTAGACCAAAGTCTGGGTTCTGTAACAACTTAGGTGTGGCGGCAAAGAAAGCAACCAAGATGAATCTTAGTCAGTGTCTGCTGTTATCCACTCTTCTGTTCTTTTAATCCTCTTTGCAAAGGGAAGAATATAAGACTATAGAAAAATGAAAGAATTTGGAATCTTTACAGCACTGTGATCAAATGTAATCTCTGAATACAGAGATTTTGTTTTAAATACATCTTTTTGTTTTGTTTTGTTTCTGTTTTTGTTTTGAGATAGTGTTTCTCTGTGTACCCCCTGGCTGTAGTGGAATTTACTCTGTAGGGCAGGCTGACCTTGAACTCACAGAGGTCCACCTGCATCTGCCTCCCAAATGCTGGGATTAAAGGCATGTGCCACCGTGCCTGGCAAGCTCTAAATTACTTAACCATATAGAGAGATTTCAGAACATTTTCTGGTGTTCTCTAAAATCTCTGCTGCCTCAGCTGTGAAGTCACAGTGGTAATAGTACCTGGCTGCCAAGAGTTGCTGTTCTTGGCATAGGGGCTACTGCAAAGCTTCCCGACCTGGCATACTGGTGTGCAGCTCTCCAGCACTTCTCAGGACTGGGCCAAGGCTGCATGATGCTGTCCTGGAAGTACTTTTAGACTTTTAATAAAGCTACAGATGTTTCCACAGCCTCTTTTCTGATGTGACAGCTTTGTGTGGTAGGCTCTTTGGTCAGTAGGTATGAGAATGCTATGGTATGCTTGGGGTAGTACTAGCCCTTTCCTAATGTCTGGGCTGAGCCCAGTGGTACCTCAGGTGTGGACTGAGATGGTGGTAGTTATTTAGTTCACTCAGAGCTGGTGTCTAGATGTGGCTAGTTGGATAAGACCCAAGATGTACATGTGGGGGTGACTGGTATGAATGAGACAGTGTTTCCCCACACTGTACAACAAGACTTGGTCCTGGTTCAATCTAATGGGCTATGCCAATCACAAAGGACTTGGTAGGCTGTGTCTTCTTAAGCATGTAAGAGCTTTGGATTTAGCCAAAAGCTGAGTACTTACAGCAAGACAAATAAGAACTCTAGAGCTTTATGAACTAAACTCTTCTAGAGCATTAGGTGACTGAGACATTCTGCCTCTGGGAACCACTTCGCTAGGCTCAAACCACACTGATGGCAAGTCTTACTCCTCTGTGTGTGTGCACATGTTGGTAGTCTTGATGTACAGCCCCCAATCCCTTCCCTTATATACAAAACACACTTTTGCATTTACAGACCTCCTGAGTGCTAGGATTGTAAGTTTGCACCACTATATATGAACCTACTTAAAAAAATTGTCACTCACTATAGGAATGAAATAAACAGCTATAACTCTATAGTGCTATTCTTACATGTATTTGTACTATGTGCAGGTCTGGTACACACAAAACCAGAAAAAGGGCATTAGATTCCCTGGAACCTAGAGTTATTGACAGTTGTGAACTCATAGGTGCAAGGAACTAAATCCCAGTCCTCTGTAAGAGCATCCAGTGCTCTAACCACGTGCCATCTCCCTAGCCTCCTATGTATATGTGTCTCTGTGTTAGGTGTACACATGAGGTGGGTGTCTATGGAAGCCAGAAGAGGACATAGGACCCCACAGAATTTGAGTTACAGGAGGTTGTGAGCTTCCAGATGAGGGTGCAGGGAACCAAACTCTGGTCCACTGGAAGAACAACAAGTGCTCTTAACTACTGAGTCATCTCTCCGCCTAACCTTTTCTAATTTATACTATGTTAGGGTTCCAGAGGTGCAGGATGTGTAGTATTTACATTAAGTTACAAAGCCAAACAAGGATTGCTGACATACTCTCCAGTTTCTATTTGGAATACACGCCTACGTATTTCTAAATGTTCTCAGGAACTGTTTTTTCCTTTAGTGTCCCAGCATGGTTGCTATCCAAACATAAGAACAGTGTTTGTAAATATCTAGCTTGAGATGTACCTTTAAAGAAGAGTCTCTCCAGCCTCCCTTCTGTGGCTTCACTTCCTTCCTGCCACATTTCCAATCCCTTCCTTCCCTCCCTCCCTCCCTCCCTCCCTTCCTCCCTCCTTTCCTCCCTCAGTTTTTGGGAACCTGCTTTTGCCTTGGAGTCACAGAGCCTATGGCTCGCTGTGTCCTTCATGCAGAGGCCACTCCTAGGCTGTAGGTGTTACTCTGACACTGTGTGATTGGCTTCACCTTAGCCACTACCACTGTGTATTTGGACTGGACTAAACAGCAGATCACTGGTGCACTTAGGAAATCACTGTCAGTGAACTGGCGGATCTCCTGGGTGCCAGGTTCTGGGCTGACCACTAGGAAACAAAGAAGGGATGATCCACTCTCTCGACAAGGTGTTTACAATGTGATGATCTTGACCATTGGGTACAGTAGTCTGACTTTGCAATAAATTATTGGCAGTGAGTTGGGCCCTTCTATTGTTGTCAGCTCAAGAGTCCAAGGAAGGGAGCATGTTGCTATAGGCAGAAGTTTGATTGGAGAGGGCAGGGGTATAAAGCTGAGTATTGACACCCTGGCTGTCTTGGGAAACATGAATAGAACCTAGTAGTACTAACACACACTTGTATGAGGGTGAGGGGTCGGGTGAGAGGTGGGGGACTTTTTTTTTTTTTTTTGAAATAGAAAACTAATGGGGCTTGGCCTGTGGGACCTCAGTGCTACTGTTCTGCTCCGTTTTTCATGGTTTTATCTTTGGCTTACTTAAGGCTGGACCTGGTGCTGCCCCCAGCCCTTCTGAGGTAAAGATCCTAGATCCCATTACCAAGGTTTTAATTAGGTCTTCTGCAAATTTATTCTCTTTTTGCACCTTTGAAGACCAGGCTTGATTCAGCAGGAGCTTATAGGGGGAAGAAAACTTAAGCTTTGCCCTTTGCAGTGCCTTGGCTTACTGGAACAGATTTCCTTTTCTCTATGTGACTGAGGCCAGTGAGCACACTGCCTCCCATCATCTGACAGGTTGTTTGCACTCTTGTCTCTACAGCCCAGCCCAGCAGGAGGGGGTACAGGTCCTCAAAGCTCCTCTGAATTGCGGGGGGCGGGGGGTTAATATTGTGTTGGTGCTGATGTCCTGCGGTGGGATCAGAAGCAGCTTGGTAGTTTGCAAATAAGTGACACATCTAACTAAAAGGGTTCCAGTTAGAGGTCAGTTTGGCCACTTGTTGCTCTCAGATTTCACTTGTGCAGTAGATTCTGAGTTTTTCTACTAGAAATTCTAGCATGCAGGTCATAGCAGTGTAGGTTTAAGTCTGGTGTTTGGTAGCCTTGATTCTGGTTGCGGGTGTCTGTAAGAAATGTCAATCTCTTGAGGACAAGGACTTTGACTTCCATGTGGGTTCCCAGAGCCTAGAGCATTTCTGGCCTATAAAAGGTACTGCTATTCGTTGGTCACTCCATTAGGTAGGGTAGCCTTCTCTGTGGGGCATAGTCTGCTGGTGAGGTCTTGAAGGTCCTTCTCTACTTCGCTTACTCTTCCTGTCCACTCTGGGGATTTTTAGAAAGTCAGAGCTGAAAAGGGAGGCTTGGTGGTCATTCAGACCCCTACTTGACCTATACACTGGAAAACAGAGGCACAGAGGAGAGGAGGTAAGTGCCCTCTGCGACACCGGGCTAGAGAGATACTCAGTGGTTAAGAGCACTTGCTGCTCTTGCAGAGGTCCTGAGTTCAGTTTCTAAAATCATGGTGATTCTCAGTCATCTGTAATTCTAGTTCTAGGCACTCGATGCTTCCTCTGATCTCCATGGTCACTGAGCATTCATGCATATGGTACACATGCGTATAGGCAAAACATTCATACATATAAAAACAAACAAACAAGCAAAACACAACAACTGAGGGTAATAGGGTAAAAGTGCTGCAAAGCCTGTCCTAGCCATGATAGACTGCCACACAGGGACCTGCAGCCTCAGCCACTCCGCTACTCGAGATGCTTCCCAGAATCTAACTGAGTTAGTCTATTTATTTATTGGTGTAAAACAAATGACTACGAACTTAGTGGCTTGAAACAGTATGTCATTTATTTTGTTCATAAGTTCTAAATTGCATAGGACTCATCCCATAAAGTTTATCCTTATTTCAGCATCAGCTAGGGTAGCCTAAAGGTTAAAGATGGTGAAACAGTTAGAGGCTAGAATGATCTGAAATGACAGTCAGTGTTGGCAGTCAGTGGGGCCTCAGCTAGGGAGTAAGCCCCATGACTTTATGTCACGATGCCTGGGTACCAAGAGTAAGAGTCCTGAAAGAGCAAGACAGGGATATGTGATAGTTTATGTCTTTAGCCTAAGAAGCTATGGGGTCTTTTGTTTTTGCTTTTGCTTGTTTGTTTGTTTGTTTGTTTGATTGATTGATTGATTGATTGATTGATTGATTGATTTTCCCCCTTGTAGTCCTGGGGATAGAACACAGGACCATGTATATATAAGGTCTGATGGTTTAAGTAAGAATGTCCGCGTAGACTCATGTGTTTAAATGCTGCAGTCATCAGAGAGTGGCACTAGTTGGGAAGGATTAGGAGGTGTGGCTTTGGAGGAAGTGTGTCCCCAGGTGGGCTTTGAGCTTTCAGTAGCCCAAGCTGGGCCCCATAGCACATTCTTCCTGATGCCCAAGGATCAGGATGTGGCCCTCTCAGCTACTTCTCAGCACCTGTCTGCCTGTGTGCCACCATGCTCCATGCCATGCTGATAGTTGATGAAACCTCTGAAACTGTAAGCAAGACACAAGAAATGCTTCATTTCTCATAAGAGTTCCTGTGGTCATTCCTGTTGTGATTCCTTGATTAGATCTTGTCCTGTAGCCTGGGCATCTTGTTTCTACCTCAGCCCCATGGCCTTTTTTTTTGGTTTTGGTTTTTTGTTTGTTTGTTTGTTTGTTTGTTTTTTGAGACAAGGTTTCTCTGTGTAGCCCTGGCTGTCCTGGAACTCACTCTGTAGACCATGTCGTCCTGGAACTCAGAGATCTGCCTGCCTTTGCCTCCCTGGTGCTGGGATTAAAAGTGTGTACTACCAGGTCTTAGTATCTTTGTTTGTTTGTTTGCTAAATAAAAGGTAGCTCCTTGCTCAGCCCTAAATATATCAATCAATTTATCACTTCCTTCAAAGCTCAAGGAACACAGTGTAGGAGCAAGTGGAAAATATGTAAGAGCTAGAGGACCACAAGAAGCACTGGGAAATGCTGTCTTCTAGATGTGAGTGGCCATTACACTCAGAAACTCACAGCATCTGTGGTTCCCTGCACAAGACCTATGCAAGACTGAGCCATTAACACTCTATCATGGACAGGGTGGAGGAGCTCAGGAGCTAAGGTACTTGGTGGCTGCTGGGGTAGGGGATTTATTTTCTTCTGTGGTATAACCCATGCTCCTATAAATAACCCTATAGCTATGCTTATGCAAGCAGCCCTAATTAACCTCAGTGGATTTTTTTTTAAATGAAAGTAGGAGGGTAACTTGTAAGGAGAAAGGGGTTCAGAGAGGGCAGAGTGTGCTGAGAGAAGGCAGTGGGCAGGGAAATATGATGGAATGCATACAATTTACATATGCTTTTATATTTAAAAAAAAAAAGTAGCCAGCAAGGTACCTCAGAGAGTAAAGGAAAGGAACTTGCCACCAAGCTCAGACCTGAATGACCTGAGTTTAATCATCCCTGGGACCCACATGGTGGAAGGAGAGAAATAACTCCTGCAAATTGTCCTCTGGACCTCTGCACACAAGCATACCTGAAAGCACACACATACATATAAAATAAAAAAAAAATCTCATTTTACAGATGATTAATTTTCTCAGTCTGCTCTATTATATTTCAGAGGTCCAAAGTCTTCTTTTCATTTTGTAGTATCCTCTGCTCTTTTCAGTCCAAACTGATAAACTTCATTTAAAAACTTCCTCCCTTCCTTCCAAGACCAAGTGGGGCACAGATATGGCTTAGATGTGTTTTGTGGAAGTAAAAGGGACAGTTTATTCATAGACCCTTTTTCTATGAATAGCAGCCTTTTTCTTAGATTGACCTTGCAAGTCTCTGTAGATCACGGCCTGCTTATGGCTTCACTGGAGGGCTGAGGCTTTCTGGACCCTTAAGGGTTCCTAGTCATTTGAAGTGGGATTGGCTGGGAGCAGTAAAGCCAATACGTTACCCCATGCTTACCTCTCTATTGGAACTTTTTTGTAGTGGTTGTCAATAGAAGTTTTTGAGCTTTCAGGCCAAGAGGCAAACTATTCATCAGGTTGACAAGACTCAGGCTGTGTTCCTCTTTTTTTTCTTCCCGTGTTCGCAGTACAGGGTAGCACACTGAGAGTGACATTCCTGGAGTTGAGGCCATCATTGAGTTGTGGGAGAATTCTCATACTTGGGGAGTCAGCAGCCCACCTCAGTTGAGCAGTCCTAGAAAGGTTAATGTCCAACTCCAAGGCAGTTGTGTTTGAAACACACTAAACACCAGTTGAGTAGCCTTCTTCCTCCAAAGAAGGCTCATTTTCCAGTGTTCACAGCACATCCTGATACCTCTGGGGTATGTGGGCACTTAGGACTTTCTCCCAAATGCTTCCTTCCAATGTGACCTTTTCCTTACTTATAGTAGTCCCCCTGGCGATCCCCTCAATCACACCACTCCCAAGTCCACCTGCAGCTTCAAGGGAGCTGAGTTTAGAGGTGCCCTAGCAGCCTGCTCCAAAACAGGTCTGGATGTACCTAGTAATATGTACGCCATTTGTTGTTGTTGTTGTGGTTGTTTTTTTTTTTTTTTTGACACAAATGCTTCCTGCCTTTAAGAGAATCAGGTGTACATGCCAGTAATCCCAGCACTTGGAAGATAGAGTCAGAAGGATCAGGAATTGAAGGTCAACCTCAACTCCATAGGGATTTCAAGGTCAGCCAGGGATACAAGAGACCCTGTCCTCAGGAGAGAGCAAGGAAAAGAAAGAAAGAAGGGAGGGAGGGAAGGAGGAAGGACTGGGTTATATTTGTAGCAAAGGGAATAATCTACATTTTCCCTATAACACTAGGTCTGGGTTGTATTTGTAGCAAAGGGAATAATCTACATTTTAAGGCACAACTTCTGTCTGCATGTGTGGAAGCATACACACACGTTGCTTTCTCTTTAAATATGTTCTATTTCCATACCTCAGTTCATACACTTTAAAAAAAATTACTTACTTGTCTTAAATATTTATCTCCATGCATGTGTGTTTATATTCTTACATTCTTTTAGATTTCCTGTGTCCATTCCCCCACCCCCTTTGCTTTTATCTGTTTTTCTAACTCCTTGTCTCCTGAAAATGTTTATTTTGGCAAGTTGTATGCCATGGTGTTGGCATCTGTGTCCGTGTCAAGCAATAGAACTGGCTGCCGCTGACAAGCTGTGGCACATAAGGTACTCAGTTCAACAGTGGCTGCCTCCCCTAGGGCAGGCTCTGGATTGAGAACAGAGTACGCTGTCAAAGAGCAACATTGTGGGTGTGTATTAGTTGCTTTGTATTTGCCTTTATCTTCGCTTGATGTTTGGGAATTCTTCACAGTGTTCATTTTTATAATTTGATACCATCTTAGTCATATAATTAGTGCCTGGAGATAGAGAAAGTGTTTTATAAAGAACTCAAGATTTAGAGAATATAGGTGACCAGGAACAAGGAAACTGACAGAACCAGATTCAGATATCTAGGTTGTTGGTCTGGTACAGTTGTTGCTGGGGGGGGGGGGGGGGTTGGGCTGACAGCCTTACTAGCACACTAGATGTTTTGTGTATCTTTCTATGTTGAACAGGGACATTTATAGACAAAGGCTAGGGCAGGCATAAAGGAAACCAAGGTTTTCACTGCTTATCATTTCTTTCATTCAGTCATTTATTCACTCAATATAAAACATTACATTTAGGTGTAGGGGACAACAAGATCTAATAGGATAGTCTCATAACTTTCAAATAAGTCTATTTGTGACTAGTTAAGAAGAAATGTTGGGAAACAGTATGATATAGACATATCCAGCCTGCAGCGTATGATCCACACATATCCCAGGATACTTAAGAATGTGGCCTAGCATATTTGTAAATGACATCATGTTGTAATGTCAAGATTGGATACCCTTGTAAGTACTATAACATAATAGATATTTTTCTAGCCACAGTGGAGGGATTAAAAATTGGCCAGCTCCACCTGGGTGAAGCTGGTAAGGTTAAGGAAATCTAGAAGGTTGACGTACCTTCAGCTGGGGTGCAGGATTGCTGTGGAAGAATATAAAATGTGAGGTGAGAAAATCAAACTAAGTAAAAAACAAATCCTGGGGACCTTGTCAGCCTTGATTTTAGTCTGCAGATAGTAGGGGATTTTAGCAAGATGAGAAGATGGACCAGAACAAGGTCGAGACTAAGGCAAAGGGAAATCAAGAGAATGTTTTCAGTCCTGGTGCAAATAAAAGACCTGAACAAAGGAAGTATCAGCAGCAGTAGGGATGGGGTAGGGGCTGTGAGAGGTGTTGGGGAGCAGAATTGATGGGATGGAGTAGGTAGGTGTGTTGGGAGCAGGATGGATCCAGATGTTTGGAGGAAGGGGAAACAGACCTTTTGTCCTTTCTTTATGGTAAAACCAGAGGTAAGGAAGCACAGAACAGCCTAGGGCTTGCTCGGATAGATGGCCAAGGAAAGCCAACTCTGTTAGGTGGCACATGCAGAAAGAGAGAGAGAAGGGGGTGGGCATTGTCTTCCTGATCTCTGCTGGTTCTCAATGCCTTATGATGGTACCAGGGATGTACCTGCTATGTAGTATACTCATGAGTGAAGAGCCAAGCTGTGCCTCAAGCTTGAGGTGTGTACACACGGTGGTCACTAGGAAAGCTGTTTGCTAACCTTCTCTGAATCTGAACCAAGGGCCCACTGGTTGCTGTGTGCCTGGAGAATGAAAGCATCAGAGTGGGAGGCCTGCTTAGGGGTGGGCTGTGGGAGCACCTCTGGATCCAGCTTCTGATTATCTTAGCCATCATTACCTCTCACCTGACAGGCAAGGGGTTGTCTTACTTTCTCTCAACCTGTTTAGAGGTAAAAGACAACTAAATGGAACAGAAGACCATGGCTGAGTGTTATCTCCTGTCAGTGATGCTACCTGATGTGTAAACTCCTTTTACAAAGATCCAAGCATCTGGACATCTGTCCACAGCGTTGTATCTTTCTTTAAGCCTTCTGTGAGAAATGGCCAATTTTTCTGAGCCTGTCCTTAACCTGGGAGCACTGACCTGTGGAGCACTTTTCCTATCTCCAGCTGAGAATCACCAAAACGGAGTCCTCTGTGGAACCCAGTGACTTATCTTTGAAGGGGCTTGGATTAACACCCCCCCCTTTTTTGGTCTTTTTTTTTCTTTTTTATTGAATATATTCATTTATTCTTCAAATATTATACCCTTTCCCAGTTTCCCCCTCCCAGAAAACCCCCAACCCATCCTCCCTCCCCCTGCCTCCAAGAATATGCCCCTCCACCCGACCCTCTCCCACCTATACCCCCTATTTCCCCACACAGGGGCATCTATCAGGCCTTCATAGGACCAAGGACCTCTCCAGACAAAGGCATTCCTCTGCCACAAATGTGGCTGGAACCTATGTATCCCTTGGTTGATGGCTTAGTCCCTGGGAGCACTGGGGGGTCTAGTTGGCCAACATCCTCATTCTTCCCACGAGACTGCAAACCCCTTCAGCTCTTCCAGTCCTCCCTCCAACTCCTCCATTGGGGACCCTGCGCTCAGTCCAATGTTTAGCTGCTAGCATCTGCCTCTGCGTCTGAAAGGCTCTGGCAGGGCTTCTCAGGAGACAGCCATATCAGGCTCCTTTCAGCATGCACTTCTTGGCATCCACAATAGTGTCAGGGTTTGGTGACTGTTTATAGGATGAATCCTCAGGTAAGACAGTTTCTGGATGGCCTTTCCTTCCATCTCTGCCCCATACTTTGTCTCCATAATTGCTCCTGTGAGTATTTTGTTCCCTTCCTCAGAAAAACCGAAGCACCCACACTTTGGCCTTCCTTCTTAAGCTTCATGTGGTCTGTGAATTGTATCGTGTTTATTCTGAGCTTTTGGGCTAATATCCACCTATCAGTGAATGTATAGCATGTGTTTTCTTTTGTGATTGGGTAACCTCACTCAGGATAACACTTTCTAGTTCCATCCATTTGCCTAAGAATTCATGAATTCATTGTTTTTAACAGCTGAATAGTACTCCATTGTGTAAATATACCACATTTTCTGTATCCATTCCTCTGTTGAAGGACATCTGGGTTCTTTCCAGCTTCTTGCTGTTATAAATAAGGCTGCTATGAACATAGTGGAACATGTGTCCTTATTACATGGTGGAGCATCTTCTGGGTATATGCCCAGGAGTGGTATATATAGCTGGGTCCTCAGGTAGTAGTACTATGTCTAATTTTCTGAGAAACTGCCAAACTGATTTCCAGAGTGGTTTTATCAGCTTGCATTCCCACCACCAATGGGGAAGTGTTCCTCTTTCTCCACATCCTCGCCAGCATCTGCTGTCCCCTGAGTTTTTCATCTTAGCCATCCTGACTGGTAAGAGGTGGAATCTCAGTGTTGTTTTGATTTGCATTTCCCTGATAACTAAGGATGTTAAACATTTCTTTAGGTGCTTCACAGTCATTCAAGTTTCTCAGTTGAGAATTCTCTGTTTAGCTCTGTACTCTATTTTTTAATAGGGTTATTTGGCTCTCTGGAGTCTATCTTCCTTTGTATACGTTGGATATTAGCCCTCTGTTGGATGTACGATTGGTGAAGATCTTTTCCCAATCTGCTGGTTGCTGTTTCTCCTATTGACAGCTTCCATTGCCTTACAGAAGCTTCCCCTTTTTAATCTGTGCCTTTATAAAAACAAGAAAGACTAGCGACCCCTGACCATTGTGTGTAGGCTAGGGTCTCCTTGAGCTCACTGCTCTCTAGTGCCTGCTACAGAGAATTGAGGCTTCTGTGCCCACGTTCTCACTGAGCAGGCTCTTTGGTTATGAGCTTGGCTGTGCACTGCAGGTCTTGCGTCCATGCCTGTGGACATGTGCGGTGGCTCTTGTTTGACTTGCCCTTTTAAAAACAACCTAAGCATGCGAGGTTTCCTGTTGGTCAGGTCAGTAAAGGCTGTGACCCAACAGGGAATTGTCAGCCAATCCTTGACTCACCAGAGCCCAGGTTTTGTATGTGAGTGGTGACAGCCACTGGCTCAGGAGCAGCTGGCTGCTGTCCTGGAGATGGTGTGACTCTTTGCAGGCTGTGAAACTAGACAGCCCAGTTTGTGATCAGTCAAACCGTTTGAGAGTTTACTGTTAGCAAATTCCTACCACCTTTGAGCTAATATTGTTTAAAAAGAGTTCTTAAGGGTTGACAATGATTATTATACTAGATACCAGAAGAATGTGCTGAAGAGGACTGTTGCTCATAGCTCTCTTCAGTAAGGCACTCACCTTTCCTTTTCCTCTCATTCTTGTTCAGCATTCATAGAGGACTTTATAGATACAGACCACATGACTCAGACAAGATCTCTAGCAGAGAAGTTCCCTGATTCTAATAAATGTTGTGTTCCCGCCTGGGCTGTGTCCAGTGTGTTGGAGGTTTCTTCTGGTGAGCTATATTTGGCGGAAGAGGTCACTGTTTACTGGTTGTTTTTTTATTTCTTCTCCATTAAAGTTTTGAAATTAGCATATAATTTGATTATAGAATTTGAATACATACCTGTTTTCTGTTACCCTTTCTTTCTACCCTAAATCTCTTTTTTTACTTTCATAGTCCCTTTTGTAGTTTCATGACCCCTATAGTGTATGTATTATGTATGAATGCATTTTTAATCTTGGATCTTGTATATGAAGAGAAAACATGTGATTCTGTATCTGGGTCACTTTGTTTAATATAAAAAGTTCAAACAACAAAATATTAAGCCAGATGTGGTGGTGCAACATCTTTGATCCCAATACTTGGGAGGCAGAAGCAGGTGGATCTTTGTGAGTTTGAGGCCATCCTGGTTTATAGAGTGAGTTTCATGACAGCCAGGCTCTGTTACATAGAGAAACCCCATCTCAGAAAACAAGCAAAACAAAAACAATAACAAATGTCTAATTCCATCTGTTTTCCTGCAGATGCCATGATTACATTTTTCTTTATGGCTTGAGAAAAACCCCAATTGTATGTATGTGTCACATTGCCTTAGAAAGTTCGTCTGTTGATGGACAGCTAAGTTACTTCCACTTTTCATTATGAACAGTGCATCAATGAGCATGGGCACACAGGTGTCTCTGTGCCAGCACTTAGAGTCCTTTGTCACTGTCTTCTCTTTAGAGGAAAAACTTGGTGCAGTGTAAATTCATATTGTGGCTTCACTACTTAACATCTAAGGGACCTTGGGTGAGATATGTAATTTCTCTAAGCCTTCTTTTTGTCTTTTTATTTCCATCATGAAAATAATAATGTATAATAATGACCCAATAGAATTTTCATGGAGGTAAATTGAGTTCATGTACTTAGGAACAATTGCTGAAATCTGTGCATGTATTTCAAGCCGGCTTGTTAGATATGAATCCACTCTCATAGGGTAGAGCTACATAAAAACCTTTTGAGAGAGTGGAAAGGACTCTTTCTTGAGGGGCCTGACTAGCCTTTGTAAATCCATTGGGGATCCTAATTCTGCTCAGGAGAGTAGGATCTTGTAATAGTGATAACACAGTTTTAGGGGAGACATTCTAGGGTTTAAAGATCAAACAGTTATGGTATATATATTTGGAAATACTTTAGAAAAAACATGTTGGGGTTGTTTTGCTGCAGTTCATGAGAGATGTTCATTGGCATCTCTCATCTGCACATTCTCTGATATCATATTGATAGTTCAGGGATGTTTATAATGTAAAAAACACTGCCTGCTTTCTTCTAAGAGAGCCAGTGGGCCATGGAGCAGTGCATCACTGTTCCTACTGTTCTCTGGTTGGCAGATGCAGACTCTTGGAATTCTCTGGTCTGTTAAAGAATAGGCTTCCGCTCTGTCCATTACTCAGGTCTCTGAGGATGAGCTAGACAAAAAGGCTCATAGACGTTGGCCTGCTGTGGCTAAAGAGCTGTTCTTTACTTGAGGGCAGCCTTAAAGATATATATATTAAATAAAGAATATTTTTTCTTTGTTTTGGACATACCAACCCAGGCTGGACTCAGACTCAGTGTGTAGCCAGTGATGACCTTGAACTCACGATTCTGCCTCCATCTCTCAAGTGATGGGATTGGTAGGGGAGGGGGTTACTTATAGAGTATTTTGAGACTTCTACAGGAACAGAACATCAGAATGAATCACAATCCCTCTGGTTTTTAGACCACTCACCATTTTCCTTTTGTTTGTTTATTTATTTTTTTTCCTTTTTGCTCTTAGGTCTCAGTCAGTCTCTCCACCTCCAGTTTTATACCCGCCAAGGAGTCCCATCTACCCACTCAGTGATAGTGAAACCTCAGCCTGCAGGTACCCCAGCCACTCTAAATCCCAGGTGCTCCTCAAGGACCGGCATTCTCGAAATCCTTCACCCTTAGGTCAAGATCCCTCCCCAGAGACCTCACCACCCATCTATACCCTCAAGGCTACCAGCTTCAGCTATTTGGACAGAACCCCTTCATTACGCAAAAGAGAGGACCAGAAGGAGCCTGTCCAGGGTGCTGTCCAGGATGTAGAAGGTGTGGCTGCTTGCCTCCCCCTTGCCGCGAGCACCCCATTCCTGGGGCCTGGGCCTCGGAGTGTCTTGCTGAGTTGCACTGGTCCCCGAGCCCATAGCCTGGGTATCCGAGAGAAGATTTCAGCATGGGAAGGTCGCCGAGAGGCTTCACCCAGGATGAGTCTGTGTGGAGAGAAGCGGGAGGGCCCCGGGAGCGAGTGGTCGGTCAGTGAGGGCTGCCCCAGCGTGGTGCCATCCCCCTGCAGCTCAGAAAAGACCTTTGATTTCAAAGGCCTCCGGAGGATGAGCAGGACCTTCTCTGAGTGTTCCTACCCTGAGACAGAGGAGGAGGCAGAGGTACTTCCTGTACGGGACTCTGTATGCCGACAGGAGAAGCGTCCAGGCCGGACTGAGCCCAGTGCCTTGCTCAGGGGGCATGGCATCAGGAAAGAGAGCTCAGCAGTGCTGAGCCGGATCCAGAAAATTGAACAAGTCCTAAAGGAGCAGCCTGGCCGTGGTCTCCCCCAGCTCCCTAGCAGCTGCTACAGTGTAGACCATGGGAGGAGGAAGACTGGAACTTTGGGCACCTTGGAGGAGCCAACAGGAACTGCAAGTGTAAGCACCAGCGGCAGGGCAGGAGACGTGACCGGAGTTGCTGGGGAGGCAGGCCCACCCCTGGACAGGGAAGGCAGTGATTCCATGAAGTCAGAGACCCCTGGAAAAAGCTCTAGTCCCCAGCTGCTGCCTTCCAAGAGCTCCCCCGATCCCGCTGTGAACCCTGTTCCCAAACCCAAGCGTACCTTTGAGTACGAGGCTGACAAGAATCCCAAGACTAAGCCAAGCAATGGTCTACCTCCTTCACCCACACCTGCTGCTCCACCCCCCTTGCCCTCCACCCCAGCCCCACCAGTCACCCGGAGACCAAAGAAGGACATGCGTGGTCACCGGAAGTCACAGAACAGGTAAGGCATGCCCTCCTGTGTCAGGAAGTGGGACCTAATGGCATTTTTTAAATGGCAGAAGCAAGAATAGAGTGTGCTTGAGTCACAGGAGCGTGCTACAAGCTCTGAAGCATTGAGTAATTAATTGGCAGTTTTGGTAGAGAAAAGGTTCTCCTGCTTTCCACCACCACACACACATATCCTTTCATTTTGTACCTGACCTGAAACCTGCTATAGACCAGGCTGGCCTTGAACTCTTGCCTTGGCCTCAGGTGCTAGGTTTAAAGTCATGGACCACCAGGCCTATCCTCCAGCTCTTGAATGGAAGAAAGGATGAACGCTTCTTTGTTAGTGTAGAGCCAGCTATACTAACAGTCCCTTAGTCCATTACTGGAAGGTCAAAACTACCTTCATTTTAGGTCTTTCAGAGAAAACTGTTGAAGGACTGATAGGATATTAGCTTTACAACCACATGACGTCCCTGCACTAAAAATTAATTCCTTAAGTGAAACTTTATCAGAAGATTGTATTTCATCATTTCATTAATATAGGGATGCTGATAATGATTCCTTTCTCTTGAGGGCCTCCAGCCTGTACAGATGGCCTGGTTCTGTTTCAAAGAGTGCTTCTTGGGTCTTGAAAGAGAGGCATATGGAAAAAGATTTCATCAGCTTCTTGGCCAAATCTAAGAACAACCCTTTGCGGGAGCTTCCATTGGTTCCTGTTCAGTTGAAAGATACCTGTTAATCTGACTCTGTGGCATGCTGGAAGCAAGTATTCTTGGGAATTCTTACCTTTATCATATATATCCCAAGATTGGATGGGCATTGAGCTTGCTTCCCTTCTGGGAATTTTCTGGTGTGATACCATCTTCACACCTCATTCAGCATATCCCATCTCAGATACAGACTTTTCCATGTTTGGAGAATCACGGTTTCAGGCAGGCTCCAGAGTCAGAGCACGTCACATTTCTCTGTAGTCATATGCTCTGACCTATCCCAGCCTGCCTGCTGGGCTTGCTTTGTCCATGTCCATCCATCTCTGCTAACATTCATCTAGAGCCTGCTGTGTGCCTAGCCTTGTGCTGGTCCAAGAGACACAGAGGGAGTGCAGAGTCTTCTGTAGAGACTCGGAGGAGAAGCATCTAAATTCAGTTTGGAAGTAAGGTACGGCCACCCCTGGAGGTGATACCTGAGCAGTCATTTAGAATAACAAGAAGCAGTTGGCTCGGTAGCAAGAGAGAGTAGGGGAGAGGTGATTGACTTGAAGGTGTTACAGGCATTCCCAAAAATCAGTTTTTCATGTAATGTACATAGACACCCACTATGTGGTGGAGTCTTTTCAAGAACTTAGCAGCCCGTGCGTTTGGAGAACTAGAGGAACAGTTCCGAAAGTATAAGCTGCTGTGCTTGCTTGTCGGGACCTAGAGCATGTTCCTCTGGAGGAGTGATGATGGTAAGTGCATCTGTGTTCTGTTAGGTGTACTTCTTACAGACTTATCTTAAAGAAGTGAAAGCCAGGTATTTATTGTGCTCAACCAAGGGAGGTAGTCCAGTTCCGAGGAGGAGAGGCTAGGGAGCTGGTTCAGTCCAGTCAGTTGCACGCTTTCCACACAAGGGCGAAGATTGGAGTTCATGTCCCCAGCACCCGTGTAATGGCAACCCCAGCTCCTGGGAACGGCGTTGAAGTAGGCAGATCCCTGGAGCTTGCTGGCTCGCCGGCCTAGCTGGAACGTTGAGCTCCAGAGACTGTGTCTCAAAGAAACAAGGTGCACAAACAATTAATCCCAGCACTTGGAAGGCAGGAGGATCTCTGGGTTTGAGGCCAGCCTGATCTACATAGTGAGTTTCAAGCCAGCCAAGCTACACAGAGTGAGACCTTGTCTCAACAAAACAAGACAAAACAAAACAAAGTAAAGCAAACCTCAAAAAAACAAAGTGGAGAATGATCAAGGAAGTCAACTTCCACATCTACGTGAACATGTACACACATGCACATATATGTCCTGGAAATAGACAATATTTATCTCGATGAGAGGTAATATGTTAGCCTTCATCGTGGTACCTGCATGTCAAATCTGCTCTTACCCTAACGAAGACTTCATCTCATTTATACAGTATTCAATTGTTTAGTTGGGAAATCTTGGCCAAGACAGAAATTTTTGAGGCCTCAGGAATACTTGGCCATAGGTATGTGTACATATCAGGAAGGGATACATAAAGACAGGATTCGGGGACTGGAGAGATGGCTCAGTGGTTAAGAGCACCGACTGTTCTTCCAGAGTTCCTGAGTTCAAATCCCAGCAACCACATGGTGGCTCAAACCATCTGCAACAAGATCTAACGCCCTCTTCTGGTGTCTGAAGACAGATACAGTGTATTTACACATATAATAATAAATAAATCTTTAAAAAAAAAAAAAAGACAGGATTCTAAACTCCTGGCATGTAAAAGGCCAGTTAGAGCTGAGCACAGCGGCCCACGCCTTCAGTCCTAGCACTCAGAAAGTTGCAGGCAGGCAGTCTCTGTGCGGGAGGCCATCATGGTCTGTATAGCAAGTTTTAGGCCAGCTGGGCTACATAGAGAAACCCTGTTTGGAAATAATAAATATGAGACCAGTCTTTTTAAAAAAAAAAAAAAAAGAATCCTTCATTAGAGTGTAAAAAATAATTACCTGAGGTATATGAAAACTGATGTTGACTTATCTGGGGAGTGCAAGAGAGTGCCAGGATGTGTCACACTGAAAGCTGTGAATCAGCTGAGCTGAAGAGTGTGGTGCAATCAGTCCTTGACTTGAGATCCAGGGCTCTGAAGCTAAGTGTTCAATAAATAAGAAAGAGAAGATGTCACTGGAAGGGATAAGAAGGCTCAGTCATGCTGTTCTTTCCCCCAGGGACATGAAGGGGAAATTCAGAGGACCCATGTAGTAGAGAGACAACCAACAAGTTGTTCTCCGACCTGCACATGCATCCCTCAAATAAGTAAACATAATAAAAACCAAAATGCATCAGATGCCGGGTCAGACTCACTTCCTCACGTAGCTGGCTTTCACGGGAGGGACATGCCTTAGAGAAAGAGATGATTGAGCCAGCATCCCAACTCAGATGAGGGGAGAGGAAGAAGGGCGGTGGCCTTAAGACATCTTAGGATCCAAAAGCTATGGTTGCAATTCTGCAGTGTAGGTTTTCTGGGGGGTAGAAGGGAACAGGGGCCTGGCTTTACTGCAGAAGAGGGCTGGCCTCTTTTTGAGGGTTCAGCCCTTCTCTGTCACCAAACCACCCCATACCATTTCCTCCAACAAGTGACCTTCCAGTGTCAAACCCTTATGGCCTACTCAGGGCCCTTGCAGGAGACTGAACTCTATTCCTTTAAGACTTGCAGACTCTTCACAAGAAATGATGCTTTCTAGGTCAGAGAGGTCAAAGTTTGGTTGGAAGTTTAGACTCTGAAAGAGGCAGCCTTGGAAATCCTGCCTCTGTCACTTCAATCTCCTTCTTAGTAAATGGCACAAAGCCTGCCAGCACTACTGTGAATGGCAGAGGACAACTTGTAAGAGTCGGTTCTCAGCTGGGTATGGCACCACACCTTAATCCCAATACTCCAGAGGCAGAAACAGGCAGATCTCTGGGTTTGAGGCCAACCTGGTCTTCAGAGAGAGTTCCAGGACAGTCAGGACTACATAGAGAAAACCCTGTCTCAATAAAAAAGAAAAGAGGAAGGAAGGAAGGAAGGGAGAAAGAAGGAAAGAGAGAAGAGAAGGGAAGAAAGGAAAAAGAAAAGATTTGGCTCTCTTTGTATCACATGAGTCATTAGGCTTGGTGGCAAGTGCCTTTCCTGCCAAGATATCATCTCACTAGCCCAGACAGGATGTTTTTGAATTATAGAAGTTATTACCTCTTATTGGTATTGTAAAAGATAATAGTCAAATAATAGTCACTCAGAGTGGGGCCCTTCAGACTGTCTGTCTTCTTACTCAGGGGTACAGTTACGGGTTCAAAGGTCAGGGCCTCTGGTCTTAACTCTCCCATGGCCTCTCCCAGCAACACAGAGGGATCTGGTCCAGCCACATGACTCTTGCTCTTGTTGTCCACAGAAAATCCTTTGAGTTTGAGGATGCATCCAGTCTCCAATCCCTGTACCCCTCTTCTCCTACTGAGAATGGTACTGAGAGTCAACCCAAGTTTGGATCCAAAAGCACTTTAGAAGAGAATGCATATGAAGATATTGTGGGTAAGCAATGGTGGAGGTGGTTGGGGCGGGCCTTCCCCGGAGGCCACAGAACAGCTACTGGAAGAGATGTTCATAGGCTCCTCTCATGTGGAACACCATGGTTCCACCTTAGGAAACTCCTGAGTGAGCTGAAATCCCGAGGGCCTATGGGACCACCGGAAGGGTCAAATGACCCCATTCCTTTCTCGTGTTTTTGAAGACTTGAGAGCCTAACAAATATGCTCCCTCAGCTGTGTACCATTAGGCAAGTCACTTAACTGTCGCAGGGTTCTCTTTTTCTGTAAAGCCATAGCAATGTGAGAATATAAACATTAACTCTAATAGTAATACTACTTAAGATTGCTAGTGGAACTGGAGAGATGACTCAATGGTTTAGAACACTGGACACACTTCCAGGAGACTCAAGTTCAATTCCCATTGACCGTAGAGCAGCCCACAACTGTCTATATCTTCAGTCCCAGGGGATCTTATGCTTTCCCCTGGCCTCCAGGAGCATTGTACACACATGGTGTACAGATATGCATTCAGACAAGCACTTAAACACATAAAATACAAATAAATAAAATCTCAGAAAAATTGTTGTTAGGATTAAGTGAGCTATGGATATGTCTGACGCTGGCAGATTTGGTATGTGTTACAAACCTGTTTCCTGGTTCAAACGTCTGCAATCTTCCAGTGTCCTCGCAGGACTGAAGAGGTGACGGAGTTCAATGAGATTCCATTTATGGGGTCACTGATTCTTAATGAGAACTCTGCCTTCTTGACCTAATTCTCTCCCAGATACCCAATCACAAGGTTTTGTGATACTAATTTTGAGAAGACACAGATATTCAGATATATAGCCTAGTTTCATAGATTGTAGAAAAAGACATGAGGTTTTGTGATGAAGGCCTTGGTAGAGGCTTCAAATACTGAGTTTGTGTCCACACATTTAGGAGATACTGGGGGTTTTCAAGGACTTCTAGTAAATTTGCTCAATCTTTACCCTACAAAAACAGTTTCTGGTCAGAAAACAGGTTGCCTCTGGGTGGACCTTTTCCTTCCAGGGCTGTATTCTATATAAACACCTGAAGAATACAGTTTGGCAGCATTCACTCCTCCTACCCTGAAGAACAGTACTGTTCCCATTGCTGTCTAGTGTTCGCAGGCTTGATTTCAAGGCTCTACAAAGGAATACAGTGCACAGTCCTGTGTTTGGTTTATTTTGGGTATTCTGGTCTGTTTTTGAGACAGGTCTTTTGCTGTGCAGCTCAGGTTAGCCTAAAACTCTAAATTCTTCTGCCTTCGCCTTTCAAGTACCTGGATTATAGGTATGTGCTACCATCTGGCTATTTTTGATATTCATTTTAGTTTTATCCTTGTCTTCTTCAGGGGCCTCTGATTCTGTACAAAATGTGTCTCTGAATAGATCCGCAAAGCAGGGAGATGTGTTGTGTGGTCCTCATTTTCATGTCATCTTGTTCTGTCTCCAGCCCGGAATTAGGAGAACAAGGTCATAATTAACCTGAGATAGAGTTGTGGCCACAGCAGAGAGCCTTTCAGATTCTGAGGCTGAGAGAGTCTTATGAAGCAGGGTTGTCTGCTTCCCCATTTGATAGGTGCCCTCTCTTCATAGTTTTCTCGTTAATGTTTTTAGCTTTATTTATTTTAGGTGTCTGAGTGTTCTGCCTTTTTATACCATGCACATGCCTGGTACTTGTAGAACTAAACCCTTGTTCTCTGCAAGAGCAGCAGGAGCTCTTAACCACTGGTGGATTTCACTAACCTGCGTAGTTTCCTCTGCCAGTTACTGGGCTAGTACTTTTTGGTATGTGGTTGGTATGGACAGACATACCACTGTCCTAGGCATGGACGTTTTAGCATGTCTCCATGGAAAAGTGCACTGTAGCAGTAAAACTTCAGGAACACGGGTCTCTGACAACAGGAGACTGGGGAGAGAAGCCTTTCTCTAACTGCTCGTGAAATGGTGGTCATGTATCCAGAGCTGACACAGGGCTGTGGGCATCAGAGCCAAAGCCCCAGAGTCAAGGTGAGCACTTAAGAAAGATGCTTCAGTGCACATGCTGTGTGGTACAACTCTCATCTCCAGCTAACCTACCAGAGGATCCGCCTGCTCTGTGCTTTCTTACCTTCTCACACAGATACAGTATCCCAGAGTGGAAGAAGATGTCTACTGAGTAAGAAGACAGCTCTGTTGCTTCATCTTTCTAGCCTTGTCCCTATTACAGGGTCTTTTCCAGTTGGCAGAAATTGCAATGTTATCATTACTGCTCAGGGCTCTTGGGACTATCCAGTAGTTTTTCTATTATCCCTATAGCACAACTGGCAGGAGGAGTTGTAGTCATTACTGCTTTTTTCCCAAGACTTAGGAGACCATTCTGTGCTGTCCAAGGATTCCAGGGGTAGATATATTTTTATAGCAACTGAACTATCAGGAGACAAAAGCCCCTCCCCATCTCTCTCACACACACACAAACAGACACACAGACAGAGACACAGACACACACACACATGTTCATGATTCAATACTCTGTTTAGAGGAGAATTTTTTAGAGGCACTATCCTGGATACAGAGCTATTTTGGGGCCTTCTTAGGAAAGGAGTGTGTCTGCCTCTCATGTGTTAAGGAGACCCTTTTCTACTTTGGGATATTATATGAAGATACAAGGAATATGAGAACAGCGTGGTTGCGTCTTAGATGGATGAGGTGAAACTAGAGGGAAGTGCTATACCTGGTAAAGCTGGGTTCCGCATCTTCCTAATCACTCCCTTAACTTTTGGATTCTTGGGTCCTTGGGAAGAAGGGAGGGGCAGGGTATAAGAAAGAGGGTAAGACAGTGGCCAGGCACTGATTTGGGTGGTTGTGTTTTGCAGGTTGGGGTGGAGGTAGCTTTGAGAATCTGTTAGGACAAAACTTTGGAAGTATTTTTTGTTTTGTATCTTCCACAGAAGCTCAGCCTGAATCTTATGACCTAACCAGAGTGGCTAGAAGAAAAAATACAAGGCAGGATAATTCTGTTAGATTCTGGCTAGTTTTCCCTCTACTTTCTTCAAAGAGATTCAAGAATGCAAACTCTTAAAGACTTCCAGAGCTCTCTTGTTGTTCCACTTTGGAGGCCATCTTCATTTTCTTGCCTAGGGATTGATCATGGCTCTAACTTCTCGGCTTTGCCCAGCCTTTGCCTTGTGGGATTAAGACTGTTTCTGGTTCCAACTGGATTATCCAGCTTTGAGGACTTCAGATTAAGTGGGATAAAATAAGCTGTGTTCTGGGTTTATGATGATGGATCTTATAAGGGAAGCAGAGATTACCTATGCTAAATCCCCACCTTGGGTACGTCCCTTTGGACTGGTGTTCATGCACTGTTAGGTATTGTAGCCCATTATTCCGGAGGCGAATAGGTCATCTCTGTTAGAAGCAGATTCGAGCAAGGCACTTTGGAGAATTCAATGGCCTCCTGCCCGTATCAGGCATGCAGCCTGAAGGTTACAGGGTGGGATACTCCAGAAAGGCTGAGATTTCAAAGCCTGCTACTTTGGAATAGTAAAGTTCAAAAAGAAAGTTGTTCCCTTGTTGCTTTCTAAAGCTGTTAGTTTCTGTCTGTCTGATGTAGATATGCTGCTGGTCTATGGAGGCAGCGGAATTGAGCCTGACAGTGAAAATGCACCTTAGGATGCTTGCTAAGGAATTCTGTAGAGTGGCATCTGCCTGACCACGGAGCCTGGGCTACGTTCCTGCGGGATTCTCACTCCTGTCAGTTAGCTGAGGCCCAGTGAGAGCTCCCTGGATACAGGAACGTCAGTGGGAGCAAATCAGAACTGGTCTTGCCAGTTAAGCTTTTTCAGTTTCTATTTCATGTTTCTCCTTCACCCCCAAGCTGGCATCAGCCAGGAACAGAGGGAACCTACAGGCATGGGTGGGACAGTAGGAAGCAAAGCAGCCAAGAGCTGTGACCTGGGGACAGGTGCCCAGGGCTGTTTGGGAATGAGGGTAACAGCAGCCCCCAAGGGAAGTGGCCCCCAGCCTGGTCCTTTTCCTTCCTGTATAAGGAGGTGAGAAAGGCGGAGACCCAGGAGAAACATCCAATTGGAGCCAGAGGATTTCTAGGAAGGGAAGCTAGAGATGGAAGGCCTTAGTTATCTGTGCAGCCCAGGAAGCTTGGAGTGCTGTGTGTACCTGGGTAGATGTACTCCTTTCTAAACTATTATTCTAGTTTATGAATGAATGGGGAATAAAGAAGGCAGTTTTCCTGTGTAGCAGCCAAAAGAGCTATAGAAAGGGGTGGGTCTAGGACCTGCTGGACCGGGAGTCTTCTAGAAGGATCATTGTGCTGAGACTGGGCTCTGGAAAGCCTAATTCAGAGGAGTGCGAAGCAGAAGTGGGGAGGCCTCGGCCTTTATCTTGTCAGCAAAGCTGGGAGAGTTGAGACCTCCGGTTTCCCAAGCCAAGGTTGATGAGATGGGGCTGCGCAGAGACAGCCTTGGCTTACCACTCTGTCACCCTCTAATGCTTTGTAGACTGTCCTGAGGAAACCATATGGGTAGGGTTCAAGTGAAAGGCATGCAGTCTGTCTAAATCCCAGTCTCACAAAAGTACCTGGCAAACTGCCACCTGTTTTCTCCACTCAGCTCTGGCCTCCCCGGCTTTCACTGTAGGTGCTCTGAGCACCGTGTCCCACTCTCTGTTTATTTCTTGGCAAATTCAGTTTATTGACTCTAGAGCTCACCGTCTTTTTGCTTTTTGCCCATCCATACTTCTAGGCGTCTTTCTGCCTGCAGAGGTGATTGGGAGTCCCCAGGAGTGGGTGATAGTGGGCTCTGACTAGCCAGGGATTCACTAAGGCCGAGCAGCAGATCATGGCGATGGATTAGTGGGTTACTTAGAGTAGAGAAGAAAGACGATGACGCTGGCACTCAAGGCCTTCCCACAGAGGCAGTTCCGCATATGCAAACACAAGTTGGTACCTCCCGACCTTGGTGCCTCTGGAGGCTGTCATCGGCAGGCCAGACAGCCATGCCTTGCCTGCTGCTTCTCTGCAATCCATCTTACACTTTGCTTACAGCTTTAGATTCTACACCAACTGTCAAAGCTCTGCTTCTGGGGAAAGAAGGAAGGAAAAGGAGAAGAGGATGAAGAAAAAAGAATTAGACTTAGGACTCCCAGCATGGCCCTCAGAGAGTATTAGGAAGCCTCAGATATGGGGGTGGGGGTCAGGGGTCAGTTCCATTCATCTCTTTGTTGTGCTCATCCTCCTTCTGTCCCCTGTCCCTTCCTCTTTTTTCCGTCTTTCCTCCCTGTCCAAGGGGGCATTGAATAATGTATATATAAGTAGTTTTGGTTGTAATCCAGGGAGAGTAATGTCAGGCTAGTATTGAAAGGCCAGAATTGCAGTAAATGTCCTATAAATGGTCAATTCAGTTCATCAACCCAAAATGTCGCCCTCTCCGAGAACCTCTGATGGAAAGGAATTGAGGTGGGTTTTCTTTTAGCTTAGGGATAATGAGGATTCTGGTCAGTCACTTAGACCAAGGCAATCTGAATGAGTGTGAAATAAATATAAGCAAATATTCTCCAGCCCCAATCTAGAAAGTAATATGCAGGTCCTGTTTCACAGATTAGAAGAATAATTAGGTCCTAGCATTCTTCTATTCTACATTCCCATCACCTTTCCACCTCGTAAGATATTTGTTAGGTAAGGACCAAGAAGTAGAAATACACCCTGCTCCCTCCAGAAATATACCTCACATGAAGTGCGCTAGAAAAATGTGCAGGGGATGCGGGGTTTAAGCCTTTGCTTCTCCAGACAGAGCCTCTGAGCCAGCTTTCCTTAGTCAGGGCCCTGGAATGGAGAGGAGTCATTGTAATGGCATGGCTGTTACAGGAAAAGCTGTGCTCTGTTGCCGGGGAGCATGTTGTGTTGGGAATCACTTAATCCAACCCCAGCTCTTTTCTTGACTCATGAGTTTACAGAGATTTGTATTGCTCCTGCTACAGTCTGTGGCCTCACTCCCCCACCTCTGCAAAGTCATTTCCTAAAGTCATTGTGGTTTCTTATTTAATAAATAGATGCTCCAGTTTAGGAGAACCTCAGCTTCTTGAGGAATCACTAAGCATGCTGGGGTTGCATTTTCTTCTGTACCCTGTTTAAGTGAGTTGCAATCCCAGCAGCCTCTATTTCCAATCTGGTAGGAGTAGAGATAAGATATATGCAGGTATCTACAGGGTAGGCATGAGGCTCAGCATTTGGCCAAGCTCAGTCCTGTTCACACTGTAGGAGCAAATCCTTCCCTGGACAAGCTATCTGCCATATAGGTCCCAAACAGTAGCATTGAGACTAGGGCAAGAAAACAGAAAGACAACAGAGAGGAAGTGAGGCTTGTATTGGTAGGGAGTCTCTGGATCTCATTACCACCATGATTTCACTAATGGGATTAAGCTTAGACGGAAGAAACAGCATGGCTCCTTGGTTTTACTGTGTGTTAGAAAAGCCTCATTAGGGCTGGCAAGATGGCTGAGAGGTTAAGAACACTGACTGCTCTTCCAGAGGTCCTGAGTTGAATTCCCAGCAACCACATGGTGGTGTCTCACAACCATCTGTAATGGGATCCAGTGCCCTCTTTTGGTATGTCTGAAGAGATGAAGAGAGTGACAGTGTACTCACATACAAGATGGGGCAGGGGTGGAAGGAGGGAGGAAAGGAAGGAAGGAAGGAAGCCTCATTATGTATGGGAGAGGGGATGGTGCAGGAAGGTGTAACTTAGGAAAGGATGAATCCCAAAAATCTTACAGTCTTGGGCAGGAACTATGTTTGGGGCTTTCCTAACATTTTCTGGTAGTGTCAATATACAGCATATGCCAGAGATTTTAGAAACTGGTCCTGAGATGCAAGGACTCTGCTTCTTTCTTTTGGCCTGGACTCCTTCCAAGCCTTTCACACTCCTATGTCACTGCAGGAAAAGTCTCTGCCAAATGTGGACTAATGAGGATTCTCTCTCTGCTGAGAGACATGCTCAGAGAGAAGGGTGGAACAAAGTCTCACTGAGCACTCACTATGGCTGCTTGGCCCCTGGTTGCCTGAGACAATATCTCTTCCTGAAGGACTTGGAGACATAGGAGGTTAGAGGAGGATCTAGCAAAGCTCTGCTCCCTAGAGTTCTTTCATCTTACCCCTGAACCTGGACCCAGCGAGACCCACAGAGTTGAATAAAGGGATGGCTATGTGGTCTCTGAAAGCCTTTCCAGAAGCCGACCTCTGAGGCTTTACCAGCAGAAGGCTAGAGCTTGTAGTGTCAGCTTTGTCCTCTACCAGTCTTGTGCAATCCCTGATTTATAAAGCAGTGGCCAGGCTAGGCTGAGCTGAGCTGAACTGGAAGGGGAGCAGGGGCCTCAGCTTCTGGACTTGGAGCCAAGATCTGTTTGTAGCCGCCCCGCTGCAGACAGGCAGCTGCATGACTCATGAGCTGAAGGGCCAGGCTGAAGATATTCTCTGTGGTTCACAGGAATTGTGTATGTATCTCACTCTCTTACTCTTTCCTTCTCTTCTCCAACTTTGCCTCCTCTGCAGGAGGGCTTCCCAAGGAGAATCCCTATGAGGATGTGGACTTAAAGAACCGAAGAGCTGGACGAAAATCCCAGCAACTGTCTGAGAACTCCTTGGACTCTTTGCACAGGATGTGGAGTCCCCAAGACAGGAAGTACAACAACCCACCCATGCAGGTAATGCAGTTGTGGCCTAGGCAGTGCGAGGGCCTGTCTGTCCTCAAGCTTTTACTTATGCTATTGTCCTGGCTAGCAATTGGCAGAGGACTTTGCCTCAGGACAGAGCTGTGCACTCAAGGCCTTCTGCCATGTTGAAACTGCTGTGGCAATTGAGATGTGCTCTCAGAGCATCCTGTCTTGCCCTCTTTTTTTCTCACTGTTTGCATTCTAGCAAGAAAACCAAACCAGGAGCTCTTACAAACTCCTACTAGTAGCAAAGAAGAAGACAGGGCTTTCTTAGAGACTTGACATTCTGCAGCTCTGCCCCAAATGATCTTAGTTGTGGAATTTGAGGGTTCATGGCAGGACTTGGGAGAGCCGGCTAGTGAGGGCCTGTGTTCTCAAGGTGCTTTCAAGCTTTTCTTAGTCTCTGTTCTCACTAGCACTCGGCAGGAGGGTTGCCTCAGGAAAGAGTTGTGTACCTAGGGACTTCTACCGGTTTGAAAACCCTATGGGCAGAGGTAGGCTGTCCTCGGGGCTGCTTGTCTTCCTGGCAGTATGTGGGACCCGCTGCTGTCTAGGCTCTCTACTGAACAGCATCGGTATTTATGGGGAAGGGCGGGACATAGAGTAGGGCTGAGAGAAGGGAAGCCCAGGACATTGTAGTGAGGGAGCTGCTTGAGTATAAGGCCTACCTGGCTGAACCCTGGTGGCCAGAGTCTGGAGCCTTGTTCTCTCCCTGGAAGAAGTGTTCCTGACTCCTCCCGTAGCAGAGCAGACTGGCAGGGGGAATAAGGAGTGTTTAGGAATGCGGAGATAGCATAGTGTGTAAAATGCTTACTGTACCATGTGATCCCCTGAGCACAGAGTCCCCAGAACCCATGTAAAGCCAAACACAGTAACAGTGGCCTCTAATCCCAATGTTCCTATAGCAAGACAAAGTGGAGAATCTGAAGAAGCTAATGGGTCATCTAGACTGATATATGCAGAAGCAAACTATGGAACAAGCAAATTGAAAGGTGAAGAAAGCTGTACTCAGCCCTAAATCTATATAACCACATTCAAACACACACACACACACACACACACACACACACACACACGCTCAAAAAAAAAAAAAAAACCAAAAATGGGCTGGAGAGCAGTTACTGTTCTTTCAGAGGACCCACATTTGGTTCTCAACACCCACATGGCATTCACAACCATCTGTAACTCCAGTTTGGGGGAAGTTGATGCCTGCTTCTGACCTCTACAGATCGCAGGCACACATGTGGTGTATATATGTACATGCATACAAAACACTCATGCACATAAAATAACTATTTTTTAAAAGAACAATAAAGAAGTGTTGGAGGAATGGAGTGAAGGAAGGTCGAAAGGAGAAAGCTGAACGGCCTAAAGACATTCAGACAATCTTATTCTGGTCTTGCCCAGAGTCCCAGGATTCAGGCAAGCCAGGAGAGTAGGGAAGCAAGCTGTCTCTGCCCGCCCCACATAACTCTTTAACTGGAAAAATGCGGGGACCTGGGTAGTTTATAATGTTGGACAGAAAAATACATAATTTTTTTCTGGCTTTGAAATCATGTGATGGTTTTGATAATGTGTCTGTCTTTCTGATATACTCTTTTCGAATGGACTTCTATTGGATTTGTATTGCTAGACTTGATTAGCTTGGAAAAGATATTGGCAGTGGAAAAAATGGATTTGCTGAAAATTGAGAAGAAGCAGATTGAGGCAAAACTTGAGGGCTGCTTTCCTAGCAGTTCAACTATCAATTAGCCAATGAGGTGTTCTGTACTGAAGAACCTCCGCTGTTAATCGAAGATATGCAGACAGGGCCAGAGAAGGAGGCAGCCTAGAATGATATGGTGAGGGGGGAGCCAGGTGAACGTGAGGTCTGCCTTACTCAACTTTGGAGGCCACAGGCCAAGCCCCCTGTTCTCTGGAGGAAGTAAGCCTGGCTGGGCTCTCAGGTTCACCTCACAGCAGGTTAGCAGGGAGGCTCTGCTCTCTTCCACAAAGGTTTCAGAACTGAGGTGGTAGAAAGACTGGTTCCCTCTCTGCAGTCACTAATCCTCTGTCAATGTTCAGATAGTGCCTGCAAACTCCTGCTTTGTCTCCTCTTCTGCTTAATAGATGATCTTTTTCTTTATCTTTTTTGGCAGAAGTAGTAAAGCTTGAGGAAGCAAGTATTTAATCTAGCGCTTACCTGGTCAGTGAACAGCTAAGGTCTTTAAAGAGGAAACTCTAGTATATTGAATTTCTAACAGGGAACTGGTGAGAGCTGAGGATGCCAGCCTTTTAGTTCTGTCCACAGATGCCAGCAGACAGATACTGATAAAACATTTGTGGTGAGCCCGTTCTCTCCTATCCTGTCCCCTATGTCAGCTGTCCCTGAAACCCAGCAGCCAGTCCCTGCGCAGTGGGAACTGGTCAGAAAGGAAGAGCCATCGTTTGCCAAGATTACCCAAGAGGCATAGCCATGATGACATGATGCTGCTGGCTCAGCTGAGCCTGCCATCTTCACCCTCCAGCCTCAATGAGGACAGCCTCAGCACCACAAGTGAGCTGCTGTCCAGCCGCAGGTCCCGTCGCATCCCCAAGGTATCCTTCCCTCATTGAGCCCAGGGCACCAGGCAGATGGGTGGGTAGGCAAACAGCTATGCTCTGGCCTGCCTGCCTGCCTGCCTTCCTCCTCTAATCTGGGCTGCTTTTTTAGTTCCCCTTGAATAGATTGAGGACCTTCCGCCCTGGTCCTTTCCTTATCAATAAGATTGCATGAACCTGTTCCCAGTACTGAGATGTTAGAGGGGAAAGACTGGCTGAGCTGAGACTCCATTACCCAGTGTGACAGATGAATTTGGGTTCCTGTGCACAGAAACATCTTTGGCCTTTCAGGGACCTAAAGATTCAGGCCAGCTCTTCCTATGTCTCAAAATCAAAGCGCTTTCAGCAATGAGTTCCACATGCGTCCATGTGTCCATGCACCCAGTCCTCAGCCCAGAGCAGCAGGATTTAGCTAAATGGTATTTTTAGCTTGAAAACAATGCTTGGGCATATTGAGAATTTAGCTTCTTCCTGCCAGGCCCCAGGTTATGGCCCAGAGAGGAAAGGCTAGAATCCTTGTTCCTGTTTTTATATCTGAGCAACTCTTTGTCTCAGTTGGTTCAATGACTCTTGGGACCCAGGAGCTCCCATCCTGTCTAGTTTGATCACAGTTCCTTCCTTTGGGGAGCTAAGTTTAGTGTCCTTGTCTTGGGGCAGGAACCTAATCCTGAGGCACAGGGTAGATGGAGAGCTACCAAGGTTGGCTGGTAAGCCTCCACTGCAGTCATTTTAATAGGAAGATCAGTTCTGGACCCTGATGGACCAGTGCACAAAGCTTTTGCACACCTATAAGAGAAAAAGTGGGCTCATAATTCATCTTCATGGAAATGGGGCAGCTGGTGTTAGAATGACCTCACCTTCTCTGCCTTTTTTTTTAACCAGCTTGTCCAAAGAATTAACTCTATCTATAATGCCAAGAGAGGAAAGAAGAGGTTGAAAAAGCTGTCTATGTCCAGCCTTGAGACAGCATCATTGAGAGGTAGGTGTTGATGTCTAAGATGGGTCACCTTTGCGAGTCTGTGAATATCAGGAATGGGAAGAGATGTGGATTGACTTCAGTTTATCTCACCTGTGATAGTAATGGGATTCTTCTGCTTTGCAGGAGGGGAATACCCTTCCACAAAATGGCCACATAAGTGGGAGGGCCTGAGAGAAAATTAGCTCTGGGATGGTTTCCTTCAGACTTTGGACTATGAAGCCCTGAGTTAGGATATGTAGGAATCTGCTTTGGGCAAAAGGAAAGGGCAGACTTACTGAGCAGTGTGGTCTGTTTTCCATTTCAAGTCTTGGATGCTCTGAGGCAGGTCCTTTGTATCCCAGGCATCCAGGCCTCTCTACTGCTCAGCCTTCAACTGGAGGCTTGGTCTCTGAGGTATCCTGGTCCTGCGCCATTTGCCTCCTGCCCTCAGATGCCTTAGCATTGGCCCAGAGTACCTCAGACTAGGTTTAGGTCTATTCCTTATTGGAAAAGTTGGGAGGCGTACAGGTCAGCAAGGTAGCTTAGCAGATAATTGCACTTGCTGACAAACTTGGCCTTCTGATTTTGAGCCACAGAACCTATGTGTTAGAAGGAGAGAATCAACTCCTATAAACTGTCTTCTGATCTCCACATGAACATGGCTGCATGCATAAGCCCATATTCACGCATGTATTCATTCATTCATTCTCTCACACACTCAATAAATGTTTAAAAAAAACCTTTTTTTAATATAATTTGGGAAATAGACTCCAAAATTATTTGCTGTAGGTTAGTGTGTCTACCTGTTGTTACTTTTCCAGATGAGAACAGTGAAAGTGAGAGTGACTCTGATGACAGGTTCAAAGGTAAGGTAACACCTCTCCCTATCCCCAGGGAATCAGCTCGCTCTTCTGCATGCGTGGGCCCAGGGTCCCAGGCTAGCCCTGGACTATGGGAAAATGTCAACAGGAAGGCCACCAGCAGACTATCAGAGCAGGAGGCTACAGAGAAATTCCTTCTTTGAGCTCAGCCCTTCAGTGTTAAGTACACAAGTTGGTCTCCCAGTGCCAACTTTAAAGCTGTTAACTGTCAATCCTTCCCACATCATTGTTCCCGGACACTGGCTACTACATTTACTTTGTAAATATTGTAAATACGGATGGCCAGGAATGAGTTCAAATTATAATCAACTCTTTTGGTTGCAAGAATTGTACCATAAACTGAGAAAATTGTCCTCTGGCACCCTTAAGACCACCTGTGTCTCCTGTGTCTAGAGAGGAGACTGACAAGTCAGATAAGACTTGTGTACATAGAAGCTATTCAGAGGTGGAGCTGCGTCAGGTGGATGGGGCTGATGGGAGGTCTTTGAGTGGCCAACCTGGATGTCTCCTAATGTGAGACCTGCCCCCAGCCCACACCCAGCGCTTGGTCCACATCCAGTCGATGCTGAAGCGAGCGCCCAGCTACCGGACACTGGAGCTGGAGCTGCTCGAGTGGCAGGAGCGGGAGCTCTTTGAGTACTTTGTGGTTGTGTCCCTCAAGAAGAGGCCGTCTCGGAGCACCTACCTCCCTGAAGTCTCCTACCAATTTCCTAAGGTGAGCTTGCCATTCCCAGATGCTCTTCCCGCCACTCCCTAGGTCATGTGCTCTCCACCACTTTATTAGTAGATAATTCACCCATTCAAGTTACAATTCATTGTCCTTCAGTGTGTTTTCAGAGTAGCACAGTCATCACTACACTTCATTTTAAAACATCTTCTCATCTAAAGAAATCCCCCTACTCACTAGCAGGCAGTCCCTGCCCACGACCTCGTGTCTTAGCACCCCTCCGCTCAGCAGACAGTCTGGTGTCCCTGTAAGCCACAGGGAGCTCTGCTCTTGCTTGTCTATACCGTTCTTTCTGGTTTCCTGGCAGCAGAAGAGAGCCCTCTCTGAGGTCTCCTCAGAAGCCTGGTGCAGCCTCCCACTTACACACTTCTTTCTCTTCACCCTGCTTGTCTCATGTGAGGCACCCTCTGAAATGCAGGTTACATCACCTGCCTGACCAGAATGCAGGAACAGGGGAAGATCTTGTCCATTTTGTTTGCATCCACAGCCCCAGCACACAGGAGGACATGCCTTTCAGTCCCTCTACCCCTACTACCCACCCCCAGGCTCCTTGTCACCTCTCAGTTACCTCTCCTCATATTCCTCTTCCTGGCAGCTGGACCGACCCACCAAGCAGATGCGGGAGGCAGAAGAAAGGCTCAAAGCTATCCCCCAGTTTTGCTTTCCAGATGCCAAGGACTGGCTCCCTGTGTCAGAATACAGCAGGTGAGCCATGACTTGGTGTGGCTATAGGAGGGAAGAGGCTGCAGACTCATTCTCCCTATAGTGGGGTACAACTGAGTGGGGAATGTCCTAGGCTTGGTCTACTTCCCCCACCCCTTTTTTTTTACCCTACCTTTTTTTAAAAGTTAGATCATTTTATTGTTCTTTTGTTTTTTGTTGTTTTAAGACTTACTTATTTCATGTATGTGAGTACACTGTCGCTGTCTTCAGACACACCAGAAGAGGGCACTGAATCCCCATTACAGATGGTTGTGAGCCACCATGTGGTTGCTGGGACTTGAACTCAGGACCTCTGTAAGAGCAGTTAGTGCTTTTAACTGCTGAGCCATCTCTCCAGCCCTCACCCTACTTTCTTAAAGTAACTTGAGGTGGCAGTCCTTATTTTAGGAGCCATGTCCTTAGTCGTCTTCATAACTTCTTTGATGACAGACCTCTCCCTCTTTCCTGTTTCAGTGAAACCTTTTCTTTCATGCTGACTGGGGAAGATGGTAGCAGGCGCTTTGGCTATTGTAGGCGCTTATTGGTGAGTAAGACTATTCAGTTCTCTGAGGTTGGTGGGTAGGGAAGGGCCAGGACATTTGTCTATCTCTCTATATCCTTCTGCAGCATTAGCCTGTGTGCAAGCCTGTGATCTGATGAATCTGTCCCTAGTACATATACTTAGACAGTTGGGAGACTCCTGGGACATCAGGGTTTACAGTAGCCTACCTGGGATCTAGGATGATGTGTAAAGATAGAAGGAACGGATCACCTTCTGCACGGTTGTTAAATCATTTTAGCTTTGTTGACTTTCCTTTGTATTCTTTTTCCTTGGCTTGTCATCTTAGATTGCTGACCTCTAGTTATGATCATGTCACCCCACAGTTTATATTTGTTTATTCAAGTAAGTAGGGAACAACCTTATTCCCTCCACACCTGGCCAACTTGATGTTGGAAGAACTCTATCCATGCTCTGATTGGGCTGCGGTCTGAGGAGGCACTGAGAGGCACACCTCCTCTGGGGTTCTTGGAGAAATGTTTTGAATTTAGCAGAAAGATAATTGACTTTTGAAAATAGAAACTTTTCAGAGGCAGGCGGATTTCTGAGTTCAAGGCCAGCCTAGTCTACAGAGAGAGTACCAGGACAGCCAGGGCTACACAGAGAAACCCTGTCTCGAAAAAACAAAAACAAAAACAAAAAAAAAAAGAAAATAGAAACTTTTTTTCTCCCCAAAGAGCAATTTCTGTTTCTATCATTCCTGGGAAGGGGGTTGCTGTAGATGTACAAAGAACTAGAAGGCGAACAGAGCCCAGGGTCTGTCTTCCCTTTTATTCTTCTCAACGGTTACTCATTGGGTCGTTGACAATGTTCTTTGATTTCTAGACGTTAGCAAGAGAAGGCTGTGTCAGCTACCAGTCTAGAGATAGATAAGGGAAATCCTAGACAGGAGTCTTGTAAAGAAAGAGTCCTAAAAGAAGGGTTTGGGGGGCGTCCATCCAACCATCCATCCACAAGCATTCATTGTACACCTATTGTAGGTCAGGCCTTATACTGAAAGTATAAACACAGAAGTCCAGCACACACCCTACCCTCAGTGTGCAGTAGCTAGTCTAGTAGAGGATGCCAACTTTCAGTATTGAATGGAAGAGCTGTGGAAGTAAATTTTGCCTAGGATTTGTCATGTTCCAGGGGAGATGCTTCACTGGATTTGTGTCTCTTCCTTTAAAATCTTTATGATAGTCTGTGGAGTATTATTTTCTCTGACCTGTAGATTAAGAAATTGAAACTCCAAGATGGAACGACTTGCCCAAGGTCGCACAACAGTGAGGTGCAAGCCAGAACTGACTTCCAAATCCTTTATCACCAGTCTGGCATTCTTGGGTCCCTATCATCCACCCCCAGGGATGATCTTGGACATTGAATGCCTAGTATGCTGAGGGACAGGGAAGGGTCCAGATGCCAGGCTGGGAGCCAGGCGAAGACCAGCATGTGCCTGGCTCCCCAGAGCATAGGGAGAACATTTTAAAGGCTGCCTTTGACAACACGTGGACGGAACAGAGCTGTGCTCTTTTGCAGTGGGCCTGCTGCCCCTAGGGAAGAGCATGTTTGTCCTGGCGCACTCAGAGAGGGCCTGGGCTGGGTCCCTGCCAAGGGGGCTGGCACCGGCTCGGCATTCCTGCAGATTGGACACAATGATTCTAACCCAAATCCCACATACTTGATTTAATCACTTGGGGCTTTAGGGGAGGTGGGGAGTGGGGGAGGGAAAGAGAGACGAGTAAGTTTCAAGCCTAATATGGACAAAACAGATTCTGCCTTCTCTTTAGATCTGTGACTGTGGCCAGCAGGTTTGGAGACTGAAATAGCCCCATCTGTATTTGCTTAGCAGCCTGCATGAGGGGCCAGCACCTGCTGGTTTGCTCCCTCCCCTCTAGGCCTTGCCAGGCACTCCAGGCCTCCGAACCCAGACGCAGCCATGGGGTCCTGCCAGCCCCTTGCTGGAGAATGAACTCACTCTAGTCTAACAGGGTTCTGGGGGGGGGGGGCTCGCGGTATGTGTCTCTTTCTTCAGCTGCGCACCTCTTAAATCCCTTTCTTTTTTTGCTCTCTTTCACTCCATAGCATAGCTCTACCCTGTGTCTCTGTATTCCTTTCCCTCCTTCCTCTCAGAAAACAGCATGCTTGGAGGTAAGACAGAAGGAAGAACGACTGCGCAGACTCCTGCTACCTTCTTCTCATCCAGCTTAGACAGTGGCTTAGTCTTCATGAGCTCAGCGTCCTCTCTGTAAAGCTGGGTACAGGCGCCTCTCCCATGCTCTTTTTGTAGATAGTGCCAAGCTAGAGCTCTGTTTTAAGAAACATTTCATAAAAAGTCATTCCCTTCTCTTGTTCTGCCTTTGCCTTCCTTGGGCTTGGATAAAGGGGAGGAAAGAGGTATTTTGCAGTTGCCTCCATGATGATGGGGAGGGAGGAGATAGGGTCACATGTCCTGTTCCTAAGAGTGTCCACAGTCCCTTCTTAGGGGCTGGAGAGATGGCTCAGTGGTTAAGAGCTCTTGCTGCTCTTGCAGAGGACTCTGATTTGATTCTCAGCCCCTACATAGTGGTTCACAACTGTCTGAAACCCCAGTTCCAGGGCTCCAGTGCCCTCCTTTGACTTTATGCACACAAGGCGTACCTGTGATACACATACAAGCATGCAGCAAAACACTTATATACAAAATAAAATGAATTAATAAAAAATTAAATGTTAATTAAAAATTAAATTAAAAAAGTCACTGAGTCCTTGACATCACATCCTTTGGGGTAGCATCCTTAGGGATGTAAATTCACAAATCACCCTGTAACCTCTGTCATGCTGCAGTGTCCTCTGCCAGCCACTGTTGTGTTTTCCTGGGATAAAGGATAGAGCCTACCTGGAACTTGGTAGGAGATTGAGTTTGCCCTCTGGGAATGGTGGCCTTTCTTTGGGAATCTGGTTCAGTTTAGATGTTTGGAGTCATTCTTACTAAAAGGACTGTACTTAACGATCAGGTCCAGGGGAAATGAGACAGATGTGGCATTCACACATTCTTTGTCTCTTCCTTCTTCTCCTCTCCAGCCAAGTGGGAAAGGGCCTCGGTTGCCAGAGGTGTACTGCGTCATCAGCCGCCTGGGCTGCTTCGGCTTGTTTTCCAAGGTAAGGAAGGGATGCTGACTTCGTCCCCTCCCAGTGACAGTTCTCATGGGAGTGTCTGCAGATGCCTGTGTGAGACACAGGGTGTACAGAGCAAGGACAGGTGGGTTCTCGGAGTCCTGAGTTCCCAGGCCTGGCTTACTGCCGAGCTGCCTGGCTTTTCCTCAACTCCTGGGTTGACAGTGACTGCTCTGTAGTAGCCCAGCCTGGTCCATGCTCAGAGCTGGAGTCCTTAGAGAAGCCAAGAGTACCCAGGAAGTTGTTTCATGGTGCTGTGTCTTTTGCCCTGCTGTCTCCCTCTTGGGGACTAAAGCAGGCCAACAAGGGAACTAAATGGTCACTGAGGGCCAAGAGAAACAGGAAGGGTACAAAGATCCTGGCAGGACAGCTTTTTTGTGTCCAGCTTGGTCAGAGGCCAGGTTGCCCTCTTGTCTGTCAAAGAGGCGGAGAAGGCAGCTCCCGACACTCTTTCTCTTTGGGCTGCTGGTGGTGGGCACAGGTCCTAGACGAGGTGGAACGCCGGCGTGGGATCTCAGCTGCACTGGTCTACCCCTTTATGAGGAGTCTCATGGAATCGCCCTTTCCAGCCCCAGGGAAAACCATCAAAGTGAAGACATTCCTGCCTGGTGCTGGCAATGAGGTAGGGAATTCCTGCAGCTTCCTTTCTGGCCTTGGGCTGGGTCTCAAGAAGAGCCTGGCCAACCCGGGTGCGGTCTCTGGAGATGTAGAGCACAGCTCGCTGTGTCTGTTCTCTTAGTAAGAACAAGAAGGTGAAACTGGGAGCAAATGTTGTCTTCTACTAGGGACTTTAGCTGACTTGTACCCTGGATTAATATTGATTATAAGCATTCACAACTGGAGATTTTACCAAACTTTGCAGTCTTGAGGATAAAGAGCGACACAGCTTTGTCCTCTAGGACTTTTTCTTTTCCTAGAAGGGGACCTGCTGTTGAATAGTTATATTTATAAATAGTTAATTCCTAAGTGTCTGTAAAAAGAACGAACAGGATCCTATGAGAATGTAGAATAGGGGATCTGTTTTAATTTAGGGGCCGAGAAGGTCTTCCCCCAAGAAAGCACCATTTTTCCAGGGCCCTCAGCAATGCACAGGAGGTGATTGCAAGTATGGGAACAACAGGTGCAGGGCAGGCGCCAGAGAAGAGCAGGTGCTGCACGAGCACTTGAAACTGGGTCACGATGTCTAGAGGGCATGAATAGACGTCGGTGGGCAGGCGAGGGCCACGCCCAGTGTTTGTGCCTGCACACACTTAACAATGCTAAGAATTTGGGGTTCTATCCAGAAAAGGATTAAGATTCACTCTGATGTGTCTTGAAATTCTCTGACTACTGTGCAGAGAATGGGAAGGAGTGAAAGCAGGGAGACAGCTAGAATACAGTTGCAGTAACACAGGCAGGAGAAGCCTAGGCTAGAGTATGGTAGGGAAAATGAAGAGAAATAGATGGATTTGAAGCAGTAACACTTGGAGTTAAACCAGCAGTAGAAACCATGACAGTGATTCTTAAGTCCAACCTACAGCTTTCTGTTCGAGGGAAGGGAATGGGTAATGGAGCCCTAGCTTAATATGGGAGTTTATGGAGGACAAGAAGGGGAGTTCTGTCTTATAATTTAAGTTTGAGGTACCCATGAGAAGCCAGTAACAAAGTGTGTATCAAGATGGGGATGAAATGGGCTGGAGAGATGGCTCAGCGGGTAAGAGCACCGACTGCTCTTCCGAAGGTCATGAGTTCAAATCCCAGCATCCACATGGTGGCTCATAACCATCCGTAAAGAGATCTGACACCCTATTCTGGTGTCTGAAGACAACTACAGTGTACTTATATATAATAAGTAAATAAATATTTAAAAAAAAAAAGATGGGGATGAAATGGAAGCCCATTTCTGAAGAACCCCCAAGTAGAGGCCCCGTGATAGACAGGCAGCAACTCTGAAGTTGGAAGATAGGAGAGGAAGTGGCTGAGAAGCCGAAGAAAGGGAGCCCTAGGGAATAAGGCGTAGTGTACCGGTCAGGTACCACCGAGCAGCAGGGCACACTGACAAAGAACAGCCTTCAGATGGAGCCCAGGGGTGACCGGGTGAGTGGAGAAGTGAGGGCTGAGCGACTCCTGCAGACAGCTCTTCTGGGGCGTGGCTCTGAGGAGAACAAGGAGGTGGATGGAAGGAGAAAGTAACTGTGGAGCTGATGGTGGAGGCTAGGGTAAGAGGACCAGGACGGTGTCGTTGAAGATGGCTGTTGGCATGCTGCTGGAATTGGCCCTGGGTGAAGACATTAGTAATGCAGAAGAGGGAAGGACAACCAGCTGTCACCAGAAGGTGCAGGTAGTGGTCTTCATGGGGGCTCTCTTCTGTTAGGAGAGGAAGGGGAAGATGGTGGCTTGTGGACTTGGGGTCTCATTAGATGGCTGTGGTTTCCTGAGAGTAGAGAAGAAGGGGACGTCTCAGAGTAAGAGGCAGGAAGATGAAAACGACTGCCGCAGAGTAGGAGGACTGACCTCAGTCACAGAGCCGTGCAGGCAGTGACTCACGCCTGTTGGCATCTTCCTGAGAGTCTCTACATGTCCTGGGATTAGAGAGACTCGGAGTTTGATGAGTTGGCAGGATGGCTGACCCTGCCTTGACAGCCCAAGGGCTTGCCCTGGGGTTCTTCAGTTCCCCCTCTTCCTAGGTCACTTCCTAGGCCTGGCTGCTGCTCTCTAATCAGGGCTACTTCCTATCCCGAGTCTTCTTGGTTTCGCCTTCAAGGAATTTCCTTCTTATGGAGTCCAAGCCACTCATGCTGTAAGACACCTCAAACTCTCAGGACTGCCCAGAAGTGGGCAGGGCCAGCTCCTCGTCCTAGACGCACTGCCAGGCCTCTCTGCAGATCTCACTATGCCCATCTTGCCTGCTGCTACCGTGGGCTGTTCCACTCTGCTGCTGTCAGATTCCCAGCTCCCAGAGGCAGGGGCAGCCTGGGGCTGGGACTTAGAGGCTGGAAGCCAGAGAGTAGCACTTATTTTTGCTACTTGCAGGGCTCCCAGGAGGCAGGGCTACAGAGTTTTGCATTGTCTTGTTTTAGGATGGGAACAGATATTAGGCAGGATACAAGGCTTCTGACATAACTGCTGTGGCACGCCTTCAGCCTCTTCCCATCAAGCACGTAGGCCTTGCCCTCCATTGTGCTGATCTTCCTGGGATTCACTGCCTGTCAAGAAAGACAGTGCACACAGCTCTTGCAGCCCCCTTCATTCCTGTTGATGGTTTTCAGAACCCGGGGTGGTGAATACTGAGCTAAGAATTCCTTCACTTGCAAAAGCAAACAGTGCTTAGGGGACTGGGAGTAACCCAAGCCAGAGATGAGAAATGAGGCACTGTAAGAGTGGCTGGAGCAGACCTGAAGCAAGCACAGTCTAGACCCCTGGGGCACGCCCCTCGAGGGGGCTTAGCTGCCACCACAAGGCCATACCGGATAGTTTCTTACCCCCAGTTCTTGGGAAGCCTGCAGATCACTGCTGCTCTACAGATGAGGAGTTAGTAGTTCCTCCCCTGTCACTGCGGAGGTCACTTGCACACACACACACACATACACACACACGCGCGCGCGCGCGCGCGCCTCCAGGAAAGGGGCTTTGAGTCTGTCACACAGACCTCTGAGTAGTCCTTAGAGGAGAATGCATGTAGGCCTGGCTTCATAAAGACAGTCCCGTGTCCTTGCAAGATTTTTTAGAATAGCCAGATCTTTTCTAATCCTTAGTACGGGGCTTGTGGTGGTAGAGATAAAGGGCAGGAAGGCAGGACAGCCATTGGAAACTGTCATAGGAAATGGAGGGGACATGGCAACAAGGACAGCAGCGTTGACTCTCCAGACATGGTAGAGGCCAGCGCTCCTAAGTACTACATTCTTCCTCTGGCCTAGAGAACAATGGTTCACTGTGCATTTGGTCAGTGTGCTGAAGGAGATGGGAAAGAAGGCAGAGACTCAGCAAATGGGGCTATGTGACTCCCTGGGTCTCTGTATTCGTGGGAGCAGTTAGCTTCCCCTGCTTTCCTCAAAGCTTATGTCTGGTCCCTAGTGCCTTCCATCTTCACACTTAGCCCTCCTGCCCATAGGCTGGGTGTTTACTGGGAGCAGAGCTGGAATCGGAAGGAAGGGGAGCCTGGGTCTCTGCCTCGGAAGGAAGGAGATGGCTGTAAGGGAAAGCAGCCAGCAGGCTGTGCGTGCAGTCTGGGCTCCCCCCCAGCCTGCTTCTGCCCTGCCTTCACTACCCTGCAGGTGTTAGAGCTGCGTCGGCCTATGGACTCCCGCCTGGAGCACGTGGACTTTGAGTGCCTCTTCACCTGCCTCAGTGTGCGCCAGCTTATCCGAATCTTTGCCTCATTGCTGTTGGAACGCAGAGTCATTTTTGTAGCAGATAAGCTCAGGTATGGCCCAGAGGGCACAGAAGAAGGGAGCAGGTGGCATATCCATTAATGAAATTAGCAAATTTTTACGAGTCTTGGTGTATCCCACACATTGTAGTATTAGAGTTCCTGCTTATATATGTGCATTGTCCAGGTAAAGATGACATAAAGAAGGGTTGGCAGACCTGTGGAGAGAGGATGGGTATAGGGTTGAGAACCCAGTTGAGGACTTGGCCTGAGAAGAAGAGGGAGGGATACTTCCTGTGCAATGACATGTATGTCCAGGTGCAGGAACAACTATGTGGAGACGGTAAGTGGCAGACAACCACAGCCAAGCTGCCTGTGCAGGATGTTGAGTTTCAGGGGTAATAGATTCCAGGAAGGCTGCTGTGGAGGGCTGCTAAGGTATTCTGTAAGGGCCGGCTGAGGGGGACTTGGAGAGCCGGTGGGTAGAAATAATCCACGTTCCAGGGAGCTGTGGAGAAGGACAAGATGGAGGCTTGAGAGGTGTGTAGGACAGAGGTGACAATCTGGCTCTTGCTGCCCTCTCCTCTAGTGGGAGCCAAGTCCCTGGTGTGCTTTCTTCTGTCTGCACGAGGAGGTGGTTGAAAAGAGGAGCTCTCCTAATTGTTCTCTCAGGCAGTGGGCCGGAACCCAGGCCGATGCTCAGCTCAGGGAAAGAAGAAGGAAAAACTAGATTGGTGGTTGCTGTTTGGAGACAGGTCAAGGCCCAGGCTGGCCTTGACCTCACAATCCTTGGGCTCCATTCCTGAGTTTGATATTAGAGGTGGGTGCCACTGCCCCCCTCTGAGCTGCCTACTTTTCCATGGATGTTGAGTTAAGAAGTGAAGGCTACCTCTCTCTGTTCCCTTCATAGCTGTGGAGCTCTGAGTACTGCAGTCTCGGCCATGCTCAGCCTTGGGTCGCAACCCCTTTGGGGATTCAAACAACCCTTTCACAGGGGTTGTCTAAGACCATAGGAAAACACACGTTTACATTATGATTCGTGACAGCAAAATTATAATTATGAAGTATCAAGGAAAATCACTTTATGGTTGGGGGTTACCAGGACATGAGGAACTGTATTAAAGGGTCACAGCACTAGGAAGGATGAGGACCACTTCTCTAGGTATTTCAGGGCCTATCTTGCCTTTGTAAAGGGGCCCGATCTGGCAGCTAAGACTATTGATGAATGGCAGAGTGGAATTCTGTCTGGTGTGGCCTAGCCAGATTGGAGTGTGGCCCCTGACAGTACCTGGACACTGAGTTTTCTATTTCAGAAGGTGTCACACACAGACACCCACATCAGTACCTCTCCTACTCCAGGCTGACCCTACCTTCCACCCACACCAAAGTACAGCTCCTGTAGGGCTATTAAACAGAGATAGCCTCCTGTGGTTGCTGCTGCCTCTAAGCACATTCCAGAAGAAAAGCCCCCAGGGTCCTGTTTTTGGTCCACTTGGCCTACAGGGGTTACCAGTCTTGGATCCTAGGCAAAAGCTGCCCTTGTCTTGGGAGTCTGCTTGCCTGGAGGGGACGGGCCCCTCTGCAGAGAAACCTCACCGCAGCTGCAGCGGCTCCTGCACAGCTCATGCCTGCTCTGTGCCCTTTAAGTTTTTCATAAAACCCGCCCTTCCCCCCTTTTTTGGTAGTTTGTGGAGATCAGTGTGTCCCTTGGCTAGAAGCAGACCTTTTCCAGGTCTTTCCCAGATCACTTTTCCTGCTGTCCTCAGGAGAATGGCTTTCAGGGTCAGGGCACCTAGGTCTCCGGGCACGGCAGTATTTTAGGTGCCTGTTAGGTGACAAGTTAGTCACACAAGGCCCTGGCTGACAGTTTCCTATGACTATCCATGGTCTTAGAGAAAAAGACCAGGGATTGGTTTTGTAATATATAGGTCTTAATTTTTCTCTCTATTGGGGGATTAGGTGTAAATGTGTGAGTCCATGCTACAGCCTCCCAGGGAGAACCCAGATGCTTTTTGGGTATGGGGTAGACTTCACAACATAACCAAGAATGATCCCAAACATGCTATGCTTTGTAGCACAGACTGGCCAGGAATTCACAAACCTGTCTCCTAAATGCTAGTATGACAGTTATGTGCCAATAGGCCCAGGGGGCCCAGAGTTTTCCTGGGTGGTGGGTGAGGTCCACTAATGCAAAAGAAAGTGAGGTTTAAAATGAGCTGGGCTCTAGGCCTTTGTATCTTCATCTGTGATATGGTCCCTAAGGGAGGGTTTTTTCTTTAAATGTAGGTCTTGCTGTGCTGTCTAACAGGCAGGGTTCAAATGATCATCTGTTATAAGCCCATAGCTAACTGCTTCTAAAGTGCTCACCACAGCATTTGGTTTGTTTGGAGGTTCTGTGGCGTTTCTCCTGACAGGTCAGCTGTGAGTCTGTCTGCCAGGCCTCTGCACAGCTGGGTGTGTGTGCTGTTTTGCCCCACTGGGGTTGTCCTCCTGGCTTCTCTTTGCTCACTGGGCTCCTGTAGCCTGTGGGCTCCTGTAGCCAGCCCTATGGGCTTCTAGGTGTGGAGGCCGGGAGCCCCCTCTAGGACAAGAAAGGGATGACCCCAGTGAGGCCACCGCACATCTGATTCCTGCGCTCTCCCTTCAGTCAGATATTTGTTACCAGCTCAGGAGAAAGAAATAGAAGGCCGGAGGGCAGAGCAGGACTGGGCTAGAAGATGGCAAACTGGCTGTGTCCTGGCTGCCTCTTATGCCAAACTGGGTGTCCCACAGAACACGGCTGTGAAAGGCAGAACAGACTGAGACTTCTGCAGGATTTTCCAGCTCCTGCACACTGAAACTTTGTGTTAAGTTCCTTTGGTCTTCTTAGCCTGAGTTACTACTCCCACCAGCTCATCTGGGGGTGAGTGTGCAAGCATTGCATGTGTGAAAGAGACACAGACACACATATACATGCAGAATCCTTTGTATGTTCAAGTGTGCTGAGCGCATACCTTTGTGGCTGTTTCTTGGTAGAGTCCCTAAAAGTACAGCTCATCAAAGGATATCCTGAGCCCCTGTGGTTTCTGTTTATCCTTCCTGAGGGTGTCGGCCCTGGGCTCAGGTGCCCTGTCTCTCTGTCTGTCCCTCAGTACCCTGTCCAGCTGCTCTCACGCGGTGGTGGCCCTCCTCTACCCCTTCTCCTGGCAGCACACGTTCATCCCTGTCCTCCCAGCCTCCATGATTGACATTGTCTGCTGTCCCACCCCTTTCCTGGTTGGCCTGCTCTCCAGCTCCCTTCCCAAACTGAAGGAGCTGCCTGTGGAAGAGGTAAGCCACCTGGGGGCAACAGCTGGGAGATGGGGGCGGGGAGAGAAAGGCTATTGGGATCTTCTTACCTCAGACCTCGCCTTCAAACAGCTTCTGTCCTTTCTCCTGGGAGGTTTATCTGGCTGACTCTTTCCTATCATCTGTCCCTGGGAACATGGGAGGTCTGGACACCTATCAAAGGCATTGCAAGAATCAGTCCCTGATCACTGCCTCTGACCCTTTCCCAGGCACTGATGGTGAATCTGGGATCTGACCGATTCATCCGACAGGTAAGAGCAGCATATTACAGAACCTGGATTTGCCCTCCAGGAAGGGACTAGGCACTCAAGCACCACACAGCCTGCTTTTTGAGCTCTAAATTTCAAACTCACAAAATATGCAGGGGTGGAGAAAGCTGATTTCAGAACCCTTAACCCCAGTGGGATCTGCCTTTCTAGTTTTTGTTGTTGGTTTTTCTTGGATATAGGGTCTCACTGTCCAGCTCTGGCTGACCTGGAACTATGATAGTTCTCTTGGGTGCTGGAATTGTAAGCATGTATCACCATACCCAGATTTTCTGGGTAGCAATGTCAAAGAATAAGACCTGAAAGTTTGAATACTCACCTTTGGGCTCTGTCTGGGTGATATGTGATCGTTTATTTGTTTTGTTTTTGTTTGTTTTCATTTGAGATAGGGTCTCTATGTTTGAGCACATAATCTAAAAACAGAAAATGTACCTCAAAATTTCTCTGAGCCAGTGCTTTCATCAGATAACACCTCTCGGAGATGTTCTGGGGATTATAAACACTGCTAAAATGTGCTTTGTAATATAAAGGTTTATAGTGAGTGATTGCTACAAAAAGCCTTCGTTAGTCATGGAATCTTCTTGGCTTCTCATAAAGGAGCATAACCTAGCATGTCCCCTTGGGGAACAGACAGCCTATTACAAACCACTGACATAGCTGAGGACTCCCAAGTTTAAAGCACCAGGATCCAGCCACTGCACCGGAGTATAGTCAGGAACAGCATTCTCAGTACAGGTTAGGCCGGTCTCCCTGTTCCACGCCCACTGGACTTCCCACCTGGGTGAGAGTCGGATAAGGAAGATGGGGTAGGGATTCCTGGATGGTCCAGGCCACGGTGTACAATCAATTAGCTGCTCTTTAATCTCTTTCAAACTTTTCTGTGCTCACTCATTATACAAGGGTGATAATAGTGTCGATGCTATGGGGAGCTCTCTGAGCTTTGGACCGGGGCCTACCTAGCATCCAGCGTTCATCAGTGTCAGCTGTGATCACCCCTGCTGTCCTTTCCTTCTGCAGATGGATGATGAGGACACACTGCTACCTAGAAAGTTACAAGCTGCTCTGGAGCAGGCTCTGGAGAGGAAGAACGAGCTGATCTCCCAGGATTCTGACAGTGACTCTGATGATGGTGAGGGTAGAATCTTTCTGCTCCGAGTCTGGACACAGACCTTGAAATCTACACCGGCCCCTTTCTGGCTGATGAAGCTTGGGTGCAGGAACTGGGTCACTCTAGTTAGGCCTAGTGCCTTTTCTGCTCCCAAACATGGCACTACAGAATTCTTGCTGACTTTGTTTCAAGCCACTGCCAGAGATGGAGGGACCTTCTTCACTTGTGAGGGATGTGGAAAAGGTGATGCTTTGTTCTCCAGTTTCTAGGAAGTATCGCCAACTTCCATGCTTAGAGAAGTCCTGAGCCCCAGGAGCTCATAGGCTAGGTGATGGCTCTGGAGCACAACTGATGGTTTCAAGGGCAGTATGTGGTGGTTAGAAGTTTGTTGGGAAGAGACTAGATGGGAGATTGGAGATGGTCTTATAGTATCTTGAGCTGAATGAATGTCAGTGATTTTTCTTTTCCCTTCTAGAATGTAATACCCTCAATGGACTTGTGTCAGAGGTGTTTATCCGGTTCTTTGTGGAGACTGTGGGGCACTACTCCCTCTTCCTGACACACAGTGAGAAGGGGGAAAGGGCTTTTCAGCGAGAGGCTTTCCGCAAGTCTGTGGCCTCCAAAAGTATCCGCCGTTTTCTTGAGGTTTTCATGGAATCTCAGATGTTTGCTGGCTTCATCCAAGACAGGGAGCTAAGAAAGTGTCGAGCAAAGGGTAAGGTCCCAGTAACTGGAAGGGGGTCTGGGGGGCTTCTTTAGACTCAGTATAATTAGGTTATTGAAATGAACCAGCAACTGTTAGACTAGATGTCTGCCTTTTTCCTTGTGCATCGGCACTGTGTGATCCATCATACATTCATGTGGCCATTTTTCTCTCCCTCTACCTGCGGTCCATCTTTCGCAGGCCTCTTTGAGCAGCGAGTGGAGCAGTATCTAGAAGAGCTCCCTGACACTGAGCAGAGCGGGATGAACAAGTTTCTGCGTGGCTTGGGTAAGTCACTTGTTACTAATGAAGATAGCCACTGGGTGCTTTCCTAAAACACTGCGAATCTAGGCCAGCAAAGGCTGTCGACGAGCAAGAGGAAATCCTGTGAGGAAGAGATGTTCAGCTACTGCTTTAAGAGCATTTAGCACAGCATTCACAAAGGGAGCCACAGATTCGACCATAAGCTGTTTGTTCTTTTTTGTTGTTGTACATCTCTTATGTTCACATGAGTTGAGTGCTAGTCATCTTTGTTCTAGGCTGCAATATACAGAAGACTTTAATGCCAAAGTGCCAGTTCTGCAAAGCCTCACTCCCTCAGGGAGCTCAGCTAGTGTGATTTCAGGATCACAGCAGGGTTGGTTTTTTTTTTTTTTTTTTTTTTATTGTTTTGTTGTTGTTTTGCTTTTTCTTTTATAAAGGAAACAAGCTACAGGTACATAGTGTAGCCCAAAGTCACACAGTGGCTGGTCTCAGTGTCCTAAGTTGTGTTTCCCCTACCTTATCAGAGATGTCGCTCCTGTCAGATTGATTTTTTACAAGGAAAGGGTTCATGAAACATCCTTACCTTTGCCCTCTCTGTCCCCCAGGCAACAAGATGAAGTTCCTCCACAAGAAGAATTAAGTGCCTTTTCCAGTGCTTTGCAGAGCCCAGGGAGAGGGCCCAGCGGCTACTTTACTTCTACAGACCCCACCTCCAAGCCAGTCCACCTCTGCCTTCACCATATCCCAGGATACTGTTTGTAAATAATCTGCTGTAAGCTTTCCTGTTTTTGTAACAAGCAAAGAGAATCTGGTAAATATTTGTATATTCCCAAAGGGCCAGGTGCTTTCTTGCCTTGTCTGAGCATGGATGGAGTCTTGCTGGGTGCTGGTGACTGGCCAATTATGTGCAGCTGACTGTCTCAGCCAAACCACTGATGTTTCTTTCCTGAAGACTTCTGGCCTGTCTGCCTGAGGCCCTGCTGCCAGTCTGGGGCCCTGGAGAGCAGGTGCTGTCTTAAAAGAGGACTGTTTTCGTGGTTGTTTTTAAATCTAGAGTTTCTATTTTTCTTCTTAGTAGTTCCCCTATCTGCCAAGCCTGTTTCTGAAAGGCAAGGACCACTTTGCCCTTATTTGCAATGTAGAGGCAGGCACTTGGTCCTGGTCCTTGTTCCTTCCACCTTCTGACATGGTCAGTGAGTCATGGAAGTGGAGCTCCCGTCAGTCAGTGGTGGCCATGATGCGGTACAGAGCACTTCTCCTTCCACCATCCACAGATGTTCTCAATAAACTGTACATCCATTTTGGCTCAAGAGTCCTACTGTGTTCCTTTCCGTTTCTACAGCTCTCCAAAGGGGGTGAATCTGGATGACACACCATCACAAAGGGGCTAGGCACTTGGTGACCGCTTAACTTTATGTGGGTTCCTAGCCATCCCTGAACTTGAATTCTCAGGTAGAAGACACCTGTCAGTTCCCATTTAGCTTCCTTCTCTAGGAGCCACTGCTTACTAGGGTCCCATTTCCAGTGATGGTAAAGATGCTTTGCCCCTTGCTATCACTAGGTGACATTGTCTGTACAAGTACTGCTAACACTGGGCATGGACTCCCTCCTCCCCTACCAATGACCCCCACATGTCACCTTCTAGTTTCTTCCACTAGAACCCTAAGTGTATCCAGAAGGTCCAACTACCTTCTAGGGAAGAGGAAGAAAAACTAGGAGAGCAAGGGCTTTACTTAGGTTTTTTACCAAGGCCTTCATAGAATACCTTTTTTTTGGTTTTTTCAAGACAGGGTTTCTCCCTGCCTCTGCCTCCCAGAGTGCTGGGATTAACAGGCGAGCACCACCACAGGCTAGAACAGACCTTGAAAGTTCCTCAGATTGGCAGGATGTGAACACTAACATTCCTTGTCCTTGCATCCTAACCTACTTAGAATCCCATCCTGGGTTTTTTTCCACTGATGCCTGTGTAGGCCCCAACCTGTCCAAAGGTGGAGGGGTTTGTCTTCTGGTAAGGCAAAACAGTTTTTAGAAAAGCATCCTACATAGTTGGCCTTAGGTCAAAAATAGGATTGTGGTCGTTAAGTGTGGGTTTCCAAATGAGGCGAAGAGAATATAACCAGAAAACTGACAGAGTTGGGGGCCTTCAGCCTGGACTTCCTGACAGACTTAAAACTAGACTTCCTTAAAATATCCAGTTTAAGTGCTTTTGCTTCCTGCCTGTCCCCACTCCCTTGCAGACTGGAATGTAAACTTTTGACTTTAGAATAGTACACTTAGGGGCTCCAGGGTCAGGTTCAATTCCCAGCACCCACAAGCTGTTTAAAACTCCATCTCCAGAGGAACTAGTGCCCTTCTGGCCTCCAAGGGCTGACATGCAGGCAGACACCCATGTTACATTGAGAAAACAGGCTTGGGTGGGGTAGGCCACGCAGCACCTGGTATGTGGCTGGAAAAATGTATATTTTCCGGGTTCTTTCACACAAGATCTGGACTCCCTAGTTCTCAAGCCCATCATATCCAACTCCTAACAGAAACATTTTACTATCATGACATGAAACTCATAGCTAAGACAATTTACACAAATGGTGTGTTTTGTTATAAAAACCTGTTTAAATTTTTCCTTATTAAATGACCCCCCACTTACATTGCCTCTTAATATGCATGTCTAGTAAAGCAGCTTCAGTACTGAACATACAATCTCCCCTATTCCCTAAAATCTCAAGTGTTAACTTTGGTTTAATGTTACAGATTTAAAGATGTAGACAATCAGGTCTTGGTTTTATTTACTCCAAGGTCAAAGGCCACAGCTCCAATTCTGAATATTCCCAGCCAGTTTGCCGTGATGTCCTATTGCAGGTAGCCATGCTGCCTAGGAACCCCTGGATGCCATCGAGAAAGGGAAGCTGGATGGAGCCTGCTACCTCTTCCCCCTAAGTACACCATGCTTATCATCCAGTAATAAGTAGCCCAGTCCTGAGCCAGTCAACTGTTAGGAATATGGATGACAAGGTCTCAGAACTTTTCAGGAAAACCCATCTCACTTCTGGTCCTCAGAATTTTTTGAAACCAGGTTTCTTCACTTTGAGCTAAAATTAATGGTATTCATCAATTCTCTGAACATCAAGACTTATCATAGAGCACACAGGATGTAGGAATTTACAACTGTGAAGTTGGGCTGTGTTTATCATAGAATATCAAGGGCCCACACCTCACACCCTCCTAGAATGTTAGGCAGATTCCCAACATGCAGACAAGGATGCAAAAAATCTACTCAGACCACATGGAAAATGTTAGTATTTAATTAACCCCCAGAATAGCCTTTAAGCCACCAGGACACAGGCTCCTCCAACACCCTTAATCTTCTCTTCAGCTCTTCTGCTGAAGAATTTGGCCTTCACGATGACAGGCTGCTTGGGGAGCTTTCCCTTGCCCAGAACTTTGTAGTAGCCCTAGAACAGAAAAAGATTCACAATATACATCAGATGCACAACACCCCAAGATTCAGGTAGGATTTGACTTATCCCCACCCCTTTCTGATTGTCCATGGAAAGGCTGACCTTTAACTCAAATGTAGATAGATATGGCATCATAGTGACCCACCAACAGCGCCTCCATAGGTCTGGAAGCACAGCACGTGCAGTCCCAGATAGGCCGTGTTTCTGATCTGGGCACTAACAGGGACATTGAAAGCCCCTACCAGTGAATCAAGACCAGCAGATTCTCTTCGAGAACTCTAGCACACCAGGACAAGTTATCATGTCAGGATGTGACTCTAGTCTCGGCTAAACGCATACCTCCCACTCCTGACCAGCTACTCTAACACCGGTAAGATATGGGCTGGGAATGATGGGTTCCTGAAAGCTTCCCCATGGTTTGGGGCTCCGCACTTAGGCAGGTTTTTGGAGGAGAGATGGGGGTACTTTAAAAAACAACATGGGTCCTTAAATAATGAACAGGTTTTAACCTGCAAAAGCCAAGCTGTGCCTCAAGACCATTCTGGACCAACTAAATACCTCAAAGTTAAAAAAAAAACAAAACAAAACAAGCATGTTAGAAATGGAAAATATTTGATGGATCTGATTTCTGAATTTACTCAACAAGTGGGGACCAAATTGAGGAAGAGTTAATATTTGATACCAATTACCGCCAACATCCAACAATTTTGTAATAGGTAATGGCGCGCTCTCTCACATATATATTATATGTATGTATTAATTTAGGAAACCCATACTTGATTGCTTGGGCGGGGTGGGCCATGTAGCATATATGCAGTGGGGACTTGACTTTCTACTCATAAAGTAAAATCTTTAAAAGAAAATGACAAGCCAATCCACTCACCGATCTAACAACATCAATGATAGGAGCAGCTCCAGTCTTGTTTTTTGCTGCATTGACCCGTGTCTGCTCGCTGACCAACGTCCACAATTTATCCAGGTTGACAGTTGGGCAGAAGCTCTGGTTCCTCTTCAAGTGGTAATGCCTCATACCAACTTTCCCAAAGTAACCTGGATGACTGGGAAGGGAAGGCAACCATCTTCAGATCCTCAGCCCTAGTAAGCTCATCTTTGCGTTACCTCCTAGCGAGTGTAAATGTTCACTATTGTAAACACTGACACAGCAGGCACCGGATATAAATTTTAAGTCAGGTCACTCACTGGCACAGCCCCCCCCCAAGGTTCTCTAAAGAAATATGGCCGACAGAAGCCAAAGTAACTTAACAGGTTAGCCTGACATGTCACTAACCTGGTGACTGACTGTGCCAGAAAGTCCACAGCCAGTGAATAAGGTCAGCAGTTATTCTTCGAGGACTCTAGCACACTAAGGCAACAAGCAATACCTGAGCGTGACTCTAGCCTCGGACAGGTTCCCTCAGTTCACATGCAGTTTACTAAAGCTAGCAATAACTAAAGTTAACAAGCCCTTTCCCAGAGAAGTTGTTCTAAGTCGCCCTCTCTTCTCTTTTGGGCACTGCCCCCACTCACTATTTGTCAAAGTTGATCCTGTGGTGGTGCATGCCTCCAGCATTGCCGCGGCCTCCCGGGTGCTTGCGGTGCTTACCTGCGGGCACACAAAGCTACATGACTTCCAGCTACTCACATGCCCTTGTGTCTGCTCTCAGTTTACAATCCGTTTCTAAGCATGACTTATCGAGGAAGAGACCTTTTCGGCATTCCACACCCAAGCAGTATGTGTTTGGCTTTCACCCCACCACCAACATAAAGTAGAAAAACTGCTGCTCACAGACCGCAAAAGTATTTCCGGCTCAGAGCTGTCTACTTCCCAACAAAACTCAAACACCTAGGAGGCCCCGACTTACCGATGCGGCCATGGCCATGGCTCACGTGGCCCCGGAGTTTCCGGGTCTTCCTCAGTCTGGATGGCTGCAAGAGAAGACAGCAAAATGGTTAGGCCTGCTCAAAGAAAGGGGAGGCTGGGAGAGGGCAGCAACGCATGCCCGCCCGGACTATGCTTGCAAACCCGAACTTGCCTTCCGGAGCACTCAGCACCGCTGAGGTTGCAGGCTGGGAGCGCGCTCAGACGCCCGGGCCCACGCGTCCAAGCCATCCGAACTCCGATCGGAACACGCGGCTCCGCGTTCCTCGCCCCAGACCCAAGTGGGCCATCCCGCCCCGCAGGCTACGCTCAGACATGGAGGCCCACTAAGACCAGAGCAAGCAGCCGACAGGCAGGGAGACAGAGTCCCGAGCCGCCACGATGAAGGGGAGGCCGAGAGAAGAAGACTTACCATGGCGGTGGCAGAAAGGAAAGAGGGAGGAGCTCCCGAAGTCTCGCGAGTTAGCAGGCGCGGGGGTGGGACTAATGCTTCATTTCCGGCCCGGAGGCGGGCCTCGGGAGGGGCTCCTGACGTCAGCGGCTTCCGGCGCCCGCCTCTTCCTTTCCGTGTGGGTGGGCGGAGCGAGCTGGTGGCGCCAGCACCCGGGAAGCCTGGGTAACACGGCCCTGATCGAGCGCCGCTGCCGGCCGGCCATTTTCGGAGTATGCTGCTCTTTTCTGGTGCTGTTGGTTTTTGTCTCCCGGCCGCAATGGCGGTGGCTCAGAGCATCTGCAAAACTTCCGCAGAGCCTCTGACCTCCCTTAAGGGGACACTGCCCTTCTCTTTTGCTCCTGTCCTGTCTTCATGTCCTGTCAAATTTGAACAGCCTTCTGCTCTTCAGGGATCTAGATTTTGTAACTATTTTGTATAAACATCACATTTGAATCTTCTCCAGAATCTGGCTGGTAGGATTTTAGTTCCCTGGACCCGAGGTTTCCAGCCCAGTGTGCTCCTCATGCAAGCATTTCCGGTGTGGACCTTCTTGAACTTGTTTTGTTACTTGTTTACTCGAACCATCAATCTGGCGTGCAACTTCTAATTGCCAAGTGACATTTTTCTTCCCGATTGCGCCCAGATTCTCAAAGGGTTCAGGGCTGGCCAATTTTGTTTGTTCCCTTTAAATCCATGAGTTCCTGGCATGTAGCCTGTGTACAAAAGTGGTCCAGTTGTGCACATGATCCTATCCCCTTAATCTGTTTCTTTTTCCCCCCACTTGATCCGTTAAACTGAAGAATATTCTAGTCAAAATACCGTAAATTCTCATCTCTATTAGAACCCAGTCCTTTTCCGTTCCCAAAAGCAGAGCAAGCAAATCCTGTCAGCTTCTTGTTCAGTGTTTACTTCATTACAATCTGGGCAGTTTGGCTTTAGTCACACCATTTCCTCAAGGTTTTTTTCTTTGCTTGTTTTGAGACTGGGTCTCACTCTAGCCAAGGCTGGCCTCCTTGTACCTCTTGACTGCTGGAATTACCCTTCTAATTGTCTTCACAGGCATGGTGATCAATAACCTTCACAGTGGTCTGAATAGCCTATCTATATGGCTGTTCAGCTCCTGTTTAGGCAGTCGTAGGTGAGACTGTGCGTGTGGCTTCTGACACCCTAGGAGACACAATTTCACAGTAAAGCCTCTGATCTCTGGCTCTTACAGTCTTTCTGTCCCTCTTTCTGCAACGGTCCCTGAACCTTAGGTGGAGGGGTTATTTTATAGATTTATTCAGAGGGACTGGACTTCACAACTCTACATTTTGATTGATTGTGGCTTTCTGTATCGATAAGTCTCTTTCTGCCGGATGCAAAGAGAAGTTTCTTTGATGAGGGTGATAATTTTCTGTTATAAGGACAAATATTTAGAATGACCCATGCATATCCCTGGGTAGTGGTGGTGCACACCTTTAATCCCAGCACGTGGGAGGCAGAAGCGGGCAGATTTGTGAGTTCAAGGCCAGCCTGGTCTACAGAGTGAGTTCCAGGACAGCCTGGGCTATACAGAGAAACCCTGTCTCAAAAAAAAAAAAAGAACTACCAAGAACTACCTGTGTCTTCACTACCTAGTATAGTATTCTATTACCCCTCATGATTTCCCTAACCTTAAGCTTTTGATCCTCCAGTCCCAACTTCCTGTGTTCTGTGTTTAAAAATGACCAACTCTTCTTGAACTCTTTAGGAACTACCTTAATATTCTGCTACTTCTAATAGCACTCCAAGCCACAATGGTAAGCACACCCCCCCCCCCAACATCTTTAGAGTGCCTATTAACAATTTACAAAATCTAGCTTCATTTTTTTCATGAGACAAAAGACACGGAAGAACTGTGTGACTTGTCATAGGTTATAAAGTTGGTAAGCTACAGACCGAGCCTGGACCTAGCCTTACCCTTTCCTCCCCAGATTCCTGACTACTCCCTTTTGACCTCACAACACTGTGACCTTCATCTCTCTTTCATCTCACAGGCATTAATCGTATACTGCCTATGGCCAGCAGAAACGGGAGGTCTGAGAATAGGGATCAAGATTTAAGAAGAGACCTGCTGCTGTCCCGAATGTTCAAGGAATGAGCCATATTACTTAGAAACTACCACTAGGAAGATGTTCTGTTGATGGACATAAGCTAGCTAGGAAGAGCCTTAGGAATAGAGGGTAACATTAAGTGGAATGTTAGTGAGGCCTGGAGCAAGTATCAAGTCAGGGCAAAGGGCAGAAATAGAATCCTGTTTCTGAATAGTTTGCCAAGTGCTTTGGTTATAGAGGAGCTACATCTTCTCCTCAGGACCCCTGGCTGAACCTCACCCAGTAGTCTTAGTGATAGTTTGATCTCTAGAAGTATTTTGGGAATTTGTCCAGCTGTGGTTTTTCTAGACTGCTCCCTTTCTTCTCGCTAGGCAATCAACCTGTTGATTCATGGGTTCCTGTGCTTCTTGTTCTGCAAAGACAGCTTCTTCAGGTTTACTAGCTCGGACAAAATAGAGAAGGCTCAGTTCAAAGTTGAACGGTAGCCAGATGTTAAGACATTAGGTCACCTCTCCCTCCCCACTGACCTTGAACATGACATGTGAGAATTGTCCTTTGTGACAGTTCTGTGAAGTATAGCACAGCTTTGTGACATCGCAGGCTTTTGAGCTACTTCACAGGTTTGGGGCTCAGAAAACACTTGTGGGCTGAAGAGAAGAGAGATGATGGCAGGCAGCAGCCGCCCGGTGAGGCAGGTAAATCTCAGCTCTCTCCTCCTGTGCTCTTGGCCACACACTATCTTCTGAAAGAGCGCCCTGGTGGCCTCTGTCCTTTTCTCTTCACTCGGGGTACTTCAGCAGCTTTTCTTGGAAGTATGAGTGCTTCCAGACCTGTCTTCTTCCTATTTATGAAGGATATGTTTTTATTTATGTGAATCTATGCTGCAGAGGGGTCAGATGATCCCAGGATCCAGCTGGAGCTACAGGTGTGTGAGCCACCTGGTGAGTTCGCTGGCACCTGAGCCTGGGTCCTCTGGAAGAAGGCAGCCAGTTCTCCTAAGCACCGAGGCATCTCTCCAGCCCCATGTCTTGTCTTCTTGCTCTTCATCTTTAGTTGGATATTTGGAAATAATATGCTGCTGTCCCTTAAAAGGAGACTGCTGTTCTGGCACACACCACGGGTCTTTAGTCCGAGTACTGGGGAGGCCAGATCAGGTGGATCTTGCTGCATTTGGGGCCAACCAAGGCTACATAGTGAGAGGTACAAAAAACTTGGAAGTCCATATGTAGTCTATATGTAGAGGTGTTTTTAACTGTATATACATTTTATACTTATGTACACATGCAACAGGAAAAATACAACATGAAAAGAAGTTCTGAAAAAAAGCACAAACATCTCAAATCATAGCCTCACAAAGCCATAGGAGAATTTCCAGATCATGTTTAGATTGTAATGAAGCCATCTGCAGAGTTGATGACTCTGTGTGTGTGTGTGTGTGTGTGTGTGTGTGCAGAGTATGCATGGATATAGGGCAGTGTGCACATACGTGGAGGCCAGAGATGTAGTTTGCTTCTAGGTGTCATCTTTTGCTCTCTGCCTTATTCCCTTGAGACAAGGTCTTTCATAGTTTGACAAGGTGTGGCTGGCTATCAAGTGCCTGGGAATCCCCAGGCTTTCACGGCCAGGACTCTAACCACTGAGCCACCTCCTGATCCCCACGTCAATCCTTTTATAGTCGTATTTTATTTAATTCCGTGACGTGTTCTGTATCATTGCCCAGGAATAAGGATTTGCTCATCTTATTTCTTGTGGTTCTGGAAATCAAACCCGGCACCTTGAGCAGTCTAGGTAAGCACTATTACTGAGCTGTGACCTCAGCTTCAGATTTATTTTCCACAGCTGTAGAGTAATTTGCCTTCAGCCTGTGCTACAACATACTTAGCCACCCTGTGTATTTTGTTTTTGTGTTTTGGTTCTTTGTTGTTAGAGACAACAGTCTCTAACAGCAGTGAGCATTTTGTATAATGGACTTTTTTCTTTTGGCCAATAACTTGTCTAGAATAAAATCCCAGGAGAGAGATTATTGGACTATAGGTTATGAACATTTTTTTTTTTTTGAGACAGGGTTTCTCTGTGTAGCCCTGGCTGTCCTGGAACTCACACTGTAGACCAGGCTGGCCTTGAACTCAGAAATCCACCTGCCTCTGCCTCCCAAGTGCTGGGATTAAAGGCGTGCGCCGCCACCGCCACCACCACCAGGGCGGTTATGAACATTTTTATGATTCATCTTACAATACTATTTTTTTCAGATGGGTTGAACCAATTTGTACGCCAACAGTATGTACAGTTTCTAATTCCACTTCAACTTCCCAATGCTCAGAGCTTTGGTCGGCTATTTCAGTGCTTTTTGATTATAGCATTTAGGGTGCAGGGAGATCCATGGGCTAATGTGTGAGCTAGCTACATTTCTCTCTCTCTCTTTCTTCTCTCCCTTCTTTCCTTCCTTCCTTCTTTTAGTTTTTTGAGACAGGATTTCTCTGTGTAGCCCTGGCTGTCCTGGAATTCATTCTAAGGACCAGGCTGGCCTTGAACTCAGAAATCCACCTACCTCTGCCTCCCAAGTGCGAGATTAAAGGCTTGTACCACCACGCCTGGCAGGTGGAGTTTCCTAAAGCATGAAGCAAAAGACAAAAACTAATTTGAGGATTATGATTTCCACTCACGTTTCTTTCCCATATTGGACTGTGTTTGTTTTAAATCTTGCTGTACTGCCTGACATTTGTAACTATACTGACTTTACACTCCTACATTTTTTCTGACATGTTGGAGAGACATTGTGGTGGGAAACCGTGCCATTCAAGTCCAGTACAGTGAAACAGTAAGAGAAGCACACTCATGTCTCAGAGACCAGCTTATCAAGTGCAAACAAGACAGGCTTAAATACCCACGTTTAATTCAATTTCACAGTATTCAGTTCCTGAGAACACAGAAGCATGGGCTCATTTTCCTGCTCTGCAAATTCTAGAAAGAAAGAGCATGGTCTCCTTGAATCTTTTTTTTTTTTTTTAAATCTTTGAATGAAAAAGTATTATTCAGTCCTTCTCCTTACAAGTGCTGATTGTGTGTATGTACTCAGTACTGACACTCCACAGAGATGCCAGGTGCTGAGGGGGGTGGGAAGAACAGTAAACAAAGGCGAGAAAGTCATACTACAGAGCTGTGGCCACAGGACTGGATCTAAGATGTCCAGCAACCAAACAGAAAATGTGGGTTGGCCCTCTGGCAGAGTGCGCATTCTTGCCAGCATTTCTCACTCACTTTCCCACGGACATAAGCACTATTTTTTGATGATAATTTGAACTTGTTTACCCAAGCCAACAATGTTTGGGATTCTCATCCCGGCGTGATGTGCAGTGGTTTGCCACATCATTCGTCAGAAGGTCAAAGATATCCAGCAACCGTTCCCTTACCACAGATCTCCCGATGTGCTGCAAAGTTAAAGGTAGTGGCCTGTAGCAAGGTAATGTTGCACACAAGGGTTCCCTGTCCTTCCACACTATTTAGGTGGAGTTTTATTTAGTTTAGGTTTCCCCATGGTGGAGTGCTGCTAGTGTATGTGGAGTCATGGTGTTTTCTTATTCTGTTAAAACTCACTGTGTTTCTATATCTTGGATCTCTGTTGTTGCTGTTGTTTTTTTTAAGATTTATTTTTTTGAAAATTTTTTAGATTGTATTTATTTATGTATATGAGTGCTCTATTTGCATGTGTGCCTGTGTGCCAGCAGGGGGCATCAGATCCCATTACAGATGGTTATGAGCCACCACGTAGTTGCTGGGAATTGAACTCAGAACCTCTGGGAAAGCAACCAATGCTCTTAACTGCAGAGCCATCTCTCTGGCACCTTGGTTTTTGTTGTTGTTGTTATTGTTTGTTTGTTTGTTTGTTTGTTTTGAGACAGTCTCACCATGTAGCTGGTTGGCCTGGAATTTGCCATATAGACCAGGCTGCCCCGCCATCTTGGATGCTAAGGTTAAAGGTTTGCACCACCACACCCAGCACTAATGTTCCCCCATTTGTGCTATTGGGGATGTGATGGGACCTTTGAGAATGGATCCTCGTGGGAGGCCTTTAGGTCATTCTAGGTGGAGTCCTCCCAGGCTCCTGTCTATCTGATCACACTCTGGGATTGCTGCTAATGCTGAGTCAAAGTAAACCCTTTCCCTACATAGTGAGATTATTTCAGGTTACAATGATAAAAGATGACTGAAATAGTTACCGACTTCTGTCTGTCTGTGTGTCTATGTGTGTTATATGCATGTATGTGGACGTGTGTGTTTCCTCAATGGCTTCTTCACCTCACTTTTTGAGTTTGCCAGTGATCTCTCCAGGTCTGCTGGTCTCTGCCTTCTGGGAGGCACAGACTTCTCCAGCCAGGTTTTATATGGGATCGGGAGATTTGAACTCAGGTGCTCATGCTTACTTAGCAATGACTTTACCTACTGAGCCATCTCCCAGTCTCAACATTTTATTTTTATTTTTTAAAGATTTATTATTATATATAAGTACACTGTAGCTGTCTTCATATACACCAGAAGAGGGCATCAGATCTTAATACAGATGGTTGTGAGCCACCATGTGGTTGCTGGGATTTGAACTCAGGACCTCTGAAAGAACAGTCAGTCCTCTTAACTGCTGAACCATATCTCCACCCCCCCTTTTCTCTTTCTTTTTTAAAAAGATTTATCTATCTATCTATCTATCTATTTATTTAATATATGTGAGTATACTGTTGCTATCTTTAAATACACCAGAAGAGGGCATTGGATACCATTACAGATGGTTGTGAGCCACCATGTGGTTGCTGGGAATTGAACTCAGGACCTCTGGAAGAGCAGTCAGAGTTCTTAACCTCTGAACCATCTCTCCAGCCCCAGTCTCAACATTTTAAAGTGCAAATAAAAACCTAGATTCTGGTTTTTTGAAAAAAAGACAGCCAGGCAGTGGTGGCACATGCCTTTGATCCCAGCACTTGGGAGGCAGAGGCAGGCAAAGCTTTAAGTTCACGTCTAGCCTAGTCTACAGAGCAAGTTAGAGGACAGCCAGGGCTACACAGAGAGACCTTGCCTAGAAACCCCCCCACCAAAAAAAAAAAAACTTAACAAAAAGAAGATTTGGTAACACTGGACACAGACTCATGTGGAAACTTTATGTAGGAAGCCATGCCTCTTGTAGAAATTAGAATTTGGTATCCCTGGATTAAGTATAATCTTCCAAACTAAGTCCTCTGTCCAGAGGAAATGTCCCCAAGCTACAGGGAGGAGCAGAGGAGAGGGACATGAAGGGTCTCTTCACCTTTCCCATCCTCAGATCAGAAACTACTGCCGAGCTATGCTTTAAACCTCTCATCCTCCGAAACCAAGAGTGAAGTAGCCATCTCTCTCCACACCCTGCACAGTGCTCACTGGCGATGGTCTCACATCCCCGAGTGTCCAGGATATCACGTGAAGTCTGATGTAGCAGTTTCTCTAAGTGTGACCTGTAGACCCCGAGGGGACCCCTTCAGTGGTTCATAAGTTCAAACATTTTCCGTAACAATATTAACATGATCTTTTTACTGGGTTAACATGTGCATGGATGGCTCCATCAGTCACACCCCACCTGCAGTCAGGAATCAGAGATGTGAGTCTGATACTCAGGTCACATTCTCTCTTATCCAGCCCGGGCCCATGGCACGATGTGGCCCATGCTCAGGGAGTCTTCTCTGTTCAGGAAACCTTTCTGAAAACACCCTCCATGCAGAGGTGTGTTTCCTTGGTGATTCTAAATCTCATCAGGTGGACAACGAAACTTAACACGATAGTCCCACACCCTGTTCTCTTGATCCTCAACCACAGCATTTGAAATTTTATTTTCATCTCATAATGCAACGTTGACGCTATCTCCAAATATCCCCATGGTCTTTAACAGTCTCAACATTATTCAGTAGTTCAAAGAACAAAGTCTCTGCTGAAAGTCAGGACAGATCCTTAAATGTGTAAGTCTCTAGAAAATCAAAACAAGAAGCATTCTATAAATCCCATGTATAGTGACATGTATAGTCCCATGGGACTATACATTTCCATTCCAAAAGGCTGAAGTGGAAGACACCAAGACAAGGTCAGACCACAGCTGAAACCCAGCAGGGCAAACACCTCATCCTGCAGCTCCATGTCCAACTTCTGTTGGAATCATCTTGACTCCAGAGGGCTTGGGTAGTCCTGTCTCTCCAACTCTGCTACCTGTAGCACATACGCCTCTTCACTCCACCGCTGTGGCTTTCCTTGGCAAACTCCCAGGGTTCTGGAATCAGTAACTTCCTGGGATTTCCATTTCAGATTAGGCTTCACCTTACAGACTCGTGCAGTGGTCTCAGGGACTCCTTGGCCCCTGTTCTTCAGTGACCCTGACACAAGCCTCCCCAGTTTCCTGCTCTGGCATCCCTCATGACTGTAAAGCAGAATCACGTGGACAGAGCTGCTAGATTCTGCTGCCAAACTGAGCCACCTTAAACCACAGTTGCTCTGGTGCCTCAGTGCGCTGATCCTGGAAAGGGACTTCTCCGGGCAGTTGTATTGAGCAGCTGGGAATGGTGGCACATGTTTTTAATGCCACCCCTTTGAAGACAGAGGCAGGTAGTCCTTATTTGTTTGAGGCTAGCTTGATCTACATAGCAAGTTCTAGGCCAGCTAGAGCTACAAAACGAGGCACTATCTTTAAGGAGAAAAGGGGGATTTTAAGCCACAAAGTTGGAGAGTCATTGATCTACTGTAGCCAACTCACCCACACACCTAAACCTGCTAAGAGACCCTCTTGCCTCTCCTGGAGCCACTCTGGCTGCTCTTAGGAAATACCTGCCTGGATGGGGCCCACAGGACGGGAACGCCCACCCTGTGGGAGCACAAAGGAGCTTTGGCTCATGGAGGGCACTGGAGGGACCAGGGATGTTTCAAGGGAAAAGTAGTATAACCTGTTTTGACCTAGAAGGCTGGGATGGAGGTGGACAAAGCCCAGATGATCCTTGTGTTATCCGTATGTCCAGGGGCTTTCCCGGGCTCCCACAAGGAGGACTGGAAATACTTACTAGTCTAGATGACCTTTGGGCTTTCTGTATGACAGAGACAACCCCAGATCTTCCCTCTAGGCCCATGGCTTTCAATAGAGTTCACAACCCCTTTTGGGAGTAGAATGACCCTGTCACAGGGGTCACATATCAGATATCCTGCATATCGGATATTTACATTACAATTCATAACAGCAAAATGGGGCTGGTGAGATGACTCAGCGGTTAAGAGCACCGACTGCTCTTCTGAAGTTTCTGAGTTCAAATCCCAGCAACCATGTGGTGGCTCGCAACCTTCTGTAATGAGACCTGACACCTTCTTCTGGAGTGTCTGAAGATAGCTACAGTATGCTTACATATAATAAATAAATAAATCTGAAAAAAGACCCTATTTCTATAACAGTAGCAAAATTACAGTTATGACATAGCAACAATGAAATAATTATATGAGGAGCTGTATTAAAGGCCGCAGCTGTAGGAAGGTTGACAACCATTGCATAGGCCCTTAAGATAACACATGTAACCCATCTCTAGAACCCATGGAAGAAGTGACATGTACTTTAGGACAAGTTTCAGTGTAATTATGCCTCCTTGTGTATGTGGGATTGTGTTACACCAGGAATTTTTTTTTTCCAAATTGTACTGTACTCTTAAGTATGCCTTAAAATCTGCCTGGTTTCAGACTCTAGAAGTTTGAACCGACACTAGCTACTGAGTCATGCTGAACACGATTTCCTTCTTGCCTCATTGTGGATCACTACGCTGTGGGGCCTGGGGTTTGCAGAGACCTCCCACAACGTCCATCCATCTGCATGGTGGTGCCTTCCTGGACTCCAGAGGCCTGGCCTCCCCAACTCTCAACTCCATTTTCCTTAGTGGACTTAGTTCTTAAAGAGCTAGACTAGCATAATTGCAGAGTTCCAGGCAGACTAGATGACATAGTTATTAAATAAAGATATTTATTAAATAATATTCTAAAAAGTAGATATAAAAGTAGACACAGGCTCCTTTTGGTCATAACTTATGAGATTATAGAACCATTGTTCAAACATGATAAAACCCACAAAACCCAAGCATCCAGATTAGCAGTGTTAATTTCATATGCAGATAAAGTTTTGTTGAACTAAATTCACCACTGCAATTTAAACATGCTTCTCACCGTGTAGCTAAGTTTGGTAAACACAATAATATAATGTCCTACGGTGCCATTTAAACTCCATGTGGCAAGAACTTATGGTTGTCATGCCTGCCTGTCCTTATTAGCTTCGGATAAGCAGCAGTGTTTGCTGTGAGTGGGATCATATGTTCAACACTGTCCCTAAAATCTTAAGGTAAACATATAAATGACATGACTAGCTATGCCTTTAAGGCACCACTATTAGAGAGAAACAGTATTTAAGCAAATTACTGAAGGTCCAGAGCAATGGCTCAATGGTTAGAGCAATGGTTGCTCTTCCAGAGGTCCTGGGTTCATTTCCTACCACCCACAATGGCAGCTCTTAACTCTTTGCAACTTCAGTCCCAGGGATTAGACACCATCTTCTGGGTTCTGTGAGCACCAGGTACATACCCGATGCACAGACACACATGCAGACCAAACACCTATACTCGTAAAATAAAACCTTTAAAACCCTACAACAAAAAAATGGCGCTGGAAAGATGGCTCTTACAAAGGACTTGGTGTTTGGTTCCCAGCACCCACATCAGGCAGCTGTTGCCCTCTTCTGGCCTTTACAGGCAACTGCATGTATGTGCATCTGTAAATATGCGGGGAAAACACACAGGTGAGCGAGCGCGCGCGCGCGCGCGCGCGCGCGCACACACACACACACACACACACAATTTAAAAATAAAACATTAATATTAGAACTCATGAAAAAAAAAAACAGCTCATGAAAGGATCTGAGCCTGAGAACATTCCAGCAAACCAGAGTGTCGTATCTAGAATCAGGCTGACCTGTGTTGGAATTTGAACTTTGTGCATTATCTTGTGTCTGAGACCCTCATCTTCCTCAGCCGGTACCTCCTGATTTATTTAATTTGTAAAAGTGTCATGACCTCTATTTCCAAGGGGAATTTGTGAGGCTTAATCTAGGTATGTAAGCTTGGCACTTTAGAAATTTTCAACCCTTTTCCAAAAGTAAACTCGGATCTCTTCGGTCACCAGGTAGGAGAGGCGCCGGTGGTTTGGCGCAGTTTTGAAGCCTATCAAGCTTCCTTAGAGACTTAGAACCTAGCAGACACCCCCAGGATTGGATTTTACGTGGAGATGCCGGACTCTTTCTGAGCTCGGGTACAGGGTTGAGACTGAGGGTCGTGACCTGGACCTCCAAGGCTTTCTCTTCTTACTTGTCCAAGGAATTCTCCCATCAAAGAATAAGTCCCTCTGCCTTGTGCTTCACTTGCAGGGAGTGGCGCTTGCCCGCTCTACACGATGCCTCACCCCCAAGGGTGTCAGTGGAAAAGCCCGTGCCGCAGACATGGGTGCAGACATGGGCCCAGGCCTGGGTGCGAGCCTTCCAGGGCAGCCACTCTGCTCTCCAGATGAACGCGTGGAGGCTGTGTCACCGACCTGCTCTATGTGTGGACGGGACCTGCGAGCTGAGGGCTCTCGGCTCTTACCGTGCCAGCATCTGCTCTGTAAGGATTGCTTCCAGGGCTTCATGCAGGAGCTAGGACATGTTACCAGGGCTTACGGGACAACGCCAGGTGGTAAGTTCAAAATCCTCATGGTTCGCCTCAGTCTACAGGTCAGTCCTCCTCCTGTTTCATAGGAACAAGCTTCAGGTGAAGAGGGAGTCAGATCTAAATGCCCAAGGGATATTCGTTGCTGAAAGCATCTCTGGGGAATCCAAGAGACACAGCAAACTCTCTGGGGTTTGTAAGCTGGGGACCTTTCATCTCTGGGGTTTCCTCAAGTCGGTGGCAGACTAGGAAGCCTTTGAAGATTTTGATTCAGGGTTTGATTGCCTCCATCCAAAGACGGAGAGGGTGTGGCCTGGCGTCCTCAGCCTTTCTGGCGGAGAGGGAAGGGCTGGCCTCCCAGCGCTGGTCAGGGACAGATTCTGAACAGGAACAGAGCTGAACTAAGCACTGTTGAAACTGCTGCCCGGCAGGGGGCCGAGTACCTTACTCCTGGCTGTCAGGTTTCCTAGGAAACAGTCTCACCGAGAGCTGTGAAGTCCCCAGGGACCAGAAGCAGGTCCCCTCCTTTCAGTGTTCCTGGCAGGGCTCGTGAGCTCAGGCAGTGTGGAAATCTACAGAGGGAGTCAAAACAGGAGCGTGCCGGCTTCATCTTCACTGTTTAGTTTGTTTTCTACAGTATGACTAAAATGATTTGTAACACAAATCGAGGTTTTCTTTAAGTTATCTGGGCTAAACATGGACTTTAAATCTGAGTTTTGATTCTCTGAACCCATGGCAAGAAGGTAATCTCTTTTAGTCTGCTGTGAGTTTAGAGTACAGATAAAATAGGATATATTTTTAATTTTTCTTTTCTTCTTTGAGTCAGAGTCTTATGATGTCAGTAGACCTGGGCCCCAAAACGTTATATCTGGGCCCCAAAAAGTCACACTTGGCCACCCATCTTCATAAGCCAAATTAATAGTGAAAAGCAGAAACAGGAGATATATCTACTGTGACCTCTTTGGCAAGAGGTGAGGCGATCCAGTCACCCACTAAGTCTATCTTCTGGGTCCTGACAGGAGCATAGGGTTTAGGGTTTAAATGCAAGGCCCGGGATACTCAGAACTAAGCAGTCTGGTCAAGATGTGGGCCTCTGTCCATCATGGTCTCAGCTCCTGTCTCTCCAGTAATGTCTCCAGTAGTCAATTTCCCCCAGGCTGTTCCAAGGCTTCATTCATTTTCTCTTGAAGCTGGAGATTGCTAGGGAAATTCTAGTTTCTGAGGGTCCACTCTTTCAGGAGTCTGGCACAAGTATCTCCTCAGAATATTTTCATTCCTGCCAGACACTCAGTTTATAGTGTTGTGGCCATGCTGTCCTAGAACTTGATATGCAGGTCAAGATAGTCTCAAACTCATGGTGATCCTCTGGCCCCAGATTCCAAAATGCTGGGATTATAAGAAAGTACTACCATACTTGGGAGGCATAGGCAGATCTCTGTGAATTTGAGGCCAGCCTGGTCTACATAGGAAGTTTCCAGGACAGTCAGTTACATGGTGAGCTTTTGTATCAAAAACAAACCACTTTGTATGTGTGTATATACATACATAAATAATATACATACATACATACATACATACATACATACATACATACATACATACATAGTTTATATATTGTTTGTGTGTGGAAATGCGTGTGTGTGTGTGTGTGTGTGTGTGTGTGAGTATGTGTGCATGCGTGCACACACACAAGGCATAGGCTACTGGGGTGCACTGCCACACTCAGCATTGTATGTGGGTACTGGTGTGCATCTCTAATACTTGCTTTCATATTTAATAAATGATAAATATATATGCCAAAGAATTGTTTTAAAATTATTTCCTTTATAATTTGTTATCAGTAAATGTTTGATTTATATGCCCACTTTATATCCTCATAATACCTGGGTTTACGTAAGATTTCTCGGACCAAAAGAGGTTGCAAATGGAAGGAGTTTAAGATGTCTTCACTTAAACAATTCTGGAAATACAGTAAATTTATAGAGGGTGAATCTGGAAAATGTGTTACTACCTAGGCTATATATAAAGAACTCCTCACAAGGCCAGGAGCTGTTGAAGGTGGCACCTAAAGTCAGACTCACGGTGACAGGAAATGTAATGGTGATTTCCAGAAGGACGTTGGGCTCAGGAAGTGGGTGTTTAATGGATGCAGTGTGGCAGGCTTGCCTTTGTATCTAGGTCTTTCTGCCATTGAATACCACAGTCCAGTATGTAGGCTGGCTGTTTGTCCCTTACCAGGTCCACGGTTTGCAAATATTTCCTTCCATCCTGTACGTTGCTTTTCTTCTTGCTGATGTACTAATTTTTTGTTTTTGTTTTGTTTGTTTGTGTGTCTGTTATTTTTTAATCTTTTTTTACAGCCCAGTCATTATCCCCCTACCAGTCCGCCCTCTGACTGTTCCTCACCCCATGCCTGCCCCCATGCCCTCCATCCTGTCTTTGAGTGGATATCCCTCACCCCAGGCCTCTGCTGTAGATGTGTCAGGGACCTCATATCAGCTGATGTATGCTGCTGGTTGGTGGCTCAGTGTCTGAGAGATCTCGGGGGTCCGGGTTAGTTGAGACTGCTTGTCTTCCTATGGGGTCGCCCTCCTCAGCTTCTTCCAGCTTTTCCCTAATTCAACCACAGGGCTCACCATCTTCTGTCCATTGGATGGGTGTAAATATCTGCATCTGACTCTTTCAGCTGCTTGTTGGGCCTCTCGGAGGACAGACATGCTAGGCTCCTGTCTGTAAGCACACCATAGTCAGTAATAGTGTCAGGCCTTGGAGCCTCCCCTTGAGCTGGATCCCAATTTGGGCCTGTCACTGGGCCTCTTTTCCCTCAGGCTCTTCTCCATTTTTGTCGCTGTAGTTCTCTCAGACAGGAACAATTCTAGGTCAGAGTTTTTGACTGTAGGATGGCAACCCCATCCCTCCACTTGATGCCCTGTCTTTCTACTGGAGGTGGAGTCTGTGAGTTCCCTCTCCCCACTCTAGGGCTTTTCATCTAAGGTCCTGAGAGTCTCTCACCTCCCAGGTGGCTGGTACATTCTAAAGCCCCCCTTCTACCTCCATTCTTTCTGCTGGCTCTAAGGGCTTCAGTCCTGTTCCCCCACTCCCCACAATACCCGATCACTTTCCCCTCCCCATCCCTTCTCCCACCTAGGTCCCTCACTCCCTCCCTCTGCCCCTCCCCCACTAATTGTTTTTTTTCTTCCTCCCAAGTGGGATTGAGGCACCAGTTTTTGATTATGATGAAATCTAACTTGCTTTCTTTTGTTGCCTATGACTTTGTTTTCATTTCCAGGAAATCATTACCATATACAATATGAGAAAGCTTTTTATTTTTCTTCTAAGAATTTTATAGTTTTATTTCTTGGGTCTTTGATTTTATTAAGGTTTTCAGTGTGAACTCAATAATGTTTCAGTATGTCTCAATAATGTTTTTTTTTTTTTTGTCTCAATGATTTTTTAAAACTAAAATTAGAACGCTGGCCAGGAGCGATGGTGCATGCGTTTGGTCCCCGCACATGGGAGGTAGAAACACGTGGATCTTTGTGAGTTTGAGGACAGTCTGGTTTACAAAGGGAGCTCCAAGTCAGTCACAGTTACATAGTGCGACCCTGTTTTAAAAAATTATAAAATTAGCCGGGCATGGTGGCGCACGTCTGTAATCCCAGCACTTGGGAGGTAGAGGCAGGCAAATTTCTGAGTTCGCGGCCAGCCTGGTCTACAGAGTGAGTTCCAGGACAGCCAGGGCTACACAGAGAAACCCTGTCTCGAAAAAACAAAAAAAAATTATAAAATTATCAAAAATTATAAAATGAGCACATTAATTCATATTAACAACAATTATTACAACCATATTTTCCTAATTATTCTAAGTACTGTGGGGAATCAGAATCTAAGATTTGGTATCAGCATATGTGGGTCTCTGAGTGCCCGTCCAGGTCTGCCTGCCACTTGCTGATGGTATAACTTGGGAAAGTTACTCCATTTCTTTTTCCCTCGTCCTCCTCCTCTTCCCCCTCCTCTGTCTTCATTTATTCTTTTTAATGCTGGATTTCATTTCTTTTCCATTTTAAAATTATTTGTTTATTTTTATTTTATGTGCATCATGCAGTGTTTTGCCTGCATGTATGTCTGTGTAAGGGTGTCGGATCCCCTGGGACTGGAGTTACAGATGGTTGTGAACTGCCGTGTGGGTGCTGGGAACTGGACCCAGGTCCTCTGGAAGAACAGCCAGTGCTCTCAACCACTGAGTCATCTCTCTGGCTTTAATGTTTCTTAAATATTTTAAAAATTTTTTGAAATTAAAATAGAATTACATAATTTCTCCTCTCCAACCACTCCTGTGTACTTTACTTGTTTCCTCTCAAATTCATGGCTATCTATCTATCTATCTATCTATCTATCTATCTATCTATCGATCTATCTATCTATAATTCCTAAATATAGAAATATAATGTAATTAGTCATTAATTTCTTTAATTATTGTTCTCTCACTATTTCTATCTATAATTCCTCAACATATAAATATAACCTGACTAGTAGTCCATATGTTACATATATGTATATATTTTCAAGGCTGACCATTTCATTATTGGATGATATGGGGGTTTCATCCCTGATGGAGACTATTTCTCCCACTCTTAGCATTCTTTGGTTGCCTGTTGTTCTTCATCTAGAGTTGGGGCCTGGTGAGACATCCCTGTTCCTAGTTAGTGTGTCTGTTAGTGTGGTCTTTGTTCAGGTCTTGTTTAGGTGTGGCGTTGGTGAGACTTCGTGGGCGTAGCTTCTTCTGACAATTTCTAGGAGATAAAATCTCCCAGCGAGCTCCCTGTTCCTCTGGCTCTTACAATCTTCCCACCCTCCTTTCTGCTGGGGTTCTTGAGCCTTAGGTGCAGGAGTGTGCTGCAGGTGTATCAGCTGGGCCTGGGTCCCACACGGTCATGTGTTCACTGCATTTTCATGGGTCGTAGTTTTCTGTAATGGTCTCCACTGTTGTAGAGAGACATTTCTTGAATGAGGGGTTCTTTGTGCTTGAAGGTTTTTGTTTGTTTGTTTGGTTTTGCCTATATGATGACAGTAGAAAATAGCCCATAGGAATGTTACTGTATGGCTATTTCTGGTTGTCATTTGACTATATCTGGAATGAACTACAATCCAGAATTGGAGGGCTCACCTGTGATGCAGATCTTGAGGCTGGAAGACACAAGTTTCTGTTCTGGATCTTGGCATGGAGATCTTGAGGCACAGTGGCTATGAAAAGCTTAGGCCCAGGCAATCTTACTACATTCCTTTAATCCCAGGCAAGGAGATCTCTGAGTTCAAGGTCAGCCTGGGACAAAGCAAGTCCCAGATCTAGGCATGGTGGTACACACCTTTAGTCTGGGACACACCTTCTACTGCAGGACTACATAGGGACATTGGAAGAAGGAAGATTCCCTCTTCTTCACCTGCTTGCATTTACTTGCCAGCACACCTCCTGGAATCTACTACCCTCGTGGGACTGAGCAACTACTAGATCCTTGCACTTCCCATTCACAGCTGACCATTATTGTGGAGTTGGACTCCAGACTGTAAGTCATCACAATAAATTCCCTCAATATGGAAAGACAGTTCATAGTTTTGTGACTCTAGAGAACCCTGACAAATACAGTTCCAAAATTTAAATGAGAACATGTACATAAAACTAATCTAGGAAAGCACTAAGAAATATGAAAATGCTGATATCTAGGCCGAGTCAAACCAAAATGGAGGGGGAAAGGCCTATAGATATAAGGACGCTTGATTCAGAAATAGAAAGGCAATTGATTATATAGTGCTATCTTATATTATTTTAAAATAATTAGAAATTATGTGTATGTTTGTATGCCTGAGTATGCGTGTATTCTACATGTGTGCAGAGCCTGCAGGGGTTGGAAGAGGGCATCAGATTATTGGAATCTGGAATTACAAGCAGTTGTGAGCCATCCAGTGAAGGTGCTGGGAACTGAACCCGGGTCTTCTGTAAGAGCAGCCAGTGCTCTTAATCTCCAAGTCATCTTCAGCCTGCATCTTATATTCTTACAAGATGATATACTACTCCATAGTAACTTCATTACTTGGAGTTACTATGACTATATGCTGCAGTGTTTGTTGGTTTGTATTGATCTCCTCCACGGTTATACACTGACTGCTATGTGCCAGGTCCTGTGCCATTTACGGTATAGAGATGAAAAGAAAGGCCTGCAACTTCAAGGAGCTGTTTTTCTAATTGAAAATGAATCAGTAAACAGATTTCTTAATGTACAAGCTCGGGAGCAGTAAATTGGGAGCTGTCTGTGTGCTTGGGACTGCTGGGTGTTAAGCTGATCACTCAATATCTTGTAAGGACTGAAAGAGTGTTATCCAAGCAAGCTGTCCGGGAAAAGGCAGGGCATCATCCCCTCTCTGGCAATTCTTGGGAGAAATGCCAGATTTGAACCTGAATCTCTGGGCGTAGTTTGTGATATTGTGCTTGGTTCCTGGTTCTTTGGAAAGAGCTCATAGCTGCCATTTTATCCCGCAGGGTCTCCAACACTCTAGGAGGCTTATCCCCTCCTGCCAGGTTTGTTTTTAAGTAAACTGTGGTAACAGCTAGAGGATGGTAGGGAGAGGAACAGAGGCTGTGGATAAATAGGTTCCCAGGGTTCCTGCCTCTAGCCAGATGGTGTCACGTTGTACAGGCACAAGTCCATCTTAGTGAGTGTTTCTCCCATTGCTGAGCAGAGCAAGGAATTGTCTTGTTGATGAGAATGGTCTTTGCCTAGACTTGGGGGTCTGTCCAGCTGTTATTCTATGTTTGCCCTTCAGTGACCCTTCCGTAGACCCTGTATCAGGTCGGCATGTTTTCTGGTTCTGCCACGCCACAGCCCAGCAGACTGTGCTATAGGCCCTGACCTTAAGTGAATACTCATTAACTGAGGGGCGTGGCCTCGAGTCCGCAGACCTCCGGTGACTCCAGCCTGGAAGGCACATTCTCCCCACTCCTGACCCTGCTTCTCTCTGCAGGTACAAAACAGCGAACACCCTGATACACACTGTACTGGGCTCTTAGGCCTGTGTCACCCGTTCTAAAGCTAATAGTTTTATAAGATAGTTAAAAACACCTGCAGACTCAGGAATGTATATTTTTCTCTGTTGAGGCAGGTTGCGGGACAGCTCAGGCTGTTCTTGGACTGTGTGGCTCTGCAGCCCTGTAGCTAAGGATGACCTTGGACCTCTGATACTGCTGTCTGATACTTGAATGTTGGGAATAGAAAGGTGTGCCTCCTTCACTGCTGGGCAAGATAGTTAAAGGCTACTAATGGAGACCAGAGGAAAGGCAGGAATTGACGTTTGCATCGTGACTAGGCCATGCAGCGTGGCGACTGGTGCTGTAGACGTCAGACACACTGGATACTGGGAAGGTATCTATCCATACAATGAGAACCCTGCTGGGAGTCAGACATTTCTTTATCTACACAAGACACTGAATACTTTATAAAAGCAGTGTTAGTGTCAGGTGATATTGCCCAACTCAAGGCCCATGCCAGGCTAAGCCAAGCTAGGATGTTCGCTAGGCTAAAAGAACTGGATGCATTTCCCCCTTTCCTTTCCTTTCCTTTCCTTTCCTTTCCTTTCCTTTCCTTTCCTTTCCTTTCCTTTCCTTTCCTTTCCTTTCCTTTCCTTTCCTTTCCTTTCCCCCCTCCTTCTTCTTTTTCTTCCTTTTGAGACAGGGTTTCTCTGTATCCCTGGCTATCCTGAAACTCACTCTGTAGACCAGGCTGGCCTCAAACTCAGAAAATCCCTCTGCTTCTCGAGTGCTGAGATTAAAGGTATGCCCCCCCACCACCCGGGTTCATGTATGATGTATTCAACAATGAGTCATTAGACTATAAGTCCATCATAAGTGGAAGAGCCTCCGTGCTTCCCCTAAGTCTCTCAGTGAAAATAGTCCAGGGTCAAACTCCGCCTGGAAAGTTATCTGCTGCGTACTTAGGGTCAATTTAGCTGGCTCTGCAGAAATACTGCCACAACTGACGTTTACCAAGTCCTAGCTCTAACTTCAAGATGCTGAAAGTTCTGTTGGTTTTAGTTTCTGCTTAAGGTCAAGGAGGATAACTAACCAGACATTTCCTTCCCCGTGTGAGGAAAAGGAACATTACTTTTCTCTGGTCAAAGAAACTAATTTGTGACTGAGAGACTGGTTTTCATACCTAGATTTTAGAAGTTACCCGTTTAGAATCTTTCTATTCTGATTTTCAAAGTAGAAGGCAGCATGAGATGTAAGAAGATCCCTGACCTGGAACTCATCTCTGGAGTTCACTCAGACGCCAGCACCGACAGCCTGGGCTATCCCAGCTCTCTCTGGCTTTCAAGGTTGAGCCTGAGAAGCGCTTTGAAACCCAAATAACCACTACAGCTAGTCCCATAGTTCCTGGATCGAGTTAAGGGTCACAGCATATTCCTTGTATACGGCTAATGCTGAAAGGGGAGTAATCACCGTCCCTTGGTGGGCAGGCCTTGGGGGCTTTGGGAAGACAGAGAGGAAGGGAAGTGATGCAAGATGCCACAACCTCAGAGTCAGAGAGGGAAACGGCTCTAATCTTAATGAGCGGCTCGGCTGGAGGGGCTCTAATGGCCCTGGTGTGGATGGGAGACAGCAGCACTGACTGCAGGGGCCTGGGAGGCAGCCGACTGCTGCTTGCTGTTTTGAGTATGCATGTTAAACAGCATGTCCAAAATAACGGGGTCTGAGGCAAACAGTACCCCAGGTCTCCCATGTGGAGGGTGGGCTGCCGACTTGAATGGAGCCATGGTGTGTAGCAGGTGCAGAAGCTAGAACTCTGGAGCCCTGTCAGCAGGTTGGCTTTTCAGTTCAAGAACAGTTTCCTCACCTTAATTGGCTCTCTGGGGCCCTAGGAGTAGCGTTGGCACCTCTGAACAGTCCCTGTTACTGGGAGAGCAATTCCCCTGGCGTTAGAAAGAGGTAGGCCGCGTTTGGGGGGATGTGCTTGTTGCACCTGAGAAACTATGGCTGGAAAGATTTGCAGAGGGAGGAAGTTCCAGGCAGCGGTGATTGGCAGGCAGTTTTGGAGTGACTGCTTGTCACTGGATCTTCTACTAGATGGGGGACTAATCGTGCCTAAGTGCTGTGGAGACCATGAGAGTTCATCTCTACCTGGCTACTCCACAGATGAGGCATCAGGAGGACAGGAAGGGCCTGGAAAACTGCTGAGGGCCACATGCTTGGTCATTTGCAGACCAGAGAATCAGTCAGATCCAGCTTCCTTACCTGATAACCCTGGGCTTGTTTGGGCTTGCAGGCTGTAGAAGCTGCACATCTATAGCCGGATGCTGCCTTGTGCTCCCTGCAGACACCCTTTCAAAGCCCAGTCACTGGGGTCAGTGGCCTTGCAGGGAGTGTGTCTGCATAGCCTCCTTTATATCAAGTCCTAGGCTTTTGCGTGACAAGAGACAGAGGTACCACTGGGTCAGAGAGTCTACCAAATGAGCGAGCCTGTGCTCAGCCTGCGTCTGCATCTCTTGTGGATATTTTCTTGGTACAGAAAGCAGGCACCATAACCAGGTAGTTCATCAGAGAATGAGGTTGTGAAGACCAAGGGCCAGACACATCGTACATTCACCTCTGCCCTCAGCCGGCCACCTGGCTGTCAGGCTTAGACTGTGTATCTTGCTTCAGATCAGCTGCTGGCCCTGCCTCCTAGCTCCTGGGTAGTCCTAGCTTACCTTATTCACACCTTCTAACTCTAGGCCTGTACTAAAGTCTCTGAGTTAGAAGCTGGGCCTAGTGGCCCAGGCCTGTAATCTCAGTTACTCAGGAGACCCAGGCAAAAGTATTGAAGACGCAAAGCCTTGAATGGACCACGGGGGGAATTAAAGCTGGTGGAACTCTGTTGGAAAAATGAAAAGTGAAAAGAAGACTAGGTATCTAGCTTAGTAAAGGGATAGTCTTAGCATGTGCAAGGCCCCAGGCTCAATCCTCAGGACCACAAAAAGAAATAGGAGAAAGAAAACAGGGACTCAGCATTGGTTGCAGTTCTATTGCAGTTCTGAGTAGAAGGCTCGGGGTCTTCAAGGCTCTTCCTAGTTTTTTCTCATCTTGTTTCCTGTAATTCCTCTGCGTGTCCTAGAGGGCCCACATTTTCACACTTACAACTGTGTGTGTGAAGGTCTCCCTTCCAGGTTAGTAGCATCTTACTCATATCTGAAGGCCTGCCTCCCATGCAAACCAGAGCTCACGGGTGGGTTTAGAAAAAAGCAGGACCCCGTAATCAATCAGAATTGTATCCTAGCATGGAAGATGGAGAAGACATTGTGAACTAGGGACAAGCTTTTCATCTAAAAGGGATGGATGGTAGCCAGTCATAAAATTTTTCTTTTCTTTTCTTTTCTTTTCTTTTCTTTTCTTTTCTTCTCTCTCTCTCTCTCTCTCTCTCTCTCTCTCTCTCTCTCTCTCTCTCTCTCTCTTTCTTTCTTTCTTTCTTTCTTGATTTGGTTTTTTGAGACAGGGTTTCTCTGTGTAGCCCTGGCTGTCCTGGAACTCACTCTGTAGACCAGGCTGGCCTAGAACTCAGAAGTCCGCCTGCCTCTGCCTCCCAGAGTGCTGGGATTAAAGGCGTGCGCCACCACTGACTGGCAAGAAGCTGTTTTATTGCTTGTATTTAAATCCATGTCTCAAAAACAAAAACAACAAAAAAAACCCAAAAACTATCCAGCCAGCCAAGGAACTCCTGCAAACAAAAACGACCCCCCCCAAACCAAACAAACAAAAAACAAAACCAGGCAGGCTGCAATTATGAGCATTGTTTTAGGCGTTGGAAAAGTTGGTGGTTCGAATCCATTGGTGGCATCAAGTAGAAATTGCTGTGCAGGAGCCACTCAGGGTAGAAAAATATGGATGAAAATTCGAGGTTGGAAATAATGTTAGACTGAGGCCCACAGAGAAGCTCACAGGTAAGCAGGCCCTAAGAGAGTTAACTTTGTCTAGGATAAAGGAACCTTGAAGGGAAGAATGGGACTCTGGATGGAAATTTTTCTAAGGGATCTTGACAGGTTCATGTTATCCCTGCAAAGTGGGAGCCATTGTGTTCAGTGGGGCATGATCAGATCTCTATTTTAAAAAGTCATTCAGAGCTGAGTGTGGTGTGAGCACACTCTGTTTATCTCAATATTCAAGAGGCAGAGGCAGGTGGGTCTCTGTGAGTTTGAGGCCAATCTGGTTTATATAGCAAGTTCTAAGGCAGAGGCTTACATAGAGAGACCCTGTCTCAAAACAAACAAAAAAATGTTATTCTGGCTTGACAAGTTTGCTCTCACAGCCTTTAATCCGGGCACTCGAGAAGTAGAAGCAGGAAGATCAAGAGTTCAAGGACAATATCAGGTACAATTGTGAGAAGATCCTGTCTCAAAACACACACACACACACACACACACACAATATCAGGTACAATTGTGAGAAGACCCTGTCTCAAAACACACACACACATAGACACACACACACACACACACACACACAATATCAGGTACCATTGTGAGTTTGAGGCTAGACTGGGTTATGTAAGACCCTGTCTCAAAACACACAGAGAGAAACACACACACACACACACACACACACACACACACACACACACACACACACACCTCTTATCTAAACTATGCAGAAAGACTACTAAGGCTGCCCAGGCCACAGCTTCCAGATTGTAAGGCCGTCTGGGAGTCTAAGAATTATTTGGGAACTTTGTTGAAATGCTAGGTTCTGTTTCTGAACCTGAGAGATTTGAGTTTGGTAAATTCAGTTGGTAAATTCAGGATTTCTAGAAAGCACTTCCGATTTGGAAACCAGGTAGGTCAAGGTAAGGCAGGGTGCTGTTTGATCTTCAGCGGTGTAGATGGCAGAGAAAACTGAGGGTTTACAAAGGATTTGGAAGTGATGCTCTCCATCTTCCCATTCGTGTCTCTGTCAGAACAGCCCATTCTCTTGACTCCTCACACGCTAGCTACCTTCCATGTCTTATTTCGTTCACACACTAATACTCTCGTTAGAGCAACTCTTTTGACCCATTGTGACAAGTCCTCTCACATTCAGGGTCTCATTTAACTTTCAACTGGATAAACTCCCTTTCTGACTTTTTTGTCCCTAAGATCAAGGTCTGAATCTTTTGTTTAGCATTCAAGGCCCTTCAGGAGCCTCTGCTCCTGCTTTCCCTGCCACTCCCCACCGCTGGTTGCTCTGTGCTGCTGTAATCATCCCGTTACTCACAGTATTGTCCTAGCCTGAAATCTTCCTTCCAACTCACCCCTGGCTTGTGTGTGACTGTCTCCCCGGGGAACAGAGAGAGCTGCTAGGCGACACCTGCCAGGACCTTTGTGCATCATAAAATATGTGTCTTCTCCATCTGAAGTCCTAATCCTCTGCTTGTGACGGACAATCGGTCACTATGGCAACTGGCTGTGACGTCACAGGATAAGGACTTCAGGTGAAGTAGCAGGAGCAGGTGAGTGTTTAGGAGACAGATTTCAGTGCCTGTTGGCGTTTCCCCACCCCCCACTCTCTTGCAGTGCAGGGGGCTTGGAGGGATCTCTCCGGCCCCTGCTGTTTTTGAAAATGATGCGGTAAGAGTGCATGTCTGGCATCTGCGTGCTGCAGCAGTGTGGGGCTGACAGAGTGTGTCAACTTGAGCTCCGGCTGTGCAGGCACTGCTGCTGCGGGAGCCTGTTATTCCATTCTGGATTGCTATTTTGATACCCAGATTGCATCATTCTTCCTACGTATAAACAGGGGGTCCCGAGGGCCCTGCAGCTACTCACTCCTCCACCAACACTGTTGTTGTGATGAGCTCTATTTAAATGAGCTGCCGGATCGGGGCAGGTTCCAGCCACATATGAGCACTGTCATTTTGGGGAACATGGAGGGCTGAAGGATTTTTGTGGATCCAGTCCTCAAAGGCTGGGGGTGACGGCCTCCCGAGCTGAGCAGAAGGCGGCAGAGCTAGTTCCTGAAAGTTGAAAAATCTCGTTTTCTTCCCTCTGAGCTTCTATTCAGAGGCACCCAGAGGATTAGGAAGGAGATGCAGCTAGGAAGAGAGGCGCCTCTTTGAGGTCTCCCTCTTGCTGCTCAGTTTGGGAAAATTGCTGCAGAGACTTGGAGATAAACAGGAACAGGAGGAGTCAACCTCGCTCCTTCTTGCGGGAGCATCTCAGGTGAGCTAGAAAAACGCAGCCCTGGCTGAGGACGCATCACAACAAGGAGAGAAAGGCTCCAGGCTGCTCCCCAAACCCCACCCCGAACCCCCGCTCCCTGAGCCTTAGGCCCCGTGGCCCAGCTGGCTTGCTGCATGCTGGGTGGGTGCTCCTGGACTCCAGGGGAGCACCATCCTCCAGGACTGGTGGTGGTCTCACCTGTCGCTCCTCCTCTGACTTCTCTCCCAGGTGTTGCTCTAATTACAGAGCAACAGGGTGACAGGTAAGCCTGGTGGCCGCCAGGGGCGAAATCGGCAGTGAACCTAGGTGTGTCTCAGATCAAAATCTGTCTTTCTAACAGGTACTGACATCTGAAGAATGTGTGCACTGTGTTTCTTGGAGGCAATGCTGCTCTGAACCATGGGGCTGTGGAGGGCTTCAAGGGCTTCCGTGGGGGCCTTCTCAGCATCCTGAGACTGCCGAGGGTGGGAGGGTACAAATGATTAGCGAGGCTGGCCAGCCTGCCTGAGCTTGGAGTGCTTTCTTTCCTTACTTGATGTCTGGCAGAGGCAGTGAGGCAGCATGTCTTATCTGTAGCTACAGAAGATATTCAGAGCTGCTCAGTGGTTTGAGGCTTCTCCAGGGTAATGTAGTTTTGAAGCTGTGTGTCTCTGTTTCCCTTGAGGCCTTCTTGTCATCCTCCGTGTGATTGGCAATTGGGAACAGAGCCGGTCTATCCAACTTTGGACACTGGGCAGGGGCACTTCAGGCTGCCAGGGTGGATCCGATCCCACTGCTAGGCCTGAGAGGTCTGGGCCTCAGTGGCAGTTCCATGGAGCCCTGGACAGGAGATGAAGAGTAAAGAGCTTCACAAGCCATGTAGGTTGCTAAGCACTGGGCTCATGCTGGGCTCAAGGTGGCCATGCTCATGTGGTGGCCTGGGCTGACCCATGCCTGGGTTCTGGGATGTCTCTCCTATTCTCGCCTGATGCCAGGATTGCCTTGATCCTGTTGTCTGTGCTGAAGGATAGTTACCCACGCTAGGCCTCCTTCCTTTCTCTGGGCTCAGCACATGCTCTAGCCCCAGGAGTGTGCCAGACTGCATCTTAGTCTTTTAGTTGAGTTGTGAGTCAGAAGAGGTAAAATGTAACCTCCAATTCAGTGCCAACCATAGGGATCCTGAGTATCAGGACTTCCTTCTCTGTGTTGGGAATATATCTATCCATTTGTCTGTCAGAGGGGAAACCCACCACAGCTACATCTGGAGATTTTTGGACTTCCTGCCTTTCTCAACTTCATGACAGAGGGGACAGAGTTGTCAGAGGAAGAGGACTATCTGTCCAGGGTGTTGGTCCGCAGTGAGATGTGCATTGCAATCACCTCAAGAGTTAGTTATGAACGTTGCTGCATGGACCTCCTGAAGGCTGATGCTCTACTCACGAGCCACGTCCGTAGCCCATATCAGGATAGTTAAAAGTCCCCCCTTACTCTTTGGATTTGCAGCAAAGAATGCACTTGTGTCTACCTTTGTTTTCCTTAGGCACAAAAGCTTCATACTGTTTGCTTTGCCTCAAGTATTGTATTTCTTGAACCGTTAAGCACAGCTGGAGAAGTTCAGATTCTGGAGCTGGATATAGGCTGTTGGTATAGCTGGATCATAACTGTGGTCTGATCATTATTATGAACTATTTTGCATATGGTGAAACTGTCTAGTTAATTAAAATAAAAATATATCACTTGTTTATTATTGAATTATGAAAGAAACTAGTATAATGAAAGGGACATAGTTTTATTTGTGTGTGTGTGTGTGTGTGTGTATGTGTATACATACATGTGAGGGTCAGAGACCAATTTGCATGGCGTCCCTCATTTTCCAGCTTGTGCGAGACAGGGTGTTACTGTTGTCTGTGGCTGTGTGTAGTATGGACTAGCTGCTCTGTGGGCTTCTGGGGCTGTTGTCTCTGCCTTCCACCTGCTGCTGCTGTTCCGAGGCTACAGATGCTCGACACCATGCCCAGCGGTCTGTGAGTTCTGGGACTGTGAACTGGGTCCTCATGCTTGCACGACGAGTACTTTCCCACTCAGCCATCTCCCTGGTCTCGAGGACACAGTGTTAAAGGCAAATGGACTTGGGTTTCTGTTTGCCACAGGCTTGTATAATTTAACTGATTGGATCCTCCATCTCTCCAATAAAATGGAGACAAAACCGATTCTTGAGAGTTGATTTGATGATTGAATGACATATCACTTGTGGTGGCTGGGCAGAGCAGAGTGCTAAGTAGACACCAATTTGGATCATACCTCCTGGGGACAAGAAATGTATTTATTTAGTTTTGAGACAGCCAATCCTGAAACTCGCTATGTAGCTGAATGTGATCTTGAACTTGAGATTCCCCTGCCTCAGTCTCCCAAGGGCTACAACTGCAGACTCGCATCATGGCCCCGAGTCTCTTACCAGACTGAGGGAATGACTGGCTTTCAGAGCTGTCAGCCCTTAGCTCCGCAGGGAGACCTCAGGTACCTTTTTGTTTCTAGAGACAGAAACCCCACCTCCTTGTGTTATGGTTCCCTGGGTCTCAAGAATAATGTTTTTGGTTGTGAAATAAATAGCTAAGCCTGTGAACTGAAGAATTCAAATAGAAATACACAGTAAAAAATAAGTGGGCTCTGCGATGCACACCTGTATCGAGAATGGATGACAAGTTCAAGGCCAGCCTGCTCTACACAGAGACATGAGGCAGGCTGAAGCTACATAGTAAGGCCCTGTCTCTGAAAGCTCCAGAGCCCTCATGCAGTTCAGTTGCTACAGTGTTTCCTTAGCATGCACAGTGCCCTGGATTTAACTTCCTTAGCACTGCATATGCAGCATCAGGCAGGGTATCATACACCTGTAATTTCAGGGTCACTCTTGGCTCCATTTTGAGCAAGAGCAGCCTGGTCTACATTAGACCATTTTCTCTAAACAAACAAACAAACAAACAAATGAGGGGGAGTCCTTCTCTTCAATATAAACACTATAAGTAAATAATATTTTACATATAATACAATTTAAATATGTAAATAGTGAGTCTTCTGAGCAGCGCAGCTGTCCTCGGGCCCTGTTTGTTAGTAGCCCCGCCTCAGAGGGCTGATCCCCTGCCTCCAGCCTCCCCTCAGTCACAGCCTGCCATCCAGCTCTCTGGTTTTTGCTTTGTTTGTTCGACACTGTTTCTTAAGATGTAGCCAAGGCTGGAATCAAAGGGGCAATTGTCCTGCCTTGATCTCTCAAGTGCAAGGATTACAGATGTGTGCCGTGGTGGCTGGCCTGCCTGCCTTTCTGACAAGGATGATAGATCATCCGGTTGCCAGTTGGCTGACTGTCCTCTCTTGTCCTGCCTAGAGGAGTCTTCCTGATACTTTATTGCCAAGGACACATGAGAAGGGCTGTGTAGTCTGCTGTAACCAGTCTCCGCCCTTTAACAACTTAGTAACAGAGAAAGAAGGCGATCAACCATGCTGACAGTCAGATAATAGTGCAGAGCCTTGTCTATACACCGCGTGACTGTCATCTCAGGATGGCTTTCTCCCACTGTTCAGAAATGTGGCTTCTTCTAAAAGTGCAAGGAGTACACATGGAACATACCAGCAAAAGAAACCCAGTTGTTCAATCTTGTGAAAACCACAAACTATCCTTTAAGACCAAATGTGGATTATTTTTGTGTGCAGACATATGAATAGGTAGTTAAAATGCACACTGATGCTTACTATACTGGAGTTACTAATTAACTGGTCCTAGGGGAAATCAGCCCTGTTTCTCCGAAGTAGAACATTTGAGCAGGTTTGAAAGGATACATAGGAGTGTGTCTGAAAAGGATAACAGAAGCAAGAACGAGTGTTTCAAGAAGAAACAGCACTTTCTTAGACAGAGCCATGCAAAGTTTTGGCTGCTCCAGAGATAGCAGAGATGCTTGGCATGCCAAAGACATCCAGCATCCAGCAGATGAAGCTGGAGATGAGGCTGGAGGGAGGTAAGGTCAGGTTGAAAATAAATACCAAACAGGTTTTTGTCTTCAAGGCCAAGAAAAGCAGATGTTGTGCCAGGAGGCCTTATTAGAATTATCTGATTCATCCTTTTCCACTCTGCTGGGTTATTGTTTCTAATGTTTGAGGACTTGGTAGCAGGAGTTGGGAGCCTTGTGAAAGTAACTTTCAACACTCAGAGTAGATTTCTGTTCTGAAGGTGGATGGCCTAGTAGATGGGAGAGACAGTCACCCGACAGCCACCCGTGGAGAGTGTTGACCAACAGGAAAATACCCAGGGAATTCGGATGTAATTCTGCCATTCAAATCTTACTGTTTTATGTGATTTTGTGGATTTTCCAGATGGTAATAATGAGCTTTTTCTGTAAAATAAGCCAAATCCAAAAACTTGGTGGTTGAACCAAATTTCTTTGGTGTGTGGTTCTCCAAGTTGATGATCTGGATTGGAATTCTCTGGGTCGTCTAGGCTGAGTTTGTCCTATCTTGGCTGTACTTTTGTGCCTTTATTATATTGGTGGAGCACTTGGTCGGGCTGGGTTAGGGTAGCCTTATTGGGAATGCTCGAGAAACCTGCGGTCTCGTCCTCAAGGCCTGATGTCTTTCAGCAATCTGAGTCCCAGGTTCAACTTTTCACAGAACAGCTGGAGAGTTCTAGGAGCAAGAGCAGAATTGCACAGGCCCCTGAGGTCTAGTCACAGATTCAGTGGGTGGAGGTGGAGAGTCCTCCTTCTCCTCTGTCTCCTTGGTGTGTGTGTGTGTGTGTACACATATGTGCAGTATTCTTGTATGTGTGAATGGTATGTACATGTTAAGATCACAGGTTGATAAGAAGTGTCTACCTCAGTTCCCCTCTATCTTATGAATTGAGGCAGGATTTCTCACTGAACCTGAAGCTAACCCAATTGGGTTAGGCTAGCTAGCCAGAGAGCTCCAGGAACTTGCTTGTCTCTGCCCCTGCTTCTTCCCACTGAGCCATCTTCCCATCCCCAAGAGTCCATTTTGATGACAGGATCACAAGAGAGGCCAGGCACAGTGATAAACACCTTCAATCCTAGTACTCGGGAGGTAGAAGCAGAGGCAGTTGGACCTCTGTGAGCTCGAGGCCTACCTTGGCTGCATAGTGAGTTCCAGGCCAGCCAGGGATATATAATGAAAGCGTGTCTTTAGAAACAAAAGGGACTACAAGGAATTCTTTCCGGGAGAGGAAGAGTTTGTGGCAGTTTCTCAGTGTGTCCCATTCTTTATCTGCTTTTCATCATACCACAGAGAGGATGTGAGAGATATTCTGAATTCAAGGCCAGCATTTAAGGAGAGTTATGTTTTCCCAAATACTATTTAATTTAATTCTCAAAGCAACGCCCGCGCGCATGCGCGCGCACGTGTGCTATAGCACACATGTAGAGGTCAGAGGACGACCTGTAAGAATTGGTTCTTTCCTTCCACCTGTGGGTTCGGAGGTCAGCACGAGGTTGTCAGTCCTTCCGCCTGTGGGTTCGGAGGTCAGCACGAGGTTGTCAGTCCTTCCGCCTGTGGGTTCGGAGGTCAGCACGAGGTTGTCAGTCCTTCCGCCTGTGGGTTCGGAGGTCAGCACGAGGTTGTCAGTCCTTCCGCCTGTGGGTTCGGAGGTCAGCACGAGGTTGTCAGTCCTTCCACCTGTGGGTTCGGAGGTCAGCACGAGGTTGTCAGTCCTTCCGCCTGTGGGTTCGGAGGTCAGCACGAGGTTGTCAGTCCTTCCACCTGTGGGTTCGGAGGTTAGCACGAGGTTGTCAGTCCTTCCACCTGTGGGTCTGGAGGTTAGCACGAGGTTGTCAGGCTTGGTATCAAGCACCTTGACCCACTGAGCTATCTTCAGCCTGTCTTTTTGCCACAGGGTCTTGCTCTGTAGCCCTTACTGACCTTGAACGTGTGCTGTCTTGTGCCTCAGTTTCCCTGATTGCTGGAGAGTATAGATGTGCGCCACAATTCCTATCTATCAGAGGGACTCTTGCTGTTCTTTTTTCTTTTACATATAATGAAATAGGAATAGGTGAGTCAGTAGAGATGAAGCACCTTGCCCAAGGCCACCGGGTGGCAAGCGTGGTATTTGGGCTTGCATTTTTCTGGGTGCATTGTAGAGCACTTGCCTTGGTAGTGTTCGTTACTGTGTTGATGGGATGAGGCAGGGAAGACCATGAGAGTGTTACTACAAGCCCGGTTACCGCCAGTTCCTTTTTACATCAGCCTCATCCATGAACACAGATACCTTGCCCTCTTCAAGAGAACCATTCCCAGAGCTTTGGCTGTTTTTAGAATTGGTCTGAGGAGTCACGGTGGTCTTCAGGGTGGTAGTTTCCTGGTGCTTATGTAATTTAGATGCATACTACGCTAAGGAATGGGTTGGAAGCTGTTGTATTCCTTTGGGAGAGGGAGTGAGTCAGGCTGTTCACAGGTGGTGCACGTAGTGTACCTACCTGGTTCAGGACTGCTTGTGGAGACAGCCCAGCAACAGGCTTCTAGGCGCAGGAGCAGACTTATTATATAAATCCAGGGATAAGTACCTCTTGTGCAAGCAGACATAGTAGGTGGACGTGGATCTTCCTCTTGCTAGAGAACTCCTGGAAGTTCTAGCTTTGAGCTCTCTAAAGCAATCTGGGTAACATGGTAACCTTAATGACTGCTGCTGTCCTCTGGGCTATACTAACCCTTCCAAGTCTAGGAACTGGGACCTCAGGCTGTAGAACTGGAGTAGCAGGAGGCACCGGATTGTCAAAAGCAGAGAGGCCTGAGCTTGCAATAGCCTGGCTCCTACAGAGGAGAGGAGGATAGATTAGGCAAAGACCAGGATGGGAGGACACTAGACCGGCAGTCTTGAGGGCAGGCCTCTGATGGGATGGTCATGTTCATGGTAACTGCAGGCTGTGTTACTGAACAGGGATCACTTTGGCACATTGGGTGTTGCCCGTATCTGGGTGCTGGGTATTAGAAAGCCCCCTTCTAGGCCTTATTAACATCTGCTCTGTTGCCTTGACACCATTGTCTGTCTTTCTCTGCTAGAGCTCATCTCCTGTCCTGGATGTCAGCGTGTCTATCTTACCAGAGATGTAACTGAACATATTTTTCTTCAGTGCTTTTCTCCTGTGAAACCCACTATGGCCAGGGTAAGTCAGGACAAGGGCATTTGCTGGCGATAGTTTACAGAAATTGATGACACCCCTGTCTATAGGTCTAGCCTGTATCACTGACTTGTGACTCCACCACAAGCTTTTCTTATCCATCTGTCCATCCATCCATCCATCCACCCGTCCATCCACCCATCCATCCATCCATCCACCCATCCATCCATCTATCCATCCATCTATCCACTCATCCATCCATCCATCCATCCATACCTATCAATCCATCCACTCACCCATCCATCTACTCAGGAAGAAATAAAAAAATGTTCGAATTGGGAGAAGCAGAGTAATTTTCTCCTAGGTGAAATTACATCCTTGAGTGGAAGGTGAAGATATCTTAAGGTACATAAATATATTTCAGTGTTTTCTTTTTTCATGGCTCTTACTGAAAACATCAGTACTGGGCCTTTCTTTTTCTCTATCTTCCCCCTAGGTTGAAAATTCACATACCGGCTTAAATGTAACAGGCTCTTAATCTTGTCTATAACAGCTCAGCCTTTGCCCCATGCTTCTGAATGTCATATTACTTATGGGCTGGCATGCCTTCTCTCTGTCCTGGCATATCCCTATCACCACATTCCATTCGTTTGCTAACTTACTTACTTGTTCCTTCATCTAATCTCTACTGACTGTCTTATACTCCGGGACTTACAGTGCTAAGAAGATAGACTCCTGCGTGCTACTTCTAAGGCATTCATAGGAAGATCTGCCACGCTTTCTGGCTCATTGGCTTGTATGAGTTAGGCATGAGGTAGATCGTTGCTCTACATCTCTTTGTCATAATGTTCCCACCAGACCTAGCATTACATCTGCCAGGGAAACGACCAAACATTTGGACGAGGTGAGAAGGAGGCGTTAGGTCAGGTAGACTCTAGGTGTGAGGCACAGCTCTGAAGCTGGCCCTGTGTGCTCTCTCGGCTCAGTGGGTCCATCTCCCTGGGTACTCTGACATCTTAGCCCTTCTCCCCTTTGAAGAAGTTGAAGGCTCTGCTTTCGTTTGACTTTTCCCTCTGTTGTAACTTCCCTCATCTACCTCCTTGCCATTCAGCAATCAACATAGCTGTTTCCTATTGGTGAGAAAGTTTCCAGCCACTCTTAGGCCTCAGTTTTGGAAACCTTCTGCAAATGTCCTTAGCACTTGTCATGTGCTCTTGTCCCAGCATTACCCATCTAATGTCACTCTGCCAATTCTGTGCATGCCTTGATGGGGGAGCCTTGGCTTGCTGTGTTTCCTTAGCTTTAGTAGAGGATAGCCACTGTCCAATCACAGAGGGTGCTTTTCTGCCCAGACTGACTGAGGCACCCCTCCTGTAGACTCCACTCCTCAGTCCTGATTAAACAGTCTAGGGATCCTGTTCCCTAGAGCATTTGCTGCAGGCGGCTGCAAGCCCCAGCAGTCCGCAGCCACCAACTTTGGACTCTCTGCTTCCAGAACTGCTCTGAGTGCAAGGAGAAGCGGGCGGCACACATCCTCTGCACGTACTGCAACCGCTGGCTGTGCAGCTCCTGCACAGAGGAGCACCGGCACGTTCCAGCCCCGGGGGGCCCACTCTTTGCACGGGCACAGAAGGGATCCTCAGGTACCAGCACTCTACCCTACTTCTGTGCTGAACCCTCAAGCACCTAGAGAGTAGCTCTCTGAGCTCCTTTCCTGGCCAAGGGAGACAGTGAGCATGGTTTCTGAGTCTTTTGAAAAGGAAGAATGCCTCCCTCAGAGTCAGAGGGGTGACTCACTCCAGCCTTTCACTGTTGGGCCGGGGGTGGGGGAAGTGTGGGTGAGCTGGTGCTGGGTGCCTGATCCTGAATCACAGAAGCTAGTCCAGCTCCTACCTTCTGCTTCTATTTAGAGAGATAATGTCCCCCACACAGAGGCTTAACAGTCCTGTCCACTCTTGCCCTTTTGTCCATCCTGCACTGCCTGTTTTGTCTTCTTTGTCTTGAGGGAGAGGTTTTATGTTTGTCAGGCCAACAGGAAGCAGAGTTGGTCATGTGAACTAGCCTGAAGCTCAGAAAGGCTTTAACTCCATCAGCACAGAATCCTGGTTAGTGAAGAGGCTTAGGTTGATTTGGGAGGGTTTCCCATTGAGCAGAGAGCAGGTGCAAGCGCTCTCTTCACCTCTGGCAGGCAGTGGGACACCAGGGTCTGAGAGTGGGAGGTTTCTAGGCAGCTGAGCAAATCTATCCAGGCTAAGCTTGAATTCTCCCCTGTGCCCTGAGTCTCCCCAGTCTCAAGAGAGACCCCTCCTGTTCAATCTCCTCTCCCAAGCTCCGTGCCTGTGCCATGTCCCTCAAGGGTTGAGGACTGCTCAACAAAACTTACAAAAAGGTCTCCGTGAACAGAAACCCCCATCTTCTGTCTTCTCTGGCAGGGGTGAACGGTGGCTCTGGGGACTTCGCCTTGTACTGCCCCCTGCACACGCATGAGGCGCTTAAGCTGTTCTGCGAGACATGCGATGTGCTCACCTGCCACAGCTGCCTAATGGTGGAACACAAAGAACACAGGTGGGCTGCGGCTGCCTGGGTGGGCTTGGGAGGCTTGTAGCTTTATTCGAGAGCTCTGGTCTTCGAGGTATCAAAACCCTCTCCCTGAAATGCAGCAGGGAGGGTATGGTGACATTCGTCTGTAATCCCAGCCCTTGGAAGGCTGAGGCAGGATGGGGGTGAGTTCAGGAGACAGTCCAGGCTACAGGCAAGTCAGAGGATAACCTGATTATATAGTGACACTCAGTCTCAAGAAACAAACCAAACCAGACACACAACAATCTGCTTAACCCAACCTGTAGCACCTGGGCTGGGGTGTCTCTCTTTTCTTGTGGGACTTATCTAAAGTCCAAAAAGCCTGATGGACCGAGAGACGTTGGTGCCTTTGGCTCAGTGTGTGGTCCTGGCCTCTGAGGCTGAGTGTGCACCATGGGATTCCTGTGTGCTGGACGCTCAGGGGAAGGCCATCAGTCCTCATCTCTCGCTTTGTCTCCTCTCTTAGATGCAGACACGTTGAAGAAGTTCTACAAAACCAGAGGATGCTTCTGGAAAGCGTGACTACCCAGGTGGCACATAAGAAATCCAGCCTACAGACATCTGCAAAGCAAATCGAGGACAGGTAGAGCCCAGGGCAGATCTCGCCAGTGCTGAAAACAATAGGCTCCTGCACCTCTGGCAGATAAGTGCATGGATCCCGTTACTTAGAGGTCTCAATGCCAGTGATGCCTGTGAGAGATCAGTGAGTGACTGGGGCCAGGCTAGTTCAGAGTGAGTATGGGCCAAAGTTCTGTGCTTTATGAATGAACTAGAAATGGGTACCAAGAACAAGAGCACACAGTACGTATACTCTGGAGAAGGAAATGCTATTTATTGTGGGATAGCAACAAGTTATGATCTATCCATTCTTTTTCACTACATAAATATGTGCTATATTATTACTGTGTGCTATCACTGGTGTTAGGAAGAGTAGGAATTGGGAACCACTGGGTTGGGAAGCGTACATTATTTGGTCGGGTTGTTATAATTCTCAGTCAAGGCTTCTTTCCATTTTACGGGTGAGGCGGCAGAGGCTCAGAGAGTTGGGTGACTAACCTGAGCTAACAGGGCTCATTGGTTTTGAAGCTAGGACTGTGGTAACCACAAAGCCTAGAACCTTTATCTTTTAAATATTTTTAGTGAGATAATAAACGAAGCCCTTAAAGATGTATAATTCATTGGTTTCAGCGTTTCTTCTCAGAACTGTACTTTTGAACATTTTCATCGCCCCTAAAAGAAACACCAAATATGTTACTGATCACTGCCCGCAGCTCCCTACTATCTTCCCCAGTTCTCAGAGGCCACTAGCCTCTGTACCCCAGTCTTGGGCCTTTTCTCTCCCACTTCTTGGAGCATCTTCCTTTTGGACAATCTGTCATATGAAATCATACACATATATCCCGCAGTACTGTGCTAGCTGGTGAGCTGCTGGGTGGGCCTGGCTGTGGACCTGAGGTTTACCCAGAGGAAGCCCAGTTAGATCAAGGGGGCTGGGAGGGACACCAAATAGGGCTGAGGAAAGGTCTCCTTTTCTTTGGTGCCTGCTTGGCCCTGATCTCAAGGTACCCCAAGTGCTTGCTGTCTCTTAGCAAGCAGGAACAGGATCCGTGTGTTCTGTCCCATTATGTTTTCAGGATTTTTGAAGTGAAGCATCAGCACAGGAAGGTGGAAAAACAGATTAAAATGGCCAAGATGGTCCTGATGAATGAGCTGAACAAGCAGGCCAATGGACTCATAGAGGAGCTTGAGGTACGTGTGAGCACCCGGGGCCAGGCCAGAAGTCAGGGCCAGCATGCAGACATGAGGGCTTTGTAGCAACACTGATGCACACTGTAGTTTACACTTTCAGGTCTAATTTTGGGAGAGTGACTTGTTGAGGCTGGAAAACCAGTTCAGCCTCTTACCAATGCAGTCTCTCTCAGGTAGCTGCTATCTTAACTATGCCAGTTTGAAGTCTTAAAACAGACTAATTCACCTTCTTTAGAAGGTTGCATGCAAGAGATGTAGACATTCATTCATTCATTCATTCATTCATATTTTTCTGCTTATCACCATTCCACATTTGTTCGTAAAAGTCTCTCACCATCTCTTTTCCCTTTCTCCATCAGCAAACAGCTCCAGGCTGTTTTCAGAAGTTCTCTTGTCTGGTGCCATCAGTGTTCATACTGATACACAGTGGCCAGTAGGCTTCCCAAGCAGGTCCATGAACAACCCAGCAACTCTGTCTTTTCTCTGCACCAGGGCATTACTAATGAGAGAAAGCGGAAGCTGGAGCAGCAGCTGCAGAGCATCATGGTTCTCAACCGTCAGTTTGAGCATGTGCAGAATTTCATCAACTGGGCTGTGTGCAGCAAAACCAGCGTCCCTTTCCTTTTCAGCAAAGAACTGGTAAGAGGAGCCTCTCCCCCCACCTTGTCTGAAAACAGAGCAGAATAGTGGGAGGGGCCATCCTTGGAAGTGTAAGGTTTTGGGAGGAAAGAGGAGTAAGAGAGTAGGTCCAGCAATCTGTCACACACAGCCATGGTTTTGGATTAGTAAGACAATGCCATTTTCTACCAAGTTCCATAGTACAAGGGACCCAGCTGCAGAAGTGATACTGATTTCTTCCAGATAACCCAGCAAGGAAGGCCTGTAGTTCTCTGGGTAGTCTGCAGAGATCTCACAGACGTTTACTAGGTCTAAGTTGAGGAATGAGAAAAGAGAAGGTATTGAAGATTTGAAGTCTTGGGCTTGGGAGGTTGGTGATGCCCTGGAGATGGAGGTGTTTGTTTTGTTTTTGGACAGGGTCTTGCTAGGTAGCTTGTGTAGTCCTCAAACCCAAGCTCCTTCTGTCTCTTCCTGAGTGCCACACTCCAGGCTGGGGAGGAGGAGTTTTGAGAGGGGGTTGTATTGACTCTAAGTTGCCTGAAAGGCATCTGAAAAGGGATGTGGAGAGAGCTGGTCTGATGGAGGGGTCTGAAAGTCAGAAGGAGATCGGGGCTGGAGATTAGGATGTTGTGGCAGTTACTGGGACAGTCACCATGGCAGCATCATGGAGACGGGGAGAGAAGATCTGAAACTAGGGCCATCATGTCTACAGACTGAGAAGGCGGAGGAGCACAGCTGGAGTGTAGAAGGCAGGCAAGGAAGCACAGTGCACAGATGCCAGAAGAGTTCTAACTGAAGTCTGTGCTGGCCATACTACCAAGGAGAGACAGGATGGACAGGGTCGAGCTGCCCGAAAGCTGCAGTCCCAAGGTCCCTGGTGATTTTTTTTAAAAAAATGTGCATTGGTGTTTTGCCTGCATGTATGTCTGGGTAAGGGTGACAGACAGTTGTGAACTGCCATTGTAGCTGCTGGGAGTTGAATCCTGGTCTTTGGAAAGAGCATTCAGTGCTCCTAACCCATGAGCCATCTCTCCAGCCCTGCCTGGTGATCTTATAAGAAAGGTCCAGCAAAGTAGAGTCAGGAGTCAGAAGAGGAGCCAGAGCATGGGAGGTGGGGGTCGAGAGGGAAGGGAAAGGAGACAAGTAACCTGGGAAGGATGCAAAACTGGGGGAAATGCTTTGTAAATCTGGCAAACTTTTGCACTTCTATATGGGAGAGAGATTGACAGTAAAACAGAGAGGTGGGTGGAGTGCATTCTGGGAAAGCTGGCAGAGTCTGGTTGGCCTCAGACAAGGGCAGTGCACGTAGTTCAATGTATAAAGTGGCGGGATCTGTGCTTTGGAGCATTTGGATTTTTGTCATTTCTAAAACAGGGTCCAGGCAGGCTTTTAACTCGCTTTGTAGCTCAGGATGACTTGAACTTTTGATTCTCCTGAATCGTATTATGGGCATGCACCACCATGCTGGGTTTAAGTGATGCTGGGTATTGGACTAGGTTTTTCTGTATGCTAGGCAAACTGCTAACTGAGCTACATCTCAGTTCCTGGAAGCACTCGATTTTTGTGGTCTCCTTTTTCCTCTGCGAGCCACAGGTGGTAGATAATATGTGGGTTAGAAGTCGGGTGAAATGGTGTGGATGACCGAGCATGGAAGAGGAAGCTGATGAAGGAAGTACCCAAGAGGGAGGCTGAGGGAACCTTTCAAGGGAGCTCCAGAAACTAATGTTCACTTATCTGATCTTAGATAACAGGCCTTAGGATGCCTGGATTGACCTGAGGTCAGCATTGGTGGTGGGGAGAGACTTAGGGCACTATCCATATGGGGCCTGAAGATAATGGGGAGCTGGGAAGATGGTGAACTGGAGGAGTGGTACTTGCAGAGATCAGCGAGATTGACGAACATGTCTCAAGGGAGAAGGAGTGCCCTAGAATCAGGAAGTAGCTTTTAGGAGTTTGTGGCCTCATAGGGAGAATGAGTTCAGGTGATGTATGAGTAGGTATAGGGACTGTGTAGGTATAGGGACTGTGTAGGTATAGGGACTGAGCTGAAACAGATGGAAGTTGATTGACATTAGAGAAATCAAGAATGTTAGAAGTAACTTCATATGGACTCAACAGGTTGCATTATGGAATATATCTGTATATGCAGATACATATATGCATGCCATAACAATGATGAATAAAGAAGCTGTGGTGAGTGGTGGTGATGCATGCCTTTAACCCAGCACACTTTGGAGGCAGAGGCAGGCTGATCTCTGTGAGTTCGAGGCCAGCCTGGTCTATAGAGCAAGTTCCAGGACAGCCAATGCTATACAGAGAGACCCTGTTTCAAAACCCAGAGAAAACAAAACAAAACAAAAAAACAAAATAAAAACAAAACAAAAAAAGAAGCTGTAAATTTTAAGGAGAGCAGGGAGGGGTATATGGAGGATTTGGAGGGAGGAAAGGAAAGGGATACATTTTGTAATTAAAATATAATCTCAGAAACAAAAGAAATCAAGAATAGGAATGGGGAATAGAGCTAACTGTTGAGTATTTGCCTAGAATGTCCAAAGCTCTAGGTCTGATACCTGGCACAACCGTAAACCAGAGGCGGTGGCAGGTGCAGCAGATGAGAAGTCCAAGGTCTTCCTGTGGAGACATAATAGATTTGAAGAAGGCCTGGAATATGTGAGACCCTGCCTCAAAAAGAAAACAAACTTTAAAAACCATCAAAGATGGAAGAGGTCAAGATGTCGATTGAGTCATATCTAGATGCAGATGGTGGCAGGATGTGATTGGATGCTTGCCGAAGCCCTAAGTAATGAGAGAGTACGGAAGGCCAGTAGGCAAGAGCCAGGGCAGAGGGAGACGGCAGCCGGGTGGGACGGAGATGCTTCACACGCTGGCAGAAGCAGAGCAAGGCCAGCTCGGAGAGGGTCTGCACAGCTCTGAAAGTCAGTGACGTGGGATGAACGGAGCTGCCGGCAAGTGTAAATCACCTGAGGCCGGAAGGGTTGCGAGTACAGGGGTTCCAGAGCTTTGGGAAGGGGAGAGCACTGTCTGGGAAGACTGGAAGGTCCTGGGACATGGAACTGAGACTCTGGAGGATGCCTAGAGGCCAGGGGGACATGACCTGGGGCCCTGTAACCTGTTCAAAGCAGGAGAGAGGAGGACTTGTCACGCAGGCACCGGCGTCTAAATCAGCGACCTTGGCAGATTGTGTTTCAGATGCAGCGGTTGCTGGAGACGAGTTGTAACACAGATCCTGGCTCTCCTTGGAGTATCAGATTCACCTGGGAGCCCAACTTCTGGACCAAGCAGCTGGCTTCCCTTGGTGAGCCGTGGCCTTTGGCCCATCAGCTAAGAATAGGCATAGGCTATCTGCTGTGGTTTCTAGGTGGGTCAGCGCATGCCTAGGAGAAAATGCTCTCAGACTGCCACTGATGGTGGAGCCAGTCAAGCCTTTTCTTCAGTAGAAGTGTGGGTGGGGGTAGGTAAATAATGGCATCGTGGTGGTGACCTGAGATATTAGCTTCTTGTTCTGCATGAATGTCGCTCCTTTTATCTTGGCAGTTTTATTGCTGGTGGGGTGGGGGTGGGGCAAGACAGCGAGGCTTCTTCTGAATGCTGTATGGCAGTTCAGGTGAACACGTCTCTGTGCTGACACGGGGCATATGCATGTGGTACAAGCTACACACTCCTCCTTTGGGGTTGATGTGCAAACAGAAGATTAATGGTCTTGTATATTTTTCTTCTCTGTTGCAATTCCTGTCAGTCAGTCTCTAGGCAGGACGTAGACAATATGAAGATGTGCTTGTGTTTACAGCCTAATGGCTTCTTAAAGTAACCACCGACTGCCACTTTGATTTGGGGCTGAATGCTAGATTTGCTTTTGTTTGTTTGTTTGTCTGGACAGGTCTCATGTAGCTTAGGCTGACGAGGGTGGCGCTGAACTTCTAGCTCTCTTGGCTCCACCTCCTCTCTTGAGTGCCAGGGTTACAGGTGTGCACCACCACACCCAGCTTATGGCTCTGGGGATCGAACCCAGGTCTTTGCACATGCTGGTGCCAGCACTCCAGCAAATGAATTATATTTCCAGCCCCAGAACTTAGTTTTTTGTTGCCTTCTCCCACTTGATTTAATTTGGCATTTGTCCTAGGTAAGGTCTGGTGCTGAGCACTAAAGGACCAAAGAAAAATCAGACAGGTCCTCTGTCTTTTCTCAGCAAACTTCATCAAAACAAAGGGATGAAGGCACAGTAGACAGAACACTAGACTTGATGTTCTCACACAGGCTCAGAAACCCCAAGGGCAGTGCTGGTGTCTGCCACCAACCTGGCATGGAATCTTGTATTACGCTGCCCAACAGTTTCCCAGATGTGTGCCTAGAGGTTCTCTGTCTACTCTTTGCTGTTTTCCAATATACTTCCTCCCCAACCCCACGTGGATTCTTTTAGTGAGTCCCATTGGGCTGTTAGCCTAAAGAGCAAGTGGATTTCCCAGTGGGGTAGGAAGGCTGATCATTTAGTAAAAGCTGACCCAATTCCTCAAATACCTGTGGTACCCTAAAGCAGCCTCCTGCAAGCATCCCTGGAGCTGACATGGAGCCTTGGAGACCAGGGGGAGTAGAACATACCAAAGGGGGGCAGTTGTGCCTTACTTTTGGGAATTCTGCTCTCACCCCCCAGGCTGCATAACCACTGAAGGCGGACAGCTGGCCCGGGCAGATGCTGCGGCTGCTTCTTATGGAAGTTTACAGGGGCAGCCATCCTTTTATCAGAGCCACCAGGCCCCCATGGCTCAGCAGGAGGCGCTCAGCCACCCCTCGCACAAGTTCCAGTCTCCAGCACTGTGCTCCTCATCTGTCTGCTGCTCCCACTGCTCCCCAGTCTCGCCTTCCCTCAAAGGCCAGGTCCCCCCACCCAGCATCCACCCAGCTCACAGTTTCCGGCAGCCTTCTGAAATGGTGCCCCACCAGCTGGGGTCGCTGCAGTGTCCCACCCTGCTGCCCAGGGAGAAAGAGCTGGCCTGCAGTCCTCATCCACCAAAACTGCTGCAGCCCTGGTTGGAACCACAACCTCCTGCAGAGCAGGAGAGTACATCCCAGCGGCCCGGACAGCAGCTGGTTTCCCAGCCCGTGTGCATCGTGCCTCCGCAAGATGTGCAGCCAGGAGCTCACGCCCAGCCCACCATCCAGACGCCCTCCATCCAAGTTCAGCTGGGCCACCATCAGAAGCTAAAGCTCAGCCACTTTCAGCAGCAGCCACCACTCCCACCTCCCCCACCCCCTCCACCCTCCCAGCATGCACCTCCACCCTTGCCTCAGTCCCAGCACCTGGCTTCCAGTCAGCAGGAGAGCCCTCCTGGGCCTGCCTGTTCCCAGAATGTGGACATTATGCACCACAAGTTTGAGTTGGAGGAGATGCAGAAGGACTTGGAACTTCTCCTGCAGGCCCAGCAGCCTAGCCTGCAGTTGAGTCAGACCAAGTCTCCTCAGCATCTTCAGCAAACCATCGTGGGGCAGATCAACTACATCGTGAGGCAGCCAGCACCTGTGCAGTCCCAGAGCCAGGAGGATACCTTGCAGGTGAGCTGTCACCCCAGGACTTCCCATGGCATACAGCATCCAAGTTCCTTCATCAAAGAGTGGTCTTCAGTTTAGCCCTCACATCTGAAAGCTACCTGACACACTCTGCTCAGCAAAGCTGTGGCAGACATAGTGCGTGGTCTCTATAGAGGTCTGGGCTCAGTATTCTTTACACTGGCCTGTCTTAGGCCTACCCCCTAGGATGACATTGGGAATTTTGTCCATAGATAGTACCATTAAAAACAAAACAGATACTTGTTGGGGTGGGGAGAGAAAGAGAGAGAAAAAGAGAGAAAGGTAAGAAGGAAAGAGGGGGAGGAGAAGAGGGAAGGAGAGGAGGAGAGGGAGAAAGGAGAAGGGAAAGAGGGGGGAGAGGAGAGGGAAGGAGGAGGGGCAGATGGGGGAGGAAAGAGCAAAGTGAGTCAGTTTATGTAAAAGCTAGGGTTTAATATTGGGCATCTTCCTCTATTGCTTTTCACCTATTATTATTATTGTTGTTGTTGTTTGTTGTTATTAAAATAGCATCTTACTGAACCTGGAGCTTGCCAGTTTGGCTCAACTGGTTGGCCAGCAAGCCCGGGGACCCATCTGTCTTCACATTCCCAGCCCTGGGATTATCCGCACCCACTGACCTTTCTTGACTTTTTCGTATGTGGGTTCTGGAGACTTGAACTCAGATTATCATGTATCCATGGAATGCAACAATGTTACCCAAGCCCAACAGCCGGTACTGTCAGAGTGGTGCTGGACCCCTGCCAGAGCCAGGATAAAGGGCAGGGATCTCTCCTGCATGTGCAGCTTTTAAAACTCCCTTGCTGGGAACTTTCGCATGCTTAGTGGGAAGCAGGAGAGCTCAGGGAACAGGGCGAGGGTGGCATCAGACCTCAGTGGGTGGCACTTTTACAACATTCTGAGGACAGTTTGGGCTTTATTTTATATCTGCAAAGCTAGGTCTGTCTTTTGTAACATGAAGAATATCACATCAGCAGCTGTGTGCTGTGGGTGGTGCCACCGGCAGCTTGTAGATGTGGTGTGGGGTTGCTGAGGGCCAGTGGTGTGCCCAGAGACCGTACAGTGTTGAGAAGAGGCACTAGGCCTGGCCTCTGGGTCTGCCAGTTTGCCTTTGATGCCACAGAGGAGGCTCCAATCTCTTTTTAGGGAATATTGGAGTATCGAACGCTGATCCTCTGTTTTCTTACTTAAGATGATTGAGCATGTTTATAGCTGTGCGGTCTTTGCCATTCCACGTCTGAATTCTTAGTTACTGATTTTTTTCTAGATTTCCTGACCCTGCCTGTTTCCCCATCCCTTGCCACATTTCCCACAGTGCTGTCTCCTTTAACTCTATGCTTACACATCTTCAGGGAGGCTCCAGAGACTTTCATTTTATCTTTATTATAAAACATGAAGCTACATATTCATGCTTCACAGATAAGGCTAACTTAAGTACAAACCATGTGACAGACTTGACAGTTTATCTCAGTGGTAGGTTGTGGAGTGCTTGCTCTCATTCACGAGACCCTGGGCTTGAATCCTAGCACTGTAATGACAGACAATGAAATAAACCCAGATCCAAAGCAAACTAACCCAACCAGCTAACCAACTAACCAACCAGCTAGCCCACCAACCAGAAACACGTGTTATAATTGTTAAAGTGAATATCACAAAGTTAGCTCAAAATTCTAAGACTATCGCATTAGGACACAACTTTGGTAAGAGTTTAGATAAGATGTGTGCGAGTGTGTGTATGGATGTCTGGGGGTGTGTACATGAGGGTGCACACACATTTCTGTGCATGTGTACATATAGGCCAGAGGTTGACTCTGCTTTAGGTTTTTTTTTTTTTTTAAGTTTTATTTTATATATGTGAGTACAGTGTCACTGTCTTCAGACACACCAGAAGAGGGCATCGAATCCCATTATAGGTTGTGAGCCACTATTAGGTTGTGTGTCTCTCTGTATGTGTTTATCTGTCTGTCTGTCGGTCTGTCTGTCTCTCTTCCCCGCTCCGTGCCCCCCCCCCCCACCTCTAGCCAGAGAAATGGTTTCTTTGTGTAGCCCTGGCTGTCCTTGAACTTACTTGGCAGAGCAGGCTGGCCTGAAACTCAAGCGATCTGCCTGCCTCTGCAGGAACTAAAGCCATGCACCACCACAGACTGGCTAGGCTGGCTGGCCTCTGAGCCTTTCTCCACCCACTAGCTCAGCTCTGGGGTTCATCCTCAAGTTTTATGTGGGTTCTGGGATCTGAACTCAGGCCTTCTGCTTGTGTTCCAGGTACTTTACTGATGGTGCCATTTCTCCAACCCAGACTTTTTCTTTTTGATGAACTTTAAGCCATTCATGGTGTGTAAACTGCTATAAGGGGGGCAGGGCCCATTAGCCTCCCCTTCCCCACTGGTATTCTCTCTCTGGGGAAACCCATCCAAGGTTGTTATTTCCTTTCTAGGTTACAGAGGAGCCACCAGCATCTGAGGGCCCAAAGTCAGCTCTACCTGTCGACAAGAATCCTGCTGCTCCCTTACCCCAGACACCTGGGGAAGAAACTCCTCACAGTGTCCCTCCAGTGGACAGCACCTCCCAGCACTCTTCTCCAAATGTGGTGAGAAAGGTACTAACTCAGCCTAAAGTGGGACTTGCTGTCAGCCGTGACACCAGCCACCTAGATAAGGGTGACGGGATGCAGGGAGGTGTGTTCCTGTTCCATCCTGGATGCCACCCAGCCCTGACTTGAGCCTTTGCCCTAAGTCAGCAATGAAGGCCTTTCCCCGTTTCCACTTACACTCCCATGTGAGCTTGCTGGGCTTCACGTAGAGTGGAAGGGGAAGGAGTCAATTGATTCTATGCTCAGAACGGTGTGTGGACCTTTACGATCTGACTTTGCCTTCCTAAGGGCTGTCTGAGGTGAGCATTCACCACGGAGTAGCTAGGGGAACTGAAGCCTTCAGCCTCCATGGCTGTCATGGCTGTCGGAAGAGCTAAGCTTTACTTAAGAACCCGAGGTGCAGCCTTTATCCTTCCTGCAGTATAAGTGAGGGAAGTTATTTTATGTGGCTCCCCACTACCCTAAGTTGTCAGCCTTAGAGTTAGAAGCAGTGGAACTGGTGCTAACCAGTTCATGGAGCATGGTCGGTGGAGATCTCCTTGTGGAGGCAGCTGAGCATCAACAGACATGGAGATCACTTGGAGATGAGCCTTCAAGGCCTCCTGCCTAGCCGCCCTCACATTTGCAAGCACTCACTGGCCGTGGCAGTAAGCCAGCCCCCGACAACTCTGCGCTGTCTTTCTGTCTTTTATCCCCTCTGCACTCTGTCTCCTCCTAGCCTTCTAGCTGGACTGTTGTTAGCACTGTGGCATGGCCTCCACCCTAGCCTGGGTCCCATAGCCCTGTTTCTTTTATTGCCTTCCTGGGGCCAGTGCCCTCAGTCTTCCTGGTCCTCCCCCGAGTCTAGCTCTCAAGGCCTGCTGGCTAGTCTGTACAACTCCAAGCTTGCCCGTTGCCTCTTAGCATCCCTCTGGCTTGCAGCCTACTTCTGCTAGTTACTCCATGCCCAACCCCCATCTTCTCAGGTGTACTGTGCTTTATCAGTCAGCTTCACTGTGCTCAAGAAGGGAGTCTAGGGAAGGAAGCAATGGTAGAAATGAATGTCGACTGGAAGCTTCTAGTGACTCTCAAAGACTGGCAAGACCTCTGATGACCTTTTGTCTGTGGCTGTCCTGTTTTACCTACTCTGTTGAAATTGGTTTGGTCTACATGTGCTGCAAATAGCCCCTTTGTAGGTCTTAGTAGTTAGTAGCCATCTAACCCCATCCATTTGTTTATTCATTCGATGATAACAAATTTTATGCACACTCACACAGATGTACACAAGAGCTATGGACTAGAATTTCAAATGTAGGTGTTTAGCACATACTGGTGTGTAAGGTGGTCCATTTCACTGTGGAGTTGCTGTCTGGTGACAGATGAACCGCCACCGACAGTAAATTATGATGGCAGACCACAGCAGTCATTGAAGTGCACCGGACTGGAGCATTTACTTCAGGAAGAGAGGGGCTGCTCACAGGACACCTCCTGGGAGTTTATTTACACTAGGATGTGAGGAAGTTGGGGTAGTTGAGGGAGAAAGGTTACAGTGGAAAGAAATGGCAGCTTTGGAAGGGGAAAGCTGAGAGGAAGCCAGGGCTCCCTTAGGGGTTTTGGATGCTGGGCTCAGCAGGAGCAGGAGATGCTCTTGAGAGGGGAGTGGCTGGAAGGCCTTGCCTATTATGCTTGGATTTGGGGTTCAGTGCTGGGGCTGGTGTATTGACTGAAGGATTTTCAGCTAGAAGGGATATTTGAAAGGTCACTTTACTAGAGATCAGTGGTACAAAAGGCCGGAACAGTACTGAGGAGAGAAGGCGAATGAAGTTAGTACCTGTGGGAAGGAAGAGAAAGCCAAGAGTTCAAGGGCTGTCAGATGACAAGAGCTTTGAATCCAGTGTCTGACCTATGACAGGAAGTGAGACAGAGACCTTTCGGCACAAAACCCTGGTCTGTGGTCTAGGGAGTGGGAGCATGGGATAGAGCGCATCCAGGCAGGAAGGAGGGACGCTGTTCTGAATTGCTGGTGCTCCCCCATGGTGAACACATGAGAAGGTGACCCAAAGCAGACATTACCAGTGCCCGGAATTCATCAGGAAGCCCAGGACTTGCTGGTGCTTAAATGGTGGGAAAACCAAGCAGGATGGGGCAGGGTAGGGGTGAGGTACGCAGCTGTGTTCTTACGTGTAGTATGGAGGAGGGAACCATATTCAAGTACAGAGGCGATGTTGCCTGTGTGAGTGACTCTAGGGCTCTCTGAGGAACAAAGGGACACGGTCATTCTGGGTGGCTGCAGGTTGGCAATGGAGTTAGTCAGCTCTGTAATCTTGTTCTGAACTGTTCTTGGGCCTGGGCCCATGTTACGGTTTGGGTAAGGGGCAGGCAGGTGGGTGGCACTGTCAAAGGTGTATTTATAAGGCTTCATGCCTGAGGCTCCCAGTAAAGGGCTGTTAGTGTGGCCCAGAGGGAGCTTTGGGTTGGCAAAAAGACCATCATAAGGAAAAGTGCTCTAATTTGAAGGGATTATTGTGTTTTGTTTTGTTTTCTTGTACGTGCATGCATGTGTGTGTGTGTGTGTGTGTGTGTGTGTTTGTTTTGTTGTTGTTTAAAGACAGGTTTCTCTGTGTAGCCTGGGCTGTCCTAGAACTCATTATGTAGCCTAGGCTGACCCGGAACTCAGATCCATCTGCCTCCCGAGCACTGGGATCAAAGGTGTGTGCCACTACTGCCCAGCCTGGATTTATTGCTTTTAAACTGGGGCTGAGTGAACAGGTGATATAAAGCTCAAAGATACCAAATATTCTGAGCGTCTCGTTACTGAGTGATAGTTTATATGAATTTAAAAACAATTTTCCACAGGATTTTTTGTGTGATAATTCCACTTTGTGTCTTTGTTTATCCTAGCAATACTATGAGGAAGCCACTTTCTTATTTCCCTTTGAAAGATGTGGAAACTGAGACACAGAGAGATTAAGTGACCCACCTAAGACTTATACAGTGTCTGTGGGCAATGTTAGGATCAGAACACAGGCTCCTGATTCAGGCTGTTCTCAGTGACTGGGTTCAATGGCTTCTCTGTGCACTGCAGTGGGAGAAAGAGGACTCCATTTTGGCCTCTCACCTGCTGGATTTTGTCTTTGAAGTAGCCTGGGGCTTTGCTGGAGAGTCCTCAGGACTCAACCTCCTTGGGCCCTTGTTGCCTTTGGTAAAAATGTTTGGGTCTGCAGCCACTGCTCAGTTTGTGCTGGCCTATGGGTTCCAGGGAAGTGAAATGTTCCTCTGAAGGCCCTGGGCCAGAGAAATCTGTGGTGCCAGGCTCTGCTGTACGCATTCCATGCCAGCTCTGTGGCCACTAGGACTTTGATTAGAGCAGCGCACCTGCTGCTGCTAAATGACGTCACAGTGAAGACCTTGCAGCTGAAGATGAGAGATGAAAGTTCTGGAACGAGTCTTCTTGAAGGAGAAGCACTCTCGTCCTGTCCTGCTGCCTTCCATGCACCCAGCAGGATGTGTTGACTTTGAGTGCCAGGCTCTGGCCTAAGCCCCCTAATCTTATAAGGTTCAGCTACTCTGAAAGGCGCCATGGTCTCAGCTCTACAACACAACCTCCTTGCAGTTCTGGTGACTCTGGAAGGCATTTCCATTGGCTGCTTTTCATACTTCTGAACTAATCACTCCAGGAAGAACACATACGAGCTTATCTTTAGAGCACTCGCAGGGGGCCGTAGGCACCACAGAGAGCCCAGCCAAGTCCCTCATCTCTCTGTGTGTATGTGAGTGTGTGTGCCAGTGAGCTCTCTGCAGCCCCAGTTCTTCCGTAAAGGACTTTGAGGTCACTGGGGCGCTGCTCATGGTTTAAGTGGAGTCTGGGCTGTATTTCCAGTGACCAGATTAGAGAGATACGCAGACGAGAGGAGGATAATGGCTGAGGTGGGAAGCCGCTATACCATTATCAAAGCATGCTGACATCTGAACTCTTTTTAAAAAAAGATTTATTTATTGATTTTATGTATATGAGCACACTGTTGCTGTCTTTAGACACACCAAAAGAAGGCATCAGATCCCGTTATAGATGGTTGTGAGCCACCATGTGGTTGCTAGGAATTGAACCCAGGACCTCTGGAAGAGCAGCCAGTGCTCTTAACCGCTGATACTGTTCCAGCCCCAGACACCTAACTCTTAACAACTCTCATAATGGCTCCATTAGATTTACATCAGCCTGTGGAAGAGAACATTCTAGCCCAGAGATGAGAACTGACTCACTTAAACTCGTACCGTCAGCCTGGCATATGTGAGAAAATACATCTTGTCTTCACATCCCTGAATCCACTGTGTGGACCAGATCCTGGATATTCAACCTCAGCAGTGATCTCATAGTCAAAAGATGGTGCTGAAAGTAGTCAGAATGTTCCCTGGGCCTGGCGAAGCTTTCTGAGGACACACCCCAGGTCCTGGTCGGCACCTGCAGAACTGTGCTACAATCTGTTCTCTTCCTTAGGAGTCAAGCCAAATACTTCTCAGTTACCTATCAATGCATCCCTTTAAGAAGTTCTCTCTCTTTAGTTCTCTCGTAAAGTCCTTCACAGACCAAGCCTAAGACTCTTGCCCACGCAGGCACTTACTTACCCATCGGCCGAGGGCCTCCTCCAGTATCCTGGGCAGCTCACCCAAGCCTCTAAGGTTTTTGTGAGTTTCACTCTGCCGGCTTTCATTGCAGACTTACTGAATTCCACGTATGCCTTTCCTCTTCCTCCCACCTCAGCCTCTAGGATCCTCTTTGCCTCTGATCATCAAAGCCCTGGGTACTTTTCAACTCTTTTATCTCCTATGACCCCGTTTGACTCTGGTCATCAGGAGTGTCCATCCGAGTAGCTTTATTTAACACAGGAGCCTCTTGAGGTGGGTGAGCGCTCACTGCCAGTGACAGCAGCAACACTACTGTTAAAAATCATCACGTAAAAAACAGATATGTGATACCAGCTACTAGACTAGGTTAGCTGCTTTCCCACCTGCCTGGTTTGGCTGTTCTGTGATCTCCTACTGTTAAAAATCAGCATGCCTATCTGAAGCTGTTGAAGCATGCAGATATTTTTAGCACTTAAGTTCATAAGTCAGTTTACCTCTGTATGGTAAATTACCTTTTCTTATCTGCATCCCCAGCCAGAGAGTGAGCGTTCAGTGTATGTCTAAGACAGCTCCCAAGACACTGGTCCCCCTTCCTATTGCATATATCAGCCTAGTGCTCTCTGGTGATATTAACCACTGTGAAGCAACCTGAAACCAGAAGTGAGCAGAAACAGCATTGGAGCAACAACAGAGACAGATGGCACACACCCAGGCGGGCATTATAGCATGTATGACATCATAAGCCCACATACGGGATATAGCTAGCATGCTAGGTCAAGCAAGTTTAGAAATATGGTTTTTCTATTCCTTCCTTCCTTCCTTCCTTCCTTCCTTCCTTCCTTCCTTCCTTCCTTCCTTCCTTCCTTCCTTCCTTCCTTCGCTCCTTTTTTTCCTGGTGGTGGGATGGGAAGCATGGGGATGTGAAGTTTCAAGATGGGGTTTCTCTGTGTAGCCCTGGCTGTCCTGGAACTCTCTTTCTGTACAGCAGGCTGGCTCACACTCAGGGCTCAGGGGTTCTCCTGCCTCCGTCTCCTGAGTGCTGGGATTAAAGGGGTGTACCACCATGATCAATTTAAGAAGGGGTGCACCGCCATGATCAGCTTAAGAAGGGGTGCACCGCCATGATCAGCTTAAGAAGGGGTGCACCACCATGATCATCTTAAGAAGGGGTGCACCACCATGATCATCTTAAGAAGGGGTGCACCACCATGATCAGCTTAAGAAGGGGTGCATCACCATGATCAGCTTAAGAAGGGGTGCACCACCATGATCAGCTTAAGAAGGGGTGCATCATCATGATCAGCTTAAGAAGGGGTGCACCACCATGATCAGCTTAAGAAGGGGTGCACCACCATGATCAGCTTTAGAAGGGGTGCATCATCATGATCAGCTTAAGAAGGGGTGCATCATCATGATCAGCTTAAGAAGGGGTGCACCACCATGATCAGCTTAAGAAGGGGTGCACCACCATGATCAGCTTAAGAAGGGGTGCATCACCATGATCAGCTTAAGAAGGGGTGCACCACCATGATCAGCTTAAGAAGGGGTGCATCATCATGATCAGCTTAAGAAGGGGTGCACCACCATGATCAGCTTAAGAAGGGGTGCATCACCATGATCAGCTTAAGAAGGGGTACATCATGATCAGCTTAAGAAGGGGTGTACCACCATGATCAGCTTAAGAAGGGGTGCATCACCATGATCAGCTTAAGCTGCTGCTCATTTTCTACATTCAAGCAATGAGGAGATTAGAAGTAGGGAGTTAGGATTTGTATAATGGAAGCCCCAAGAAAGAAGATGACCACTTCACCCGAGGAAAGGCCACAGATGAGGTTGCTGAAAGGATGTGTTAAGCCTTCCACACTGAAGAGACTCTGAGAGCGCCACTGGACTCTGCGGCACTTCCACTCGGGCATTTGTGTTTGGTTCCGTTTGTTCTGCTTACTCAGACTATGTCATAGTTGAAGTTTTGGAAGTCATCCCACCCCAAATAATGGCTGTTTTGTTTTGTTTTTGAGATAGGGTTTCTTTGTGTAGCCCTGGCTGTCTTGAAACCTACTCTGTAGGGAAGGCTGGTCACAAACCCAGAGATTGTCCTGTTTCTGCATCCTGAGTGCTGGGATTAAAGGCTTGGGCCACCACTGCCCAGCCAAAAATAATGTTCTTAAACTAATTCATTTTGCTGTTAAAAAAAGGTATGTTTCAGCTATCTGGGATGAGTTGGTAAGGCGTACCATGCCATCTTCCCGCTTTATCTACAGAAATGTTATCTTGCTGGAAGCACCAGAGACACAATAAACTCAGGACATGTATACTATGTGTCTGTTTATTTATTTTGCAATTACCTCTCACTAGGACACTGGATTTCTAGCCAATGGCAACAAATTAAGATCATCCAGCAGATTTCCCAGGCTAGACCAAGATTCCTATTCTTGGGCCTAGATGGACTTGGGAAATCTGGGTAATCACTGTGAATCAATTTCCCTTCTTGTTATAGTGAAAGAACAAAACTTTCTCTAATTTTGAGAATACTATGTGGCAAACACTAGAACAGTAATGTCAATACATTGAACTCCAGAAGGAGACGTAGGTGGTGTAGTGGGAGAGAGTGTGCAGCAGGTTACAGGAAAATCACTAGAGAGGTCAAGAGCTGGGTAAAGAGTTGCATGGGTGATTGCCAGAAAAGATAAACAGGGAGATCTCAGGCAGGACAGACAGATAAAGACAGGGGCATGCTCACACAGGCAGACAAAGGAGGAGATAGGTTGGGATGGAGCGCAGTTGCTTGCTTAGTGTGCACAGCATCCTGAGCTCCATCCTTAGTGACTCGCAGCACCTGAAAGGTGAAGGCAGGAGGATCAGAAGTTCAAGGTCTTCCTCAGCTACATAGCAAGACCCTGTCCAAACAAACAAACAAACAAACAACGAAGGAATTGAGTTGAGGAGGAGGGGGGCAAGAGTCCCTCACATGAGGGTGTGGAAGAGGAGGATAGTTGGGAGCCGGTGAGCTGATGCTAATTAAGGGTTAAGAATGGCTGATCTCCCCTCATCCTCTAAAGACCTGAGTTCAGTAACAGAGCAAATGGTTCTTGGTATTTTGACTCTTCCTTTCTGAACAAGAAAATCGTTGATTTTTTTGCTTACAAACTTCAAAATGCTTACTTAATGAAGTCGGAAGGTTTTTGTGTGATGAGGTTGAGGTGTCCATTTCCTCTTAGCAGTTAAATTAGTAGTAAGTCATATTCTTGTGAGACTTTATGGCAGGAATCCACTTCTGCTTTTCTTGCTTGACCAGTAAGCACACTGGGTACTGCAGAGGACAGAAGCTCTTCCTGCGAGCGAAGCCCTGGCCACTATGAGGCCATATTCCCAAGCCTGTCTCCAACCCTGGCATGCTCTGTAGAAGCCCTGCTCTCCTCCCTGGTTCTGCTTGTCCTGGAAGTCCTGCTGTAGCTCTGCTCACTTGTGGCACTGGCAGCAGAGTATCATGAAGCTCTTGATCCTCCACTTCCTTCCTGCACATGAAATAAGTACATTTTGGTTTAGTGGTTGGTGGCACTACATTCCACGGAGGCAGAAAAGAATCAAAAGTAATTAACATGGTGTAGGTAGGTCCCGGAAATGCCATGTATGTGCATTTGTGCATGTGTGTGTGTCAATGTGTGTATGAAGTTATTTTATACATAGTTTTGCATATATTTATAGTATTTGTACCTTGTGCATCCCTGGTGCCCATGGAGGCCAGAAGAGGGCAGGAGATCCCTTGAGACTGGCATTACAGATAGTTGTGAACAGCTGTGTGGGTGCTAGGATTGAAACCCAGGTCGTCTGGAAGTAGCCAGTAGTGCTCTTAGCTGCTGAGCCATCTTCCAGTTGCCATTGTCTTTACGGCCTATAGAAATGGGGTCAGTGCTAGATTGCTCACAACACTGTTCCGAGTTCTTTCTTCCATGGAAGTTTCCCAGGTTTTGTGACCACTAGCAGAGCTTTACTCTTATTAGTACTGGCCACCTCATGATTAGCTATAGACGTGGAGATGAAATAGATAAGTTATAGAAACAGATCACCAGCCAATTTGTTTCAAAATAAATGGTGACGGTTTTTGTAGTCCTTTTGTGGCTCAGTCTGCCTGTCCCCTTCTTACTCTGTCATTGTATGAACTCATGTGTCACTGCATGAAGTAAGAAATTGGGAGAAGGGAGTTGATATCCTCTGATAAAGATTTGCTCTTTGATACCTGGCTTTGTGCCCAACTCAAGTGATTAGGTAATTGATATAAATAGATTCTGGATTAGTATCGAGGATCTCACCAAGAGCTTGCTGGAGCATGTACGAAGCCCTGGATTCAGTCCTTACTTCCTTATAAAGTTATAATCCTAACACTTGAGGAAGCATGAAGATCAGAAGTTCAAGGTCACCCTCAGCTTTGTCCTTATGTAATTCTCATGGGTAGATGAAATGAACATCAAAACTATGTTAAATATAACATCATGGGTGGGGGGATGGAGGAATAATACAGTTGAAAGGATCTGTTCTATATTACAAACTGCAGTGCATTAATCACCAGATCGTCTTGTCTGTAGATAAGGAAGTGCACGTTTTTAGAAAGCTATGGTAGTGTACAAGCAGGACCACTGAGGGGCAGCTTTCATTGCAGCATCTGATTGGTCCCTCACAGCAGAGGACAAGCTAGCCCGTCTTACTGAGAGGCTCACAGAAGAACCTAAAATGAATATTCTGTATTCTGGCAGTGGAAACAAGAAAAGAAAAGGAGAGTGAGGCAAGGCAGAGGCAGTGGGCAAGACTCAGCCACACTCAGGCACCTGCCGGAAAGCCACTAGATTCTGGATTCTGGCCTTGGTCCCTTTCGCTGGGTCCCATTGCCGAAATCACTTTGCTTGGAGGATCTTTTCATCCTTGTTCTGTAGCTTTTTTGGGAGGTCAGGATGTAACTACTTAGTGAATTGGAAAGTTTTTACCAAAGACTATAGAGTTACCAAGCAACACACACAAACACGTTTATATGGAAAGATAAATAAAAAATGCTTAAATAATATTATTTTTGAGACATGGTTTCTCTGTGTATCCTTGGCTGTTCTGGAACTCACTCTATAGACCAGGCTGTCCTCAAACTCAGAGATACAGGTGTGAGTCACCACCAACTGGCTAAATCATCTATTTATAAAACTGAGAATTAAGAATGAGGAAACATACTTTAAAAACTGTTAACTAATAAAGGAACAGGGTAGGTAGAGAAGAGAAAGAAATTGATAACACCAAAGGAAAGGAAGGTGAAGGCCATGAGAGACCGGAAGGAGAAGGAAAAGAGAGGGAGGGCAGATGAGGGAAGGATGAAGGTGTTGGTGCAGAGGAAGAGATGTCAGACCCTGTCAGGCCTGACTGGGTGTGGCTCTGAACGTCAGCAATCTGGACCTCACCTCAGGAAAGTTCCCTTAGTGTTTGAGGTGCAGCTCTGAAGGGCTCGTGGGCATCAGAATGTCACCGGGATGACACAAGCTCATCCAGAAGGAGCCAGTTATTGGTGCAAAGCTAGAAAAACACAAAAGAAGAGAAAGAAAAGGAACCATGCATAATAAACCACCTAACGTGTGCCGAGAAAATCCAAGTGATCGTGTTAAGGAATCTGGGTAAAGATCAACACAAAAATCAGTGTATTTCTGTATACAATAAAAAAAAAAGAGAGAGACAGAAAATATGAAGACAACTTTCTGAGCCCCATTTGTGTTCAACTAAGGGCTCTGCAAGAAAACACAAGGGTGGACAGGCGAGGTACCTGGGGCTGCAGTAGTAGATCAGACACTGTTCAGGTGTTATATGGCAGTTGTAAGGCTTAACTGAGGCAGAGCACGCAAAACCTCTAGCCAGTTATCTTGCATGTAATAATAATAAAAATTAAATGATAAATGAATCACTAGACTTCAGCTTTCCAAAGCCAATTCTGATTTTAGGGAAGACGTGCAGAGTCAGTTGTGAGCAGAACGAGGCCTGCGTTTACTTGGCTCAGCATTTCTCAACAGTTGTCCCATGACATTATTTTGAAATTTTGATTAGCTCATCATGCCGTGTAGTCAAACACTGCTCTAAGGTCTAGGAATAAAGTAGGTAAACAAAACAGACCAAAGTCTATGCTTGGATGGGGTTTAGTTTCACAGGGAACTGCAACTGGTGAACATATCACAAATGGACCGGGAGGCTGAAAGGACCAGTATTATGGGAGCATCAGGGGGTGGGGGTCTACACTTGAGGATGGAAGAATCTTTGTTATAACAACATCAGCCATACCCTGGCAGTGATGCTGAGCTCTGTTCGGCAAGAAGACAGGGGACTGGAGCAAGGGAAATGTTCTGTGCAGAGAAGGCAGCCTCTCTGGAGGGGCTGAGAGCTTCCAGGGGCCTCTGACTTGTTTAGGGGAGCTTAAAGATTATGTCTGAAGGGCCTGGATCACAGAGCATGGTGTTGGTGGGCTGTTGTCGCTGCTGAGGAGGAGGCACAGGTCACCTGGGTCTGGGGAGTCTCCCAAGCATGTTTGTATTCATTCGGAGGGGACTGAGCACACTGCAGGGATTAATGAAAAGGCATGGCATGGCCTGGTGTGTTTCCAAGTGTCTACACTGAGGAGGCCACTCCTGTTGTCTAGGGAGACAGGAAAGTAGGTCATGGGTTGGCACTGTCAGTAGAGATGGAAGTAATGGGTATATCTGAATTACAGGGCCTGGTCTTAGCTTGGGAGCATGGAGGGGTACCCCTATGATGTTTCCTCCTAGCATCCGACTTACAGAGCTGGGCAACCAGGAGGAGGACACTCTTTCTTTACTAGGGAAAAGCTTTATTACCTTTATATTGAAACCTGAAAACTATTGAAGTGTTTACTGCCCTCAGGAAATTTGAGCACTTCACACATGAGGAAGAAAGACAGATTTGGGTCGTTGAGAGGCTAGAGCTGCTGGCTCTGGTGTTTCCTCTTTGATTTTCAAAAGCAGGCAAACTGGTGGAGATTCAATCTTTCTTCTTCTTCTTTTTTAAGCACAGGCTTGTTAAAGTCTTGAATTTATGAAAGTTACATTTATAACTGGTCTCCTGACTTCTCACCTCCTTCAAATCTGTTTCTTTGAATCTGAAAACCCATATACAATCAGCTACTGAAATCACCCACATTTTCAACTGCTTTTCATTAATGTTTGAAGTCACTTTTTAGGCTCCTGGGTAGTTAGATTTCTGATTGGAAGAGTCTCACCCCATCTGATGGCTGCACAGCTGGGGTCATGTCAGGAGTCACTCTGAAATTCCCTTCCTGTGGTTTGGAGCAACATTGGCAGGTATACCAGGGCTGGAAAAGACCTTCCACTGCCTTGGTGAAATCCATCATCCAGTGCTAGCACAAGCTGAAGCTTGCTGCAGGCTCTGGAGTTGACCTGGGCACCCCTGGACAGAACGAGATCCTCTGGAAACTTGGGAGTGCTTTCCAAGGAGCAGCTTTGAAGCAAGTTACAGTTTAATTCATGAGACACCTTAAAGGGAAGGAAGAGAAGCCACAGATAGTATTAGTCAAGACCAGAAATGCAATAATGCAATATTAGAAAGTCCTATGACACCTTTGCTTAAGTACAGGATTAGGGTTTGGAGTTATAGCCCATGTATGTACCCCAGGTCAGATGGTAGGTTCTCTCCTTTTCTTTTGTCTCTCTTGCTTTTATGCACACACACACACACACACACACCCTAGCTTGTGCCTCTCTCCATGTCATGACCCAGTAGCCTCCTTGGTGGTGGGAACTGGGACAGGCCTTCAAGGTGCTGCTTTAGTTCCCAGGGGCAGCCCCTAAATGCAGGCAAATGGAAGCTCAGAGCTCTTGGCGGATGGGTCCCCCCTCTTCCTACATTCTCAGTTGACAGCCCAACTCTACTATGTCCCTTTCTGCAGCACGCCACCTCAGTGAGCATCATGGGCTTTTCCAACACTGTGGAGATGGAGGTGTCATCTACCAGGCTGGCGAGGACCATAGAGCCACAGACCCACAGGCTGAGCAGCCTGACAGCTGCTCCTACCCACACAATCCCGAGCTTGCTGAGCGGCCCACCACAAACTGTGTCCAACCTGATGAGTGTTGCAAACCATGCCATGCCAAGCCTGACAGCCAGTCACCTGCAGCCCGTGCCAAACCTTGTGCGTGGCACATTCCAGTCCACGCCCAACCTGAGGGGTGATTCCTCTCAGGCCATCACAAGCCTGGCAAGCACTCACTCACAGGCTGCGCCCAGCCTAATGCCTGGGCACACCCAGGCTGTGCCAAGTCTGGCCACTTGTCCTCTGCAGGGCATGCCTCCGGTTCCTGATGCGCATGTGGAGACTAGACCCATAGCCAGTCCTGGATCTGGCCCAACAACAGAAAGCCTGGGTGCCAGGGATGGGGCGGAGTCCTCCCTGGGAAATGCCTTGTGTAAGGTAGGTCTTAGGCATTTTTTTGCTTCTTATGAAGCAAAAGGTTGGCTGCTGACAGCCTCTCACCTTAGCCTTGACTTACCAGTTTTGCTGATGGCCACAGTGTCAGGTTTGATTCTTGTTGACTTTTTACCTTTGACAGATGGAAAGTGAGGATTGTACCCGTTTCACAGACTCAGTAGGACGAGGCCCCACAGCATCCAGTTTGGATGGTCCCAAGGATTTGGCTATTCCCTCAGAACTGGAGGAACCAATTAACCTCTCTGTGAAAAAAACTTTACTGGCACCAGTGATCAACACATCCACTGCTCTGCAACAGTACCAGAATCCAAAAGGTGAGACTCAGTAATCTTAATCAGTAAATAGCTGTCTAGCTAGCCCACCGATATCCCTTTTTTAAAGTGGTTCGGTGGCTTGTGTCATCTGATTAGGGCTAGACAGGTGGCTTGTGTCATCTGATAAGGGCTAGTCAAGAAGTTAGCGTGAAATGCTGGCCACTCAGGACTTTTTCATTTGTGGTATTAATACTTATTTTGAAATGGATCAGTCTATTTTGTAGGCCTTCAATAAATACAAGAACAACAATACCACCGACTGGATTATTTTTTCTCTTTATACTGACAGACCAACTGGAAAATTATTGGTCCTTATCACATATAGGAATAACCCTATATTCTATGCAACTAAATTAACATTTAAGACCCAGCTTTGCTCGAGGACAGTGAACAGGACAGTGCAGATAAACGGGGCTCCTGTGTGTGCCTCGCCGCTCTTCCCTGTGCACCTGTGCTGACTCTGCCCTGCTCTGGCTTCTGGGGTGCTGTGCTTGCAGAGACTGCAGAGAATGGCAGTAGATAACTGAGTGTCTGGGATACAGACAATTTCTAAGTTCTTGGCTGTTACCTGTTGGCAGCCTCTGAGAATCATCTCTACTCCTCTTTGCTAAAAAAGATAATGGCCTTCATCCTGTCTCAGGAAAGAGACCCACGGTAGGATTGTCACCACCACGGATGAACACACGGTTGATAACAATTGTGTGGCAGGTGTGTGGCCAAAAGTTCAAATAATGGGAGTGAAAGGTCTCAGTGAGTCTTGCCACAAATGTATGTCACGGGTATCTCATTTGTCTTTTATCTTAGAATATGAGAATTTTGAACAAGGAGCCCTAGAGCTGGATACAAAAGAGAATTCGGACATCAGGTAATAGTTCTTGGTCAACTTTCTCACCTTCAGCTTCCCGTCCTGAGAGGTTGGCACAGGAAGTAATCCTGTACATGAACTAGAAGCAGAATTTTGTCAATACCTATTGTCACCTCCTGCAGAGCCTCAAGTGGGTGGCTGTGGTTGGGTGCGCAGAACGGGAGGTGGGGCAGGAGAGTTCCAGTTGTGGTTAGGTATGCACTCTGCGTGTAGTCCTCGCTCTTCACAGAGCCCTCTTCTGACTGCAGATGGAAAGATCTTTCTGTTGTCTGACAGGATTGGCAGGGCGGAGCTTGGCAGGGCGGAGTGTGGCAGGGGTGGGGTGATGGGGTGGGGGTGGAATGTGGATCCTAAAGGGGTTAACTGAGGAGGCCTTGAACACTATTCAATTGTGGGATCATAAATGAGCCCACCTTAGGGATCTAGGCTATCTGCGGTTCCTGCTGAGACCCAGGGTGTGTCTTACCACAGAGCTATCAGCAGTGAGCCCAAGATCCCCTACGTGCGACTGGAGCGGCTCAAGATCTGTGCAGCCTCATCAGGAGAGATGCCTGTGTTTAAGCTGAAACCCCAGAAAAATAGCAAGGACGGGAGTTTCCTCCTGGTGATTGAGTGTGGCACTGAGTCCTCCAGCATGTCCATTAAGGTACCTCCCAGCGCTACGAGCCTCTTTTTCTTTGCTGCTGTTGGAACACTTGCTTTAAGGGCCCTTTAGGACTGTAGCTAGTCTTGCCCTCTGCTGGGTGGGACCTGTGAGATACAGCAGGGTTGAGCTGGGACTTGGCTGGTTTGTGGCCCTGGAGTAAGAGGTTCTTGTTGCAAGTGCTCAGTCGCTGTCAGTCTCCCCGTCCCCAGCCCTGCGGTCCATACTGTGCTGCGACTGCTCACACTCACTTCTTCCCCAAGGTCAGCCAGAACAGCCTGCCTGATGCCACCGAGGGCCCAGGTCTTGGGGGAAGGAAGGTCACTGTCACATCTCTGACTGGGCAGCGGCCACTAGAGGTGGACAGCACATCTGATGAACACAGACTCATCCCCCGAACTCCGGGAGCCAAGAAGAGCACCCCAGCCCCCATAGAGAACGAGGACTTCTGTGCCGTGTGCATCAATGGCGGCGAGCTGCTGTGCTGTGACCGCTGCCCCAAAGTGTACCACCTTTCCTGCCACGTGCCAGCCTTGCTCAGCTTCCCAGGGTGAGTCATGCCACCCCACGGCTTTAACTCCACGGCCATATTGTGATTCTGACGGGGCCCACAGTACTCCCAGGATGGGCTTACTTAGGCCTGAACCAAGTCCAGTCTGTGAGGCTGTGGGCCCTGCCAGGGGTGGGGGGGGGAGGGGGGAGGGTGCTTCTCTAAGAGATTTGTCTCATACCTGGCCCTAGCTCCCCACTTACCCCTGAGCTTTTCTGTAGCCATTGTATCTTCATTGATTTCACTTCTTTTGAGCCTGTGGCTACTAGGCCATTCCTTCGGCGATGCAGGCCTGGGGACACATGGCTTCTCACTTCATCAGCCCACATCTCTATGCCTGTACTGGGCCAGAGTGTCAGGGAAGGTTGCTGAGTTCTAATATGGCCCCGCCTGCTGTGCAGGGGAGAATGGGTGTGCACCCTGTGCCGCAGCCTGACGCAGCCTGAGATGGAGTACGACTGTGAGAATGCGCGCTACAGTCACCCTGGAGTGCGGGCACTTCCTGGCCTGAACATGTATGACCAGAAGGTAGGAAGGGTTTTCTATGTGAGGCAGTCCCTTGTGCCTACAGGGACTGAGGTTTCCCAAGGGGAATAGCAAGCCTTTTGGGGGTGGGGTCGTTGGTCATGTTTCCATCACTGTGACAAAATAACCAAGAAAACCAACTTAAAGCATAACAGGCTTATCGTGAATCAGGGTTTTATTTCACGGTCACTTGGCTTCATTGTTCCCAGGTCTGTGGTGGAGCAGAAACATTACAGTGGGGAGCATGTGGGAGAACTGAGCTTATGTCTGTTAGAAGGCAGGAACAGATAGGGGGCTCCAGGGACAAACTATACCCTGCAAAGATAGGCCCAGATGACCCATTTCCTCTTACTCACCACCGCCTCTTGTTTCCCTAGCTCCCACCAATCCAGAAGTGGATTAATCCCCATGCAAGGCCAGAGCCCTGATTAAGTCACCTTCCAAAGGCTCTGCCTCTGAATGGCTGTCCTGGGACCAAACCTTTAATATAAGAGCTTCGTGTGCATGTGTGTGTGTGTGTGTGTGTGTGTGTGTATGTGTATGTGTGTATGTGCATGTGCGTGTGTGGTTTAAGGTTCTGCTGTGAGCCAAGCCTGCTGACTTGACTTGTGGGAATTTATGTGACTGTCCCTTTCGGAACAGTTTTCCTCTGACCCGGGAGCCCAAACTGCCTTCTTAGGGTGCCTGGCACCCCTGAGGTGAGAGCCAGACAGTCACTAGGCTTACCATCCTTAGTTCTCATTGAGGTGCAGCCAGGACAATGTGCCCCTTGCCCTTGTGGTTTCTGCAGAAGTGTGAGAAGCTGGTCCTGTCCCTGTGCTGCAACAGTCTCAGCCTGCCCTTCCATGAGCCAGTCAGCCCCCTGGTAAGGAGGCCCCGCTGGTTCTGCCTGCTGCTTCCTTTCTGCTGCGGGGACACCCAGGGGGCATGGCCATTCCTGCTTCTTCCTTTCCCTCACTGCAACTGCATCAGACCTGACTTAGCAGGGGTCATCCCTTCCTCTTTCTCTTCCCACACTGTGCTCCTCATCTCTTCTGCACCTTCACTTACACCCCAACGCACTCTCCACCTCCTCTTCCTTTCTGTCTATTCCTACACTGATTTTCTCCTCTTTATCTCTCCTTTCTCTCTTTCCCCAAGGCCAGGCATTATTACCAGATTATCAAGAGGCCCATGGACCTGTCAATCATCCGGAGGAAACTGCAAAAGAAGGACCCAGCTCACTACACCACTCCTGAGGAAGTGGTGTCAGATGTGCGCCTCATGTTCTGGAACTGTGCTAAGTTCAATTATGTATGTTAGGTTTATTGTCATTATTTTACAGTGACCTCAAGACTGTCACAGATGGGGGTGGGGTGGGCAAGAGAGTCTGGAAGCACAGCTCTGGAGTTTGCTATGGTTTAAAAGCCCTCTCTCTCCTAGATGTGGGCCCTAAGCGTGGACTCAGAAGGATGGGGGAGTCGGGGAGGCACTCGTAACTGGTCAACTGTGGGTAGCTACCAAGATAGCTGCCAAATGGATTATCTTGAGTCCTAGGAAAATGTGCCAAGCTCCAGGTTTCTCAGGATGATATTTCAAGATATGCCAGTCAGGCTTGCACTTCCTGTGTCCCTCCTGATGGAGGGCATGAGAGGGGATGGCCTGGTAGCAGGCTAGAACACCTCTGTCTCTCCTCATTAGCCTGACTCGGAGGTTGCAGAGGCTGGCCGCTGTCTGGAAGTGTTCTTTGAGGGCTGGCTAAAGGAGATCTACCCAGACAAATGCTTTGCCCAGCCCCAGCAAGAGGACTCAGACTCTGAGGACGTATCAGGCGAGAGTGGCTGTTCCACCCCTCTGGGCTTCCCATGGCCTCCCTACACGCAGGAAGGCATCCAGCCCAAGAGGCGACGGCGGCATATGGTAAAGAGCTTCTGTCTGCCAGTGTGTAAGGTGGATGGGTGGTGGCAAGGGGGCACCAGGAAGGTTATGGAGAGCACAGGACAGAGTGGTATTGATGAAACTTCCCTCTCAGCCATTTAGCATGTGAGGAAGGTAGGGCGGTACAGAGGTCACCAACTCCAGTTATCAGGGAAGCTTAAAATCCTGGGGGCTATGTTCCCGCCCAGGGTCCTCTATCAAGCTCACAGATCCCAGGTGAAGAATTGTTCTGACACCCAGCTCAGTACTGGTTAGACTACTCTATGACTGTGATACCCATAGAAAGAATTACCTGCTCTCAGTGCCCGCCTTCGCTAGAGGGAGAGCAGAAGGGACCCTTTTAGCTCCTTGATAGAAAAAAGGAAGTAGAGCGGTTGCTAACAACAGAGAGAACTTTAGGACTTTCTGCTTGATCTCACCTGTGTGGACCTGAAAGCTCAATTTCCTTCCTTCCCTTCCTTCCTGTGTTCCTCCCTCTTTTTACCCCTCCTCCTTCCCCTCCCTGCTTCCTCCCATCTCTTTCCACCCTTTCTTCCTTTCTTTTTTTGAAATAAGCTCTTACTATGTAGCCAAGGCTGGATTGGAACTAACTATAGAGATCAGGCTGGCCTTAAACTTGTGCAGTTCTCCTCCTCCTTCCTCCCAAGTGCTAGGATTACAGGCGTGTGCTCCTGCATGCAGCCTTTCTGTTAAATTCCATTAAGGTGCTGCTGGCCTCCTGTGTGCCAAGGTCTGGCCGTCACCTCCTGATTACTTACAACATGTGGTGTATAGTACCCAGGCCCGCAGCGAGCTCTGTGGTTGCATTTCCAGGGTGGAATGCACTAGGTCTGGGGAACCCCAATCCTGACCCTGATCCCCTCCAGGTGAATAAACCCAGGTTTGAGTTTTCAATTTTTCTTTTGTCTCAGGAGAATGAGAAGACAAAGAGAGTGTCGTTTCGTCTGGCCAACAGCATCTCGCAGGTGTGAGGGCTGGAAGGAGATGGGGGCACGCTGGTGGCTGATGGCCTTGTCCTCGAGACCGTCCCTCCCCATCCTTCAGCTTAGCCTCCTCAGAACGTGGCTGTGAGATGAGTCTTGTTGAGCGTGCCGCGCTCCCTTCATCATTAGCATCTCCAGTGTTTATTTGGTGCATCCACCATAAAGAAGATTTCAGTAAAACAGGGACGAGGGAGGTGTTCCTCATTGCCAGAGTAACCGGACATACAGGTTCTGCGCCTCTTCAGGCTCAGGAGGACCTGGCTTCCTTGATGAGCTCTCCCAGCGGATCAGAGCACACTTTGCTCACCGCTCTGCAGCCAGGGCTCAGGAATGCCTTGTGTATCTGAACTCCTGGCTTAGACACGGGTACAAGAAAGGAAGTGAGGTTTGGATAGATGGCAGGCCTGTGGTCCCTGTCCCAGCACAGCCAAAGATTGTCACTGTTTGCCTTTGCTCGTCCTGTTGGGACAGAGGCATCTGCCACTGGCAGAATAATGGCGGCTTCTCGGGGCCCTCGGTCTCAATCGGTGCCTATTTGGGTTCTAACGGTTTTCAGGGTATTTGCTTTTGATGTCCCCTTTCCTGAGTAGGACTTAGGTGGTCACTGTGAAATGCTATGTGTGCTTGGGCACTCTTGGCTGAGCTGGGTGGCAGTGCAAAGATCAGTTTTCACTCACATCCAGAAGATGCCAGCTTCAGAGTTTGTCCCTCTGTGCCCTAACTCTGGGATAATAGCACTCCAGAGCCTGCCTTCCCGGAAGTGACTGGCAGGTGTGTCAGTGGCTCTTCCTCAATCCCCTCTATTCAGACATCCTCATCTTGAGTTCTACTTGGGACAAATGTGACGTGATGTCTGCTGCAGGAACTGAGGTCCCTGGCAAGGATGACCCCACAGCCAGTGCAGAGTGTCAGGCCTCTTTTGCCTACGATTCTAGATCTCTATTTTTTCACTCAGCCAAAGACCAGAACTGTGGCCACGAGGCTCACAGCCCGGAAGCAGCCAATACTGTCACCCTCTACTGTTAGAGTTTGGAGAAGGCACAGTGACCGGTAGGAGTCTGCTTAGGCGTTAGTAGGCCTCGGGTGGAGAGGGGGAAAGTTGAGAGGTGAGAAGCCTTAGGTGACTCTGAGCTTACGTTAGGGTTGTAGTCCTCGCAGAATGCAGAAAGGCATTCTGGAAGCCATGGGAATGGGGTGGTGGCAACAGAGCTACAGGCCACATTGTGGGCGGATCACTACAGTGTAGGCAGGGTGTTTGTGAGGGAGCCTCTGAGACACATACAGGGACAGGCTTCTTCCCAAGCAAGGGCTTGCCTGAGGAAGGACTTATTGATTGTACTGCTGATGGAGCTAAGGGCCTGGCATTTCAGTGGCCTGGCCTGAGGCATGGCATGACTGATTTCAGGGGACAATTGGACTGGGGCTTTGTTTTTGCGAAGAGGTGCAGTTTAAGGAAGTGATTATTCATAGGGCCTTTGCTAGGAAGCAATTTTCTTTTTACCAAAAACTTCTTTTTGAAGAAGTAAGCCGGTGAGTCAGTAAGAGCACCCGATCCCTGATCCCTTCGCCATTGGGCTGAGGGAGCTTCTTCCCTTTGAAGCAAGCCCCGCCCAATGTCTTGTCACTGGGTAGTGCTGCCACCAAGCTTTCTGCAGTAGATGGGCTTCCATATCCTGCTGTCTAGTTCCAGGCAGCTGAATCTTTAGTTCATTCTTAGTCAGGTGACCTTTGGAAGCAGTCTTTGCTCCTTGTGTTCACAGTTTTTTGGTTGGGGCTTAGGCTGTTTCTCTTTTGATTCTTGCATCCTTTTCTCTGATTGGTCTGATGAGGTTCCTCCTGTTCTTACCTTCCTGATCCCTGTCTTTTGGCATCTTTCCTTTTTTTGGCCTGTATTCCTACTACAGTCTTCATGGTGTTTGGCACTGGAAAGCCACTGAACACTGTGATAGTTTGAAATCTAACATCCTTTCTGGGACCAGCTAGAGACTGTGGCCATACAACAGAAATGGATGGTTCAAGGCTTGGATTCTTCTCTCTTGGTACAGCTCATAGCTTGGGTGTGTCCTGTCAGGTCCAGAAGCAAGGACCAGCTTCTGAGCCCAGAGATCTTGGAAATGTGGTGGGCACATCTCTGTTCCCTTCCTGTTATAGGGCCCCTCTGTGGGGAGGGCCTGTCTGGGCATTTAAGCAGGGCAGACAGGGAAGAGGGATGCCTTTTTTCTTTAAGGATGTGAAGCTCTGGTCCATCATTCCTTCCCTATTCTGGTTAGCCTGTGGAATTCCTCCTGGGACCGAGTTTTTAAAGTCATGTTAATTTTTTTTTTTGCATGCAGAAAACAGAACTGAAAGTTTAAAAAATAACAACAAAAGCAAACACCTGTTCACTAAGTAACTGCTCATTTTCACTGGATCCTGCAGTGACTCATTTCCCCATACGGTCCCATTGTAAAGTTAGCTAAGCTCTTTGGTCGTGGACAAAGTCAGGTAATGGGAATGCATGGAGTTCTGGTTATTATATTGTCCTGTGCAGCCCTGGAAGATAAGAAACTTGTTTTTGGCTGTGCTGAGAAATGCAATGGGAGAGTGGCTTCAGGGGACACCAAGGGGATTTTATACAAAAATTGATACAAAATATGGACATTATGATCCTCCAGAATCTAGCAACAGGTATATATGCCCGCTATAGGAACCATGCATAATGGTGGCTACTGGACCCTCCTTGCACATTGCTACATGTGAGACATTGTTGGGAAGCCAGCAAATGTTGGCTTTCTGTCCCTAGTTTAGCTACAGGTCACTTTGTGTGCCTCGTAGTATCTAGGACTCCCTTTGTGCTGGGCTGGGCTCCACTCCTATTCCTACTGCTCTGGCCACCTACGGAAACCCTTCTGAGCTAGGGTTTGCCCCTGTGGCTCCTTTCCTGCAGGCTACTCACTCCCAAGTACTTACCCTCTCCCCCTGTACATCTCCATGGCTACACCGTCTCTTGTCTTATCTAGGATTCCCTCCTCTTCCCAGCCTGATGCCAAGCCCTACCACCTAACTTCTTATTAGCATCTCACATTTTCCTAACCTCCCCAACCTCCACTTCTCTGTTTTCCCCATCAGCCTGATTTCTGTTTGTTTCTTCTTCTTCTTTCTTTTGCTTCTAAGTGTGGCAGGTTTGCAGGTGCAGCCTCAGTATTGATTGGACATTCTTGAACTTGGTATTATGCACTTCGGGTATATGTCCCTCATCTTTGTTGTTAGCCAATGACAGCCCACCATCTATTTCACTAAAGAGAGCTCCTAAGGCAAGGGCTTCCTGCCCCTGCCTTTCTACTGACCAGTGTGTGTGCCACCTCCCTGTTCTCCCTGTTCTGGTTCTGGGTTTTCTGATGCAGGCCGTGTTCCCTAAGGCTCCGTTCTCCACTTCCGGGCTCTGCAGGTTCTCCCCATTGCTCACCTCTCTCTACACAGCCTATCAAAGCTCTCTCAAGATTAAACCAAAAATGTAACATCTGTGTCATAGACCTGCCCCCTGCCCATTATTCTTGGTTTAAAATAAACTATTTGGCTGGGTGTGATGGCATACATCTTTAATCTTAGCACTTGAGAGGCAGACTAGTAAGTAGATCTCTGGGAGTCCAAGGCTGGCTTGGTCTACATGTGAGTAGACCAGCCAGGGCTACATCGAACAAGAAAGAATACTTTTCTTTGATTCTTCTTCCTCTTCGATCCTCTATAAGTTTTCATGAGAGTGGCCACCAGCTACCAAATGACCTGCCTTTCACTTCTCTGCTGCCTCAGCTCCTCAGTGTCTCACCAGCCCATCAGCCCCTTGTGCAGATCTCTCTTCACTGGCTTTTAGAATATCCGAGGTTGCTATGTTAGCTTTATCTCAGCTAAAGGATGTGCTTAATGGAAACCTAGAGAGCTGTGCCCGGCTGTCACCAGCTTCTCCTCTTCAGGGCCTGGGTAAGCAGGACGAGTCACAGTTGCTCCTGGTTCTTCCTCTGCTTTTCATGAATCCCTTCTCCCTGAGTGTGGGTCTCCTCTGCTGAGCTTGTTCATGAACACTGCAGAGAGTTCTGCATCTGTGAGTCCTTCCCTCTGTGTTCCCAGGAGAACACAGACACACCTGTGTGGTAAGAGCCTCCATGTCCGTCAGCCTCAGTGGGAGCTGGGTTTTGTGGCACTCAACCTGCTGTCTGGCTCCGCTGGACTCCCACACTGGTGGACAGCTCACCATTATGATCCATACCAGTTGGAACCTGCCTTGGTCAGCAGAGAGCTGAGGATCATGGGAAGGCATGCTTCCATGCATGGTTCAGTGCTGCAGCTAGGAGAGTTCGGGCAGGGTGGGGTCTGCTACCATGGCCTTCCTGAGGGAGGGGGACACTGAGCACTGTTGTGGTTTCTCTCTTGAGCTGATCCTGGCTCAGCTAGACCCCTCCCACAGGTCTTTCACATCTGTGTTGATCATCCCACATCTGCTACTTTAGATGTCACAGAGCTGGAGACACACGCTAGTTGCTTTCTTGGAGGTATTGTAGACGGACATCTGACTTGAGTTTGGGAATCTCAGTTTTGGCATTGTCAAAGATAAGGGAAGTATGACCTTGGGTACAGTTTCCTCATTGATAAAGTTAGGGGTTTCTCAGAGATTCTGTAGTTCTAAAGATGACAACTATGATTCTAACTCTGAAGCCCAGACCACACAGGGTCAGAGGAACCCCGGGAGTTGGGGACACATCCAGAGAAGTCCCAACCAGGCAGGGTAACAAACTACAGGCCAAATTGTGCTGCTTGGAGAAAGTCTTCACTGACTGGCACTGCTTCTTTGAGCCATATGCCCATACCTCAAGCTGGACACTTCTTGGTGTCTGGACATGTTCCTCCTAGACGTGGTCATGTGATCCAAAGTGGCTAGGTGCACAAGGAAAGGATTTAAGGGAAGCATAATTCATTTTAAATGGACCTACACATTCCAAATTAAATAAAAAATAGCACTTTCCTTTACCAGCAACTGTGTCCTAGAGTGTTTTTTAGTGAAACTATTGAAACCTGCTTCATATCCCTTTGGAGCCTGGATTTCAACATCAGTAAGCACCTGGACTACAGGAGACTTGTAGAAAGAATCTTCATGGACATAACCTACTCCTCAAAACAGGCCTGAGGTGGAGTGAGGGAAAACACACTCATGAGAACCTTCTTCTCATTGCCAGGCAAAAACACCTCAAGAAAGTTTTTTGTGTTTGGTGTGGTGGTGCACATCTGCAATCCCAGTACCAAGGAAGCCGAGGCAGGGGGATTGCCTAGGCCAGCCTGGGCAACATAGTGAGACCTTGTCTCAAAACAATAAATCAAACAACACCCCCTCTCCCAAAGCAACCCTCTTAAGCTGAATAAATGTGTAAACAGAAACAAAGATAAGCTTTTTAACATAGTGATGTTTTTCATTCTCTTTTTTGCGCACACTACATTAGTTTCTGCATTTTGGTGGGGGATCATTGGGGGTGAATGTAAAGATTTTTATTCATTTGGAGAGACCTCTGAATCCCTGTACTAGTTAGTTACTTTGACCTTTGAACCCCTGTGCTAGTTAGTTTTTGTTACCTTGACACAAACTAGAGTCACCTGAGAAGAGGAACCTGAATTGAGGAAAATTTCTCCATCAGATTAGCCCACAGACAAGTCTGTGGGGTGTTTTCGTGGTTGCTGATTGAATTGGGGGGTGCCTAGCCCACCGTGGGCAGTGCCACCCCTGGGCAACTGGTACTGGGTCGTATAAGAATTCAAGATGAGAAAACAATGCTGAACAAGGTGGTAAGAAGCATTCCACCATGATGTCTACCTCGGCCCCTGCTTGAGTTCCTGCCCTGATTCCCCTCACTCATAGACTGAGACAGGGAAAATGTAAGCCAAATAATCCCTTCCCTCCACAAGTTGGCTTTGGTCAGTGTTTTATCACAGTGACAGAAAGCGAATCGAGGCAACTCCTTTCCTATTTTTGGTGATTCCCCACCTCAGGAATCTTGGATGGCACAGCTCACTCTTCACTGTGAGAGCTGTGAGAGCTAAATACAGGGACGGGGAGGTCTCTCTCAAGGTTGCGTGCTTGCTATGCAAACACGAGGACCAGAATTTGAGTCCCAGCACCCATGCAAAAGCTGGGTATGGCAGCCTGTGTCTGTTACCTCAGTGTTGAGAGTGGGTGGAGTTGGGTCACTCAGCTTTCCAGACTGGAGAGCTCCAGATTCACTGAGAGACCCTGTCTCAAAATCAAAACAACAACGAAAACAAAACAAAAAACACAACACACACACACACACACACACACACACGCGCGCGTGCACACACACACACACACATACACACACTTAAGACCCAAGCTCCTTCACAGACCCATATGAACACATACAAGCAGACACACACACACACACACACACACACACACACACACACAATTAAGACCCAAGCTCCTTCACAGACCCATATGAACACATATAAGCAGGCACACACACACACACACACACACACACACACACACAATTAAGACCCAAGCTCCTTCACAGACCCATATGAACACATATAAGCAGGCACACACACACACACACACACACACACACACCACACACACACACACACACACACACACACACAAGTCAGGGAAGGGAGATGGCACACTAAACATTTTAGAATCTTGATTTCCAAGCATCCCTTCAAGTCACTGGTCATAAGTAAATACGGATCTGGACGTATGTCCAGTGGTTTAAGAGTTCATACTGCTTTTCCATAGGACTGAGTTCCAGCTCCCAGAAGCCACATGGTTCCTTCAGCAGAGCAGTTCTACGGATGACTCCAGGAATTGTTCCTGGCCTTAGTGGAGCTCCAGGCCTAACTTTCCAGCAATCTTGATCTTTGAAACTACCTAAAAATCCCTTTTAATAAATCCCTTTTCTATCTAAATTAGTAAGGATTGGCTTCTATGCCTTGCGACTAACCATCCTGCTGCAGAAATGTAGGCTTAGATTTTTTAAAACCTACTTTAAAAAAAGATTTATTATTATATGTAAATACACTGTAGCTATCTTCAGACACACCAAAGAGGGCATCAGACCTCATTACGGATGGTTGTGAGGCACCATGTGGTTGCTGGGATTTGAATGTAGGACTTCTGGAAGAGCAGTCAGTCCTCTTAACTGCTGAACCATCTCTCCAGCCCTAAAACCTATTAATAAGGGTTTACAAATGCTTCAACCCCTTCTAGTCCACCATCCAAAGGTAGGGGAGAAAAGGTGGTAAACAGGATGGGGGTGTGTGCACCTGTTTAGAAGTAGTTCCTTGGGCGATTTTCATCTGTTTGTCAGGTCACCAGCAGTCCAGTTCAGCAGTGTCAGGACAGCAAGCACGAATCAGCAGTGGTGGCACGATGTAGCAGAAACTGCCAGGCCTCAGCCAAATCAGCACGAGTCAGCAAGAGCGACCAGGACGACCAGAGGAGTTCTCTGCTGTGCCTCTCTCAATGCCATGAAGATCAGTGAAGATTAAGACAGGAGACCAGTGAAGTGTTGCAAAGGTTGCTATGTAAGCGCATCATCACTATCCAGAGTCCTATTTATACTCTCCAAACATCACGTGTCCTCCCATGGGTCTTGCCTTAGCAAAATGCCATGTGAGTCTGTATCAGTAAAACACACATGAGTCTGTATCACCTGACCTATCCAGAAACTTCCAGTTCACATAAATCCTGAGAGTCTGATAAAAGGCATAGACCAACTTTTCTGCGTTCCAGACCTATACATCCTATGACAGTCGCACACTCATCACATGTCCCGATGTTACCTAACACACGAGTCCTCCCCTTAACATATTCTTCATCTCATCTTGCCATAGTAGCCAGGCAAGGGGGAGGAAAGCTCATACTCATGGGTTTTAATGCTCCAGGCGAGGCCTGGAAATCTCAACCCTTCCTCTCTCAGCCCTGTGAAAACAACTGGCATTCCCCCTTTCCTGTGCTGTTGTCTGTTCTCATTCATTTCAGGGTTCTTTCTCTATGTCCCCAGGACACTGAGCCTTTGCTTGCTGACTCTTGGTTCCACAGCAAGCTTCTAACTGTATCCTCTCCTGCCCCAGCATACAGGCTTGCAGCATGCCCTCTGCCTCTACACCTGGTCTGTGGATTATTTATGTAATAAACACAGTATCCAGGCAGGAGAGAGCGAGCTTTTCAGGGACCAAAAAAAAAAAAAAAAAAAAAAAAAAAAAAAAAAAAAAAAAAAAAAAGTCCTGAAAAACAATAACAATTAGAAGATGAAATGTCTCAGTGGATAAAAAGACTTGTCCTGAGTTAAGTCCTCTGGACTCACATGGGGGAAAAATTTGTTCCAAAGTTGTCTTCTGGCTTCCACATGCATGCTATGACATGTATGTACTCACCCACATACATACCCCCCACACTAAATAAATGTAATTTTAAAATGAAAAACTGTAAGTTTCTAAACTTTATGGAAATGTTGGGCTAGAATTAAGCCACATTACACAGGAGTGTGTAGTCTCTTCTTTCAAAATGTCTGAGACTGAAATTGTTCCTGAGCATCAGACTAAGAGCATCAGGCAGGTGTGATCAAGCTCTTGGTTTATAGCCTGTTGCAGTGTGACGACTGCCCCATAGATGGCGCCCGAGGCACTTTCATAGTTTCCCAGGAAGGCGAGGAATGTTGGGTAGGGTATTTCTAGGGAGTGACTGATGAGCAGCCGGATATTAACATAGACTTAAATTGGCTCCCCACGACTCTTCATTAGTTTCTAGGAATGAAAAATTACAGAGTAGATAAATCCGATAACACCTTGACTGTGTGCTCAAAACTGCATTACCACTCAGTAACAGGTGGACACACTGTGTATCCAGATGTGTTTCCCACACAGAATGTAAGATGTCTTGTGACTGAGAATAAATGACCTGAATTTGACCACAGAGAAACATCAGAAAAAGAAATTGTGTATTAAATGAAGGCAGGAGGCAGGGCTCTTTTAAAAATTGTTTTATTTTTACAATTTTTATTCACATATGTGTGTTTTTAAGTGTGGGTATGTGAGTGTGTGTGAACGAACATCCTTGAGGAGGCCAGAGGTGTTGGATCTCCCTGGAACTGCTGTTACGGCTGGAAATTGAACTCTGGTTCTCTGGAAGAGCAGAACATGCTTTAACTGCTGAGTTATCTCTTTTAGTCAAATTATTCCTGTTGTTAGCGTTAGAGAAAAGTGGGGAAAATGTTTCCAGCCTAATGGAGGATAGAGAGACATGACTTAGTTTTTGTCAACTTGACACAAACTAGGGTCACCCAGGGAAGATGGAACCTTAATTGAGGAATTGCCTCTTATTGGCCTTAGTATCAAGGGTATTTTCTTGATTAATGATTGATGTGAGCGGGTGCAGTCTATGTGGGCAGGGCCACCCGTTGGCAGGTGGTCCTGGACTGCATAAGAAATCAAGCAATGGTTGTATAAGCTACGGAGAGCAAGCTGGCCAACAGCACTGGTCTGTAGTCTGTTCCGGCTCCTGCCCTGTCTGCCTCAGTGATGGACTGGGACAGGGAAATATAAGCCAAATAAACCCCGTTCTCCTCAAATTGGTTTTGGTCAGTGTTTTATCACAGCAGTAGAAAGCAAATTAATATAACAACTAAATGTAATGTCTAACTCCAGACGGGGCCCTGTAATGGAGGAGGAAATTACCCTAAAGGATGTTATTGGGTCAACTGATGAAACATGAGTCTTCCCGCCATTGTCTTGGCACCTTGACCACCCAACAAAAGTGCTGCCATGTTCTCTCTCACTGACCTGTATGTCGGGCTTTGGGCCAACACGTCCCAGCTCTGCTTCCTATAGTTTTATAGTTAGCTGCGAATGTGAGAAGTGGGAGTCCTCCAGCTCCCCTCCTTCCTCTTCTCTCTCTTCCTCCTCTTAATATCGGCTGCTCTGGTTTCATTTCATTTTCATACGGATTTTAGTATGAAATATTAATTTCAATAACAAGAGACTAAAGCTTAGCCGGCAGGAGCGTGGTGTTCATGAACTGCTCAGGGAGCACTGCCACTTTAACCCCCAATGCCCAGGCAGAGGGCTTGGTGTGCACCAACCTGAACTCCAATTAGTTTTATCTGATGAAGAAGGGTGGGCCCGACATTCAAAAACCGATCAGAGGCACAGAGTTTATGGACAGATATTTCTGTCAATAGAACTGTGAGGATTCTATTTGTAAAATAAAAATACAAAGACTCACACAGACTTCTAGAGTTTACTAGAAATAACAAAATTCCACTAGGAAAAACTTACAGTTTGAATTACACATTTTCCAAACAAGTGCCGTGGGAAAAACCTTAATAGAGCATATAATAATCTAAACAACCCTGAATTTGCTACGTCAGAGAAATCTAGTGTGTGTTTTTTTGTAATATGAAGGTTCAAATATTTGTTGCTGTGTTTGTTTTTGCACAGTGCAGGGGATAGAAAAGTACTTTAGCAATGTGCCAAGATATTTTGAATAAAACATGAAATTTAATTAATGAATAAATCACCTGGGATTGGTGGCACAGCTTTATAGTCTCAGCACTTGGATGGCTGAGGCAGGAGCATCAGGAGGAGTTAAGGCCAGCCTCAATTACATAGTGTGAGGCCAGTCTGGGGCTATAGGAGATCTCCATCTCAAATACAACAAAAACTAAACACACACACACACACACACACACAGAGAGAGAGAGAGAGAGAGAGAGAGAGAGAGAGAGAGAGAGAGAGAGAGAGGAGAGTCTACTAAAACAACACAAATCAACTGTTCCTTGACTTAAGAAATCTACCTCTCTGCCCCAGCCCAACTCTGGTTCCTTTATCAACAGGGCCAACAAAAGCTGGAGCTGGAACAAGCTGTGCTAGTTACTCTTGTGTTTGTTCTCTCGCCACGCTTCAATTCTGACCTCTCTTTCTTAAATGGCAGCAATCTGATACTCCACAGTACCTGACATTACTCTGGAGTGTTTACGTAAATGGCTTTTCGTACTTGTTGCCAATGGTGACGTTAATAATTTCAGGAACAGGAGGAGAGCATATTGTTGTGTTGCGGTGACCCCTGGAACAGAGTGAGGTCCTTGGCAGTGTCTAGAGTTTGTTGTATTGATGGTTATGGTGTTACAACTCTTTACTGAGGACCTGGGCTCTGGTAACTAGCCGTAATATTTAATGTGGCTGCTTTGAGCTACTTGAGTGCTCTGAAGAATGCTCTGTGACCAGCACAACACAGCACTTCCTGAGGAGATCCAGGATGTGTCTGTGTGGGTCTCACAGACTTTTAGTGCCTTACTTTCCTGTGTAGCTTCATTGGTTTCTCTCTATAAATGTTAGTGACATTTACACATTGGAAATTAATATTTGTCTATCAATCAATTTACATATTTACCTATGCATCTACCTTTTACCATACTCTGTAAAAATACTCCCTTCCCTTTCCCCTTTCTTCTATTATAAAGAATGTTGAGGTCAGGCTCTTAATATCTTGCTACTTCTAATAAGGGTAGAAATTGAGACTGGCCTGATCCTCCTGAGATTGCAAACCTATGCCATCAGGTTCACTGATTTATACATTAAATTTTATCTGTTATTCAAAAAAATACTTTAGCAAAGTGCTAAACACCCACAGCATCGAACAAACAAAAAAAATAGCTAAAAGGTTCTATATCACACAGAAAATACCACTAAGTTTTTCTATTCTCGAAGACAAATGCAGAGCTATTTAGATTATGTTGTATTAAGATTTTTTTAAAATGGGAATGGGAACTTATTTAAAAAGCATGTAATTCAAAATTTAACTTTTTCCTAATGAGGTTTTTGATTTCTGTTGGGCTCTACCACTTTAGATGGTGTTTGTGCTGGCAGGCCATGAAACAGGGTAGGATGATTGATTGGGGGTGTGTGTGGGGAGAATCCTGCAGGAGGTCCAGATGGCTTCCTGAGGAGGAGGCAATTGAACAGTCTGAATTATGAGAAAGCAGCAGCCTTGGGGGAACTATGCGATCAAAGCCTTAAAAGCAGAAAACACAGCAAGCGCAAAGTGTGTGGGGTAGCATAAGATGAACATCAATACAATAGACAATAAAGAATCAAAGTCAGGATGCAGGGAACACGGAAGGGAATAAAGGAGAGCTGCAGACGTGTGAGCTGCTAAGTTTACCCAAGTTATTAAAACTGAACTGCAAATCTGAGCCCCATCTCCTGGAATCCATGCTACAAAGAGAAACGAAGTAGATCCAGTGGTTTTCTCCCTTTACGGGGATAAGGCATAACTTTTTTCCTAACAGAATTGAAAGTTTCTTGCATGGACCTTTCTATATGGGGCATAGAGTTATTGTATTCGGTAGCAAGGGCTCTCAACCCACAGCTATTTCTTTATGGAAGTGGGGGTTTGTCTGAGTGCTAGGATATAAAGTATGCACCACTCTGCCTGGCTTTAAAGTATTTAAGAGTGATTATCCCAACCCTGTAGTAGAATCTTTCCAGCTTATCTAAGCCAGGGTCTCTCTCTCTCTCTCTCTCTCTCTCTCTCTCTCTCTCTCTCCTCTTGGTTCATAAGCCACTAAAAGAAATGTTTTCTATTGTCACCCAATATAGGACACCTAGAGTTGTATAGTGAGCCCTATCTCAAACAAACAAAACAAAACAAAACCCCAGAAAACAAACCCTCTAACAAATGCAGAGATGTCACAAATATTTTACTTACTGTCAGGGAAAAAGCTCCATTCTTGTTTAAAATGTATTTCCCTTTCTTATTGTGACTGCACGTGTGCTTGTGCCAATGGTGTATGTACGGAGGTCAGAGGACAACATGCAGGTGTTGGCTTTCTCTTACCTTTGCATGAGTTCTGGGAATGGAAAGGTTGTCAGGCTTGGGATCGTTATCTCCTGAGGGTCTTTATCTACTAATCAATGCTTGCTGGCCCCCATCAGCATTGCTTAATAGAAGCAAATGGAGTGAAGTTACAAGGGTGAAGATAAAGTGGTACATTCGGCTTGAAACATTTTGGAGGGTGGCAGCGAGACAGCTGAGTGGTTAGAGGTTGCACATATGCAGGCCTGAACTTGTTTGCATGGAAGATCCCACAAGGTGGCAGGAGAGAACTGAGCCCAAGAGTTGTCCTCTGATTTCTATACAAACACTATGTCAGAGATGCATGTGCACATGCACTCAAATGCATGTGTGTGTGTGTGTGTGTGTGTGTGTGTGTAGGCTAGAGGTCAGCTTTAGGTGGTGGTGTTCTAAGGGATTGTCAACTTTGGCTTTTGACCCAGGGTCCCTCACTGCTCACTGGTCTGAAACTTATCAATTAGCCTATGATAGCTGATAAACAAGCCTCAGGAGAGCTCGTGTCTCTACCTCCTTATGTTGGGATTATTAGCATGTGCCTCCATGCCCAGTTTTCTTTTAAATTTATTTTTTTACTTGGGATCTGGGGATCAACCTCAGGTACTCATGCTTGAAGTAAGTATTTTACCAACTGAACTCTCTTCCCAGACTACAAACAGTGTGTTTTGATTGTCTGACCCAACTCAGAATAAAACCTACCCTATTGGTTCTCAACCAGTGCAAGACACACACACACACACACACACACACACACACACACCCCTACCCACCCCTTCAAAACTGTGATCTATTTAATCAGAATCTCTGAGCATCTAACTTGTGAATCTACATTTAAACACAAAATAAAACAAAATGAAAGGAAGTCCCTGTAGATGTCTCTGGTGTTGAGCAAGTCTGGGCAGGTATCACTGACAGACTGCTGGGGGGGGGGGGGAGGACTCACCTGCATGCCTTTCCGACATTTCTTCCTACCAGTGCTGTCCCTTAACTAGGCTTTGTCAGATGTTTGAAGTTGGTTTTTGGAAGGGTCTGGGGTCTTAAAGGCTTCGTGGTGGTTTGTTAAAGGCAGATCCATGCGTGTCACAGTTCAGGGAAGCAGATGGTAGTTCTCCTCAAAGTCATGCCCGGACATATGCTTGCATGGGCAATCACGCCATCTTTCTGTAGAGGCAAGGGGGACTTACAGAGTGCAAATTCTCATGTCTCTTCCAGACTCTTGTTAGACAATAGTACTATAATTTTCCAGAACATTGCTTGGCCAAGATTCCAAAGTTCTATTAATATAGTACATGGCAGGGAGTATTTGTGGTTGAAAAATGGTTTCCAAAACAAAGTTACCAACTACTTGTGACCATTTTGAGAGCACTTTTTTTTTTCTCCTGTGAAAGCAACAGGATTAAGTGGTTGCCAAATGTACACCTGTAAGCAATAAAATTAATTGCTCTGCTGTACTGTTACTGGCTATCAATCACCTTAATTTTAGAAGACATCTGCCTTGAATAATTATGCTAGTCCAAGTAGAGTTGAATTTCTTCCCGACAGCTGCTGTCTCCAGGACCCGCCCACAGAAGCCATTCCTAGTTCAGGTCAATAATAGAACATTAGCATACAGCTGGAGCCAGCCTTTCACGTCTCCATTGCTTGAGACATACTTTGGAGATGGTCCCACAGAGGCTTGGGACAAGTCTAGAGCTATGTTATTTGACTGGTCACGGGCCGCTTCAGCCTTTCTGTGAAGATACACACCCACCTCTCAGCAGAGGCGCTCTGACCACGTCCCCGCTGTATTAGGCCCCCTGGACGGGCGAGCCTCGCAGCACGAGCGCTGGCCGCCTGGGCCGTGACTGAGAATAAGTCGGAACATCCCTAGCGACAGTGCTGTTGAAAAGCGTTGTATCTGACACCGCGCCGCTTCGTGCTCGAGGCGGGCGTCCCTGCTCGGTTCCTGGGGTGCGGCCCGCGGAGGCCAGGCTCTGGGGCGCGTGGGCGCCGTTGTGCGGGTCCCCGCGGGCTCTCCTCACAGCCTTCGCTGGCGCGCGGAAAGCAGGGGCTTCGCGTTTGCTGTCGCGCTTTGTCCCGATGCAGACCCCGTCCACCTCTTGGGTCGGCATCCCGGGCCTTAGAAAAAAAGTTCAGCTTCTTTAGGTGTGGCGTTCGGGGCTGGGGGACCACTCGTGTCAAGTGTGCGCCTCTGTCGGGGGCACCCGCTGGCCGGTGCGGTGAGTGGCCTCGCAGCGCCTGGTCGCCCTCCCCTGAGGGGAAAGTGGGGCGGGAGGGCTAGGCGGCCATCGAGCCCCGTTGCTATGGCAACCGCAGGCAAACCGGCCTCAGGGCCTCCAGCTGCCGGTCGGTCAGGCGTCCTGCGCGGAGGAGGGACCTGGGGATGACCACGGACCCTTTAGGAGTGTCGCGGGGGGCCTAAGCAGCTGGGACCTCATTTCCCCCTGCTCTGGTGTTTGGGGTAGTCCCTTGCGGCTTGGGTCCATCTACACCTCCTCACCCCCATCCCATGCTCGCTACAGGAAACAGTTTTCAAAGTTTAATGTGATCTCACAAGGGTAAGTGTGTGGGGGGAAAAAGTCCTTAAAAGCTGTGGAGTTGTAAGGGCTTGGCTTCTTTGTAATTCCCTAAGAGCCTGACCTCTAGCAGGACCTCGTTATGTGTTAAGTCTCTGCACTTAGTGGGTGCTCAGGAAGTTAAGAGCGGTCCCCTGCTGATTCTGAGGGCTGGGGCTTCAAACCTGCTGCCTCTGTTTCCTAGACACACGTTAGAATTTCTCACACAGGTGTGGGGGTGAAATGAGCCTGTATGTGGTACAGAATGTGGTTGTTAATAGTAGGGGATAATTGCACATTCGGGGTACTCCTCATTCCTAACCACAGCTGAGGATCCCCCCTCGCCCCTTCTTCCCTCCCCTCCCCCCCCCCCTGCTGATTTTTGGTCTGACCACCCACCTTCAACATCAGAGCAAGATCCAGCCAGCCTATGAGGGAGGAACGCTCTGTGAATGGAATGCAAAACCATTACATTTTGAACTTAAGCTTGCTTTCCTTGTTCTTCAGGTCATGTCTTCAAACTGTGAGCACCACAGAGATACTACACGTTTAAAATTCTAGTCTGTGAAAGCCACCAGTGGTTTTTTCCTTCCTAATGAATCATACATCTATTTTGTTTTCAAGCCAGGAATCTTGTCCTCATCAGTACCCATTTCCCTTTCTCTTATGTCCGTATGGCCATAACTTTGTGCTCATTTTGTCTTCATACCAAATATCAGATCTAACCACTTTTGTTTCTTCTTCTATTACCCTAGACTGGGCTACCATACTCTTATTGTGTCTTGAAGTTACCTCCTATCTGGTCTGAAGTCAGCATCCCATTCCTATCTATTTTTTTTTCCTGCTTTACAGCAGGAAAAATATTTAAAATGCACAAATTGATTATTCTGAGCCAGAAAAATGGCTCCTTAGGTAAATAAAAGTGCTTGCCACCAAGTCTGATGGCGTGAGTTTGATCTCCAGGACCCACCTGGTGGAAGGAGACAGCACACTCTGCAAGTTGTACTCTGACCCCAACCCCAACACATGCACACACAAAATAAATAAGTAAATGGATAAATAAATAAATAATAAATAGCTAGCACACAGGGGCCCTGAATTCAATCCTAGCACTATAAATTAATTAATTAATTAATTAATTAATTAATGAATAAATGAGTGTAGGCCGGGCCTGGTGGCTAGCTTCTACTTGTTTTCTTCCTGATGTAGTCTCTCAAGTACCTGGGACTGCGAGCATGTGCCATTGTGCTTGGGAATATATAGACTCCTCTTCAGCTTTACATTGTGACTTTTCGTCTCACTTCAGGACCTTTGCACGTGTTTCTGTCCCCGCCATTGCTCTTCTCTTTAATTAATTCTTGCTCACCCTTAATCTTAACCTAAGACCAAATGTTTCCTCAAAGTAATCACTGTATTTGATTACTTTATCTGGAATAAACCTCCTCAACATTGGCTCTTCTGGCACATTTCTCTTCAGTAGCATTTGTGTGTCTGGCATATGGGGGTGGAGTGGGTGGGCATTAATAACTAGCTGGGTGCTTGAGCTATAAATGTTTTCCCATGGTATCCAGCAGTATATGAAAATATCATGCTGTGCTTAGAAGCACAGACTACAGCAACAGACAGATGGTTTACCTGTTAGTTCTAGTTCTGCCACAGTTGCATACCTGAAACCTGTGGGCTGATGTTTCATTTTTTTGATGGGTGCTGTGGTGTATGTAGTCACCACTTCTGGGATCCAGAATGTCTGTATATTTCACCCTCAGGATTTAAATAAGAATGGCGCCCATAGGCTTACATTTTTGAATGCTTGGTTATCAGGGAGTGGGACAATTTGAGAGGGATTAGGAGGTGTGGCCTTGTTGGAGTAGATGTAGCCTTGTGGGTGGGCTTTGGGGTTTCAAAAACTCAAGCCAGGCCCACTGTGTCTCTCAGCATTTCACCAGCCTTTGTGTCACCGCTCCCTTGCTCCCTGCTGTAGGGAAAATGAGCGGGGCTCCAGTACCTATATAGGGAGGGCGGGCTCCCAAGTAACTGCTAGGGGTGGGGGGAGGTTCTTGCTCAGAAGGTGGGGCTGTTCTGACAGGAGTCCCCTGTACCTGTAGAGGAAGCCTGGTTGGGCAGGAGAGTCTTTGGTTCCGTCTGGTGGCTAGAGCCTGTTCCATTGCTCCTACACTGCGGGTTTTGATAAGAGACAGCCCATGGTTTCAAAGCTTTATTATAGAGAAGTAGGAAAAGAAAAAGAGATAGAGAAGTAAAGAGAGAAAGAAAAGATAGAGGTGTAAGAGCTGGCCATGACCACGTGGAAAGAGGGGAGAAGAATGGGGAGAGAGAGGGAACAGGGGGACAAGAGACACGGGAGAGCACAAGGGCAAGAGAGCTAGGAGGGGCCAAGAATCCTCCTTTTATAATGGGCTGGGTTACCTGACTGTTGCCAGGTAACTGTGGGCAGAGAAAACCTGGCTGTAGCCAGGTGACTGTGGGGGTGGAGTCCAGCCAGAACACTAGGGGCCTGGCCCTAGTGATGGCCACAGGATTATGGAGTTGAGTCAGGAGTATGGAGTTGGTGTCAGGAACCTGAGTAGCTGGGAGCATTGCTCATGGTTCCGTCCTTTGTAGAATATTCTACTGGGTCTCCAGAGTAAGCCTCGCTCAACCAGGCCACAGACTGCCTTTCACGGTCCCACACCCTGCCACACGACCCACCATCATGGTAATGGACTAAACCTTTGAAACTGTAAGCCAGCTACAATTCAATGTTTTCCTTTCTGAGACTTGCAGTGGTCATGGTGTCTCTTCATAGCAATAGAACACTGACTAAGTGAACCCTGAATGTCATCAACTACATTTCTGTAGTAAACTGAATCCACTCTTACTTGGGATAAAGGTGGTACATAGGTTGACATCAGTTTATGGCAAGGTTTAGCAACAAATAACTTAAATTACCCAAAATTTATGATATTTTGTTTTCATAGCATTTTGGATTTTTGAATTTCAGTTTAGAATGTTGGAGTCTGTTTTAGTGTAACCTTAGTTCAGTTACCTTCTCAGTGCCTCAGATTTTTCATTGGGAAGTCAGACATGACAGTAGCACTGGTCTGCCTATAGTTCAATGTCATATTGCTTTGAGAAGTAAGTGAATTGCTCCATGTGAGCTACTTGGAACAGTGAATGGTGATTAGTTATGTGTAAGGACTGTGCTTATGCTATCTTCTTGGCTCCACAATCATACTACGAGTGAAGCTTTATTAGCTATTATTATTAGTGGATATTTGTATGTCAACTACCAAATGTAATGATGAATGTCTTCATAATTTAATCTTCTCATTGGGTCCTTGTTGCTTAAGATCAATTTCTCAAAGATGGAATTACAAAGGACAGAGATGTTGTGTTCTTGAATTGTAGGGCTGCTCTGCTCTCCAAAAAGATGACACAGTCTTCGGCCCACTATCAGCTAGTGATGCTCATGTTTGTTTGTTTAAACATTAAAAATATCAGTATTAGATATTAGCTATTTCTTTTATCCAAATTGCCTATACAAGTTCTTTGAAGGATTTTCTACACATAGTGATTGTACCCATTCATGTGCTACTGTGTGACTCTTGAATACATACACATAGCATGTAATGATCAGATCAGGGCAACTGACTTATTTATCACTTCAGGCACTTATCATTTCAAATTAGCAGCTTTAAGTTCTTTGTCATTGATACAGACATCTAATTGTGCTGTGAGTATTAGGAGTCATTCCTCCCAACCGGCTGCACCCTGACCCACTTACTATGCTGTCAGTGTTTCTTTCCATTGTTTGTTTGGTTTCTTTACATTGTCTGTCCTCCTTGGGCTAGGCAGGACCCCATATCCTGGGCTTTGGCAGGGATTAATGTGTAGCTGGGGACCAGGTCAGGTTCTTACTTGCCTGTTGGCTACTTACTAGCCGGTTTTGTGTCAGCTTGACACAAGCTAGAGTCATCAGAGAGGAAGGAGCTCTATGAGATCTAGCTGTAAAGCATTTTCTCAATAAGCAATCTATAAGGAAGGGTCCAGCCTATTGTGGGTGGTGCCATTCTCGGCCTGGTGGTTCTGAATTCTATAAGAAAGGTTAAGCAAGCCAGGGGGAAGCAAGCCAGTAAGCAGCACCCTTCCATGCCTCTGTATCCTGCCTCCAGAATCCTACCCTATTTGAGTTCCTATCCTGACTTCCTTCAGTGGTAAACAGCAATGTGGAAGTATAAGCTGCTTTTTGGTCATGGTGGTTTGCTGCAGCAATAAAAACCCTAACTAAGACAGCTACTGAGTAAGGTAGAAAGCATTTTTCAGAGGTTAAGTTTTGGGTGAAATCTGAAATGTGAGCATTGCTGACCTTCAGTATAACAGAAGTGGGAAGAGAGAAGACATCCAGGTGGGAAGCAGAGGCCCAAGGTAGATGATGGGGGTGGGGATGTGCGTGGCCTAAGCTGGTAGAAGCTTCATCGCCTTTCCATAGGAACATTGCAAATTCATCTGTGGAAGAAAAGGGTGCTGTGGGCACTATGTGAGAACCATTGGTATAGTAAGTATATTAACCCCTTGCTTTTCATAGAAAGTTCCTCCCCACACAATGTTTTTTTTTCTTTTTTCTTTTTGTTTTGGGGAGTCTTAGGGAGTAAACTCAGGGTCGCATACTATATACTCAGTGTCCTTTGGCTCCTACGTGATTTTATACTTAGAATGTCCTTATGCAGAGGCTAGTCATATTTTCTTTAAAATTTGTATTTTCTGACACTGGTAAATAAAGAGGAAATTGCTGGAGAGATGACAGAGAGCCTAGGGAGATGATACAAAGGGAAACAGCAATTTCATACAAACATGAAGATTCGAGTTCAAATACCAGCACCTACCTAAAAGGCTGGATATAGCCAGTAGAGTATCTGTAACTTCACAGAGTTGGAGCATGTGTGCTAAGACAGGAGGATTATTGCTAGCTGCTAGCCTAGCTCTAGGTTTAGTAACTGACCCTACCTCAAAGAAAACAGGTAGAGTTCAATAGGGAGGACACCTGACATCCTCCTGTGGCCTCTGCGAGTGTGCTATCAGGCACACATATATGGAGTATGTGCACACACTGCACACTACCCACACCCCCAACACACACAGAGCTGAACAGTATACTTCCTCATTAAAAAAAAAAAAAAGAATTCTTCAAAAAATGGTGCTCCAAAGGCTGGTGCTCAGGTCGTCTTCGTGATTGACTGAAGAGGGAAGGGGCGAGCTGGGCTATGTAGAGGAGGATGAGGAAGATTTCTGAAGTGGTTGCCAGATGCTGAAAACCTGTAGAATTGATTCTTATCTGTGAGACTCTGGGAAGTGGCTTCTGAAAGAGAAGATTTAATCCTGGAGATGTTTCCTCCTTTTGTCAATGGATGAGCCTTCACAGTGTTTCACACTCACAGTTGCCCCATACTGGGAAGCAATGCTTATTATAAAGTAGAAGCTTAAATATGGAAAACGAGACCAAATTAACCACTGTCTTTCTGGGGCACTTAGAGGAGTTGTTTCTCTTTCTGAATGCCACTACATATTAGTGAAGCTAATTATGTTTTGCTTGGATTTATCTTTACGGTTCTAGAATGTGAATAATGGGCACACTGTTGTTAAACTATATTAATATATCTGCTCTAAAATTACTAACTAAATTGTACAGTGCATAAGAAATGAACCACCTCTTAAGTCTTTGTGGTTTTATTGGCTCAGTGTTATTTTTAAAAACATTTATAAAGTGACAGTAATGATTTTAATAATGAATTAAAATATCCTAAGTATTGAAGACTAAATAAAAATTACCTTTTAAAATAATCATTGACGTGGAAATAGAGGCAAGATTATTGGGGGAGGACAGAATCAGTGAGAAACTGAGGGAGGATAGGGAAAGTGATGGGTGGGGGGCAAATAAATATAAGTGAACATGTGTGAAACTATCAGAAGGAAAACATTGCTTTTACACTTAAAAAAATGAACAAAGCCAAAACAAAACCATTGATGTTATCACTTTGAATTCCACTTAGGATGAGTAATAAATTAGGAATAAAATAAGGAAAAAACCTCCAAGTTTTTTTTGTGTTTTTACTATTGAAGATATGTTTGATACTGCTAACAAAGTTCGGTGTGGTACTGTGCACCTATAATAACAATGCTTGAGAGGCCGAGACAGAGGGATTGAAAGTTTGAGGCCAGCCTGGGCTTGTCTCAAAATTGTTGCTATTGTCTTATTTTTGGACATGAATTCTTTAGAAAGCAATGTAAACTATTATAAACATTTATTCAGCAAGTGTTTTATGGGTGCTAATGATGGGCTGGGCTCAGTTTCTAGTATATCGAACTGTGTCTTCACATTTGCACTGCATGTGCCAAAAATTTGCTTGTAGTTCAGCATTTTAACATGAGCTGGCAGTTATTGTGAAAAACTGATCATCTCAACCCGTAACTATTAATTCATAGATTCATATCAAAAGCATTATAGAAAATTCATCTAATCTGGAAGGCTGGTAGCCACTGAGGTGCTGGGCATTGTGTGGTAGTCATTTACCATCTACCTGTGAGTACCTGTGAGGATCAGGTTCCTGAGACTGGCTTGAATTCTCTCCAGTTTGTTTGTTGTGAGCAGGTCTTAGGATAACTTCCATGAGTTCCAGGGAACTTAGATCTTTAATGCATGAGATTTTTGGGAGAGTTCATATTTTTGAATATTTTCATGGAACTCCAAGTAATTTTCTTCTCAAACTTCTTTTAAAAACTATGTATGTATGTATGTATGTATGTATGTATGTATGTACTTATTTAGTGTGCATATGTGTGTGTGCATGCACATGCACATGTGTGGTGCGTGCATGCATTTATCATTGTGCATTGTTGTGTGAAACTATTCTATGGAGATGTGAACAAACCTTTACTTACCCAAGACTGGGAATTGTTGACAGACCAACATAAGGATACCACCAGAGTCCAATTTGGTGAACCAATGAATTTGTATTGTGTTACTAACAGGTGTATGTTGAAGGTCACTTGCAGGAACTGCGATGATTCCAAAGCACCTGCAACACCAGAAACCCACCCTAGCATGGAAGATGACTTACAAAAGCTGGAACCTGGAGTTCATTGTATGACTTACAGGCAGCTGCACAGGCTGGAGAGTGTCTCTTGCAGGCAGCTCATCTGGTCTCTGCCTCTGTAGCAGTCCTTAATGCTTGGAGATAGGGGAGAGGCCTAGTACATTTGGTCAGATTCTGGGATTTCCTGAGTCCATGGAGTTGTTTACTTCATGGGTCTTAATGAGATTCCCCTCAGAATATTCTTACTCTTTAGAACTTACAGAGTTCTACATAAACACATCTGGAAGGCAGAGAACACCATGTGAGAGTCAGCTATTTCATTCCATCATGTAGGTCCTGGGGATCAAATGCAGGTCTTCAGGCTAGGTAGCATGTACCTTTACCTACTGATCCATCTCACTTTCTTGATTTTTAAAAAACCCTTTTATTTTATGAATAGCAACACAATTTATATATAATTTATCAGGATGTTGTCAAGGTTCATTTCTGTTGTAGTGTACCATAGCATTTCATTTACAACCATGACCACTAGTTAATGATTGTGTTTTCTTTCTTGAGTATTATAAATGACGCTGCTGTGACTGTGTGCGAACAAGTGTTGGCATAAACCAGTATTTTCAGGTCTCTTGGGTATGTATTGCATGCGTGGATAGAGTTGCTGGTCTTCTGTAAACTCTGTTAGCTTCTTGACTAACTGTTGAACCCTATCCCAAAGACATTGTACCACCTTACATTTTTCCAGCACCTTTCAAGGACCCCTTTTTCTCAGAGGAAGTTGACATAGACACAATAATGGGAAATGATGACTGGCCAGGCAAGCAGTGCCAGCCTGTGGAGTCTCTTTGCTGTGTTCAAATGGAGAGTCCCTTGTGATGGAGAACACAGAAATGCAATGTCCAATAAAATAGACTTTCAACCAAAAGTTATCAAGCAAGATGAGAAAGGACACTTCATATTCATCAAAGGAAAAATCTGCCAAGAGAAAGTCTCAGTTCTGAACATCTATGCCCCCAATACAAGGGCACCAACATTCATAAAAGAGACTTTACTAAAACTCAAAACACACATTGAACCCCACACAATAATAGTGGGAGTTTTCAACAACCCACTCTCATCAATGGACAAGCCATGGAAACAAACTAAACAGAGACACTAACAGAAGTTCTGAACCAAATGGATTTAACAAATATCTACAGAACATTTCACTCTAAAACAAAAGAATACACCTTCTTCTCAGCACCTCATGGTACCTTCTCCAAAACTGACCATATAATCATTCACAAAACAGGCCTCAACAGATAAAAGAAGATTGAAATAATCCCATGCATTGTATCAGATCATCATGGCCTAAGGCTGGTCTTGAATAACAACAAAAACAACAGAAAACCCACATATCCATGGAAACTGAAAAACACTGCTCAATGATAACTTGGTCAGGGAAGAAATAAAGAAATTAAAGACTTCCTGGAATTCAATGAAAATGATAACAAGGCATACCCAAACTTATGGGACACAATGAAAGCAATGCTAAGAGGAAAATTCACAGCATTAAATGCCCTGGTAAAGAAATTGGAGAGATATTACCCTAGCATCTTAACAGTACACCTGAGTGCTCTACAACAAAAAGAAGCAAACTTACCCAAGAGGAGTAGATGCAATTTGTATTTAAGGGCTAATGTCTGTAGAAAAAAGATTCTTTTTTTTTTCTGTTATTTTTAGCAATTTTATCCATACATCTGCTCTTTTAAATTTTTGCCTTCTTGATTTCCTGGATGTTACAACTCCACTTTACCCCTGCCCTGAGTTACTTGGGCTTTTCCGTTGATGTCATGAAGCTGACAGACTGGATCTATTATCTGTATAGGCAGGCCTTAGCCACAGAAGAGACTTAGCATGTTGACCATGGCCTGATGGAGACACAGCTCTTGGAGAAGGACCCTGAGCCTTGAGGTTTGTCCTCTGCCCCTGGTAGTGGCCTCTCTTTGATCTTTTGTACTCTCACCCTGCTGGGCCTTGTTTCAAGGCTCAAAAGAGTGACACGGGATTGAAGGATGGCCCAGCAGTCCAGTTTTAGTTTTGTTGGGGGGTGGTCAATGTTCATATCTTCAGTTATTTATCCCCTCAAGGCACAGCCCCAGCTAGCTCTAGAGACATAAATGAGCCTGTCTGAAGTCCCAGAGGCTGCGTCTATAGAAGCTTGACCTAGAATCTTACCATGCTAAGAATTGTTGAAGGAGCAAGGTGTGGTAGTGCATACCTACAGTCCCAGGAGTTAGAAGCAGAGGCAAAGGATAGCTGTGATTCCAAGGCTAGCCTGGTCTGGATAGGAAGTTCCAGGCCATACAGGGCTGCACAACAAGACCCTGCTTCAAAAGCAGTCACTGAAGAAACCGTCCTAAAAGGAGATTGTTCAGCTGTGGGAAGAGAGGGCAAGGCAGATGTTTTATTACCATATTTGAAGAGTTGTTCAAATACACTTGACAGAGGCCCGCATATTGGTCTTATGTTCTGGCCCTGCTACTGAGTATCTCTGTATTTTTTAAATCCACATTCCTTTCAGCCTAAAATAATTGTGTCTTCAGAAACATAACATGCAGTGCCTGTACTGATGAGATCTGGATTCTTGAGCAGATTGAGAAGCAGCATGGTAGCTTTTTGAGTTTAGCCATCAGTGAATTGAAATTATAATAGCTGTATTTATTATACTCAGTTCTGAATGAGTTATTAATAAGCTTTTCCTTGGTCCCATGTTATCTCTGATATACAGGCTAATTTGTTTTTAGTAGATTTTCCCTAAATTCTATTGGATGTTTTATTACTAGAATGTTTAAAATGGCTGATTGCTAGAATCTTCAGGGAAACTAAAGCTTTAATTACATCTAGTATTTTTATTATAGTTGATTCTTTAGATGAGTTCAAAAGTAACTTATTTAAAGAAATGAATTGTCTAGTATTGATTTTTTATTTTTTTATTCTCCTGGCACTTTCACAGTGCTTATTAAGTCCTACCATGTTGGAAGCAGGGATTCCTGAGTTTGAGACTTTTCCATGTGACTATTCACTAGTGAGTAAATGTTGATCAATTTGTAGACATAACATTTAGTTCTAGGTGCCAGTTTTCAGTGACTGTATTTACAAATCGAATTTTATCTGTGGAATTAAAAGATGAGAGAGAGAGAGAGAGAGAGAGAGAGAGAGAGAGAGAGAGAGAGAGAGAGAGAGAGAGAGAGAGAGAGAGAATATGAATGAGAATACAAGCACATGCCTGATTTGTAGGTAGCCCAGCCCTGGTGCTGCACATGTGATCACACACACACAGACACCCCCCCCCCCCACAATTTGTTTAATGTATTGACTTATGTTTTTAGCTCTGTCATCTATTCCTATTCTTATAAAGGGATATTGATAGGTTACTGACCTCTCTGAATATCATAGAAAATGCTTTTTATTTCATTGATCACATTGATTTTCTTAAAAAAAATGCATGTTTGCTAAGTCTTCAAAATGGAGCTCTCAAATAGCTCTGGTAAGAGTAGCAGTTGAAAACTGCTAGTTTACTATGAGGTGATTTCAGGAAGATCTATAACTGAAATAGTATGGACATTCAATTAGTGTCTTTGATATTCAAGAGTAGGGAGCAGGAGTGCTACAGTCATTTTTGAAATTGTGTTTTCAGAGTCAGTTACTAATTGGATTGTAGAGTACTGTATTAGAGCTTTAAATGGGACCACAATTCATTGCAGTGCTGACCAGGGGTAATATATGTGCAGGTAAGATGAAATCCATCTTCATGAAGAATGACTGGTTACAAAATGATTCAATCTGATTTTAAAATAAAGCAGTAAGTGAAACCAGTAAGGATTCAAAAAATACTTAGAGCCCCAGGAAAGAAGATTTAGTGCATTTAGCTTTCAAACAGTTTCTCCCTGTAGATGAATGCCTTTAAATTGATTCAAGTTATCAAGCCATTAGATTAATAAAGCAAGGGAAGATTTCTATTTTCTCTTTGGTAAGGACCCAGACTTCAGGGACAGAGAGTTCTCTTTCTTCCTCCTTAAGTGGTAAGCCTCTGTCTAAATCTTTGGTCCTCTTCCTAAATCACTGGAAAACTCTGTTTTCTGAGCTGAGCCTGAGCTCAGCATGAGTGCTATTAAAGCTTTAAGGTGATGGCTAGGAACGATGGCGGAGGCCTGCAATCCAGCATTTGGTGTGCTGGGGGGAGGCTGGAAGAGCAGAGTTCAAGGCCAGCTCTGGCTACACAGTGAGTGTGACCAGTCTGGGCTGCTTGAAGCCCTATTTTTTTTAAATTAATGTTTTGATTTGATATTGTGGAAAAGAAGATCACAAACTGGGAGATGTCCCTAGAGACAAGGATATAAGTTTTATAAACATTTTTAGAATTCTTTATAATTTTTTACCCAAAGAACTTGAAGCATTATGATGGATCAGTTTTTCTTGAATACTTATATAGCCTATTGGCTATTGGTATTAAAGAATATGAGAAATATCTTCAAGTTCACTGGAGAGTGAGGCAAATACTTGTCTATCTTAGAGAGTGAACAGATTGATTGATTAGTTCATTCATTCTTTATTTCTGCTAAAAATAATTTTAATCTTTCATGGATGATCTTCAAATTCCAGCCTGAATATTGTGTAGTGTAAATAGTAATTTTTAAATGTTGAAATAATGATTTTTCCCAAATATTTGGGGATCTGATGCAAATACTGAGCAGAGGATTTTCTCACTTTATGCCTAAACATTTCAATAACAGTGTGAAATAAAAATGCAACAAAGATTTTTTTTTTTGTTGAAAGCATCCAAAATCTGTTCTTTCTTTCACATATTTTTCTGAAAATACAGTAAGATTGACTCTGGAGCAACAGTTTTTTGAGTATTTGTGGCTTAGGCTCCTAGGGTATGGAACCATTCCCATTCCTCCCACTACTTAGTGGCCTCTGCTTCTCCACAGCTTGTATGTAACATCTACAGAGCTCCTTGCCTTGTGGGTTTATTCAGAGTGTGGGGGTGAGAAGGTGGAACTGGATGCCCATCATCTATATTGCTAATCCATATTATTGTAAAATTCCTGAACTACCTTATTTTTGGCAATTTTGCTTTTAGCTGGATTTCATTTTGTCACATATAGGAGTTCTGTTTTAGTCTCTTAGTTACTCTTTATTGAGAGGGCGGGTGTAGGACCTCTCCACGTGCTTAGTGCTTACCTGCTAAGTTCTGTCTAATTTGTATAATTAGATTATACTCTGTTTTCCCTTCCCCTTTTCCCTTTCAGCAAACAGCAAACACTAATCACCTACTGCATGCATTGTCCCAACAGTCAGCTGGGGAGCTGTGCTGAGTAATGAGACTGAGTATGATAAATTTAACAGTGGAGAAAGGTACTAAGTAACTGGGTCAAGAATGATATCAGAGTCATGCAGGGTACTACCAGCCCAGATGAACAGAGGAACTGATTTGTGTATGAGGCAGGAGAAATAGGGGAGCTGGGAATTGACTATAAAGATGCAGATGGAATTTAATATTTAATTAATAATTTGATGCTTGTCGGACTGTATGAACTTTGAATATTGATTTTTTCATTGCAGTGTGGTACAACTATCTGGGAGTTTGCAATATCATTTTTCTATCTTTAAAGGACCTCTTCAGATAAGTTTTGTATGTTTGCCTTCAGAGGCTTAGATGGAGATGCCATTGCTTATAGTCTCTCTTCTCCACATTAATGGAAACGTCTCTGTCTGTCTTTCTACTTGCCCATTTCTGAGGGAAGCTGACCTGGTTGCTGGACGGTTGTCATGATTAGATTCTGTGCCTCTTTGATTGTTTTTCTAAAGTTTTTGACATTTATGTTGATTATAATGCTATTTACTTTCTATTTTGAAACTCCTTATACTTGGTCTGGTGAGATGGTTTAGTGGTGAAGGCACCTGCTGCCAAGTCGGGGCAGTCTGAGTTGGATTCCAGGGTCCCACACGATAGAAGGAGAGAACCAGTGCTCCATCTTTGCCACTTGCCCATCTCCTTCTCCATGTTTGCCTATTCTAGACAGTTTACATCATTGAAACCTTACAGCATTTGTTCTTCTGTTCTTAGACTATTTTACATACTGTGATTTTGGTCTTGCACAAGTGTCCATCAGCCAGAGGCTCTCGTGGACCTTATTTTTGTAGATCTTACTTCCTGTGTTCTCGTCCCTCAAATAGCCTAGACTTCTGGGGGAAAGGATCCAAGACTCACAGGAAACTGCTTCTTGGTGTTAGTTAAGCTGGTATGATAGGATTCTGCATGTTTCTTTCCCCTTTCTCCATATTACTTGTCATGTAATGCTTGAAACCATTGTATTTTATCTATCCAAGTTTTTTTTTATTCTTGCTGTTGTTGTTCTGGTGTTGCACCTGAATGTTTGGTAAGCATTCTATTAGTGGACTAAATCCCGGATCTTTTCTTTTTTATTTTAACAGAGGGTCTTGCTAAATTGCTTGGGATGACTGCTTCAGACTTGCAATCCTCTTGCTTCAGCCTTTTGTGTAGTTGGGTTTATAGATATATGCTACCATGTGCTTTAAAAAAAGAATTAGACTAGCAAATAAATACTTTTAAGTTCTTTGCCTTTTCATTAACTCATTTACATATCTTTGGTAGAACCGAATTTTTGTGCCAGTTGTAGGCTGTACAGCTGGTAGGCTCTAAGCGTTGATTTAGTACAAGCAAAACAACAAGGTCATCACACATCATTGATTAAGTCTGCCAGCAAATGATGCATAGGAGAACATTTTTCCTCTGTGGTGTCACATCTGCCTGCTTCTGCTGACTGGAGTTCCTGGATAGGCATTAGGAAACTATTGATGGGTATGGTTTAACATCACTGCATTCAGCAAATACTAAATCCCACAATAATAGGTTTATTGTTTTTATATTTCCAAATATAAATGAATTTTTCTAGAATCTTTTCTGCTATTAGGTTGAAATACATGTTTGAGTAATACTGTATTTGTTAGTGGATATTAATGGCAGAGAGAATTCTATTATAGTCTGTATATCCTCTGGAATCTATCTCACCATATTGTAGTATTTTTGTAATTATTTTTGAGTTGTAGTTTAATAAATATAGCATATTATCCACAATTTACAACCCCATTTACATAGATCTCTCCATTTTCTTGTACTGAATATGTATAAATGTTATGAATAAGATTTGAGAGGAACTTTTATGTCATTTTAATGGGCTTATGCATATATTGGATAGCTGAGTTGCAACTTTTAATTTCAGTTTGGATTAAAGAATTTGAAATAGTGAAATGAATCAGGATGTGTCTGGACAGTGTGTGTCAAGACAGAATTAAACGCTGCTCATTTTATTTGAGTGATCATATTGTTTTATGGTAAAAAACAGACTGTTTTACTCTAAGTGACAATTATTTTGTAGTGAAGAAATATCTTAAAATTATAGGTCATTTTTCAATTTTATATGCATTTTTGTCAGCTTAAAATAATTGCTGATTTGGACATTCCCTGGGAAAAGAGGTGACGATTACATTATTAACTTTGTAAGAAACCATTTTTAGGTCATTAATCAGATATATTGCTTAGAAGCAGTAGAATATTATAAAGTTTAAATCCTATAATATAAACTCAGACTAAGAGATAAATAATTGTAAAGTCCTGGGTGTGGTTGTGCAAGTCTAGTGTTCCCATGCTTGGGTATTGGAGGCAGGAAGATTGGGGCTTTGAGGCTAGCCATGGGTTATATGTCAACAAAAGACAGACAGACAGACATTATGAATACTAAACTTCAAACTAAGACAAAAATGAAAAGTTCCAGATAGAGAAGTTAATTGTAGAAAAAAGTAAAATCAGTGTTGCACGACTCACAGAACCAGAGAAGGCCTGGTCACAGTGAGAGCTAACTGTGTATGCTGTCAGCAGGAGATGCAGGCTGTGTATGCTGTCAGCAGGAGATGCAGGCTGTGTATGCTGTCAGCAGGAGATGCAGGCAGTGAGAGCTAACTGTGTATGCTGTCAGCAGGAGATGCAGGCTGTGTATGCTGTCAGCAGGAGATGGACACTGTGTATGCTGAAGCAGGAGATGCAGGCTGTGTATGCTGTCAGCAGGAGATGCAGGCTGTGTATGCTGTCAGCAGGAGATGCAGACTGTGTATGCTATCAGCAGGAGATGCAGGCTGTGTATGCTGTCAGCAGGAGATGCAGGAAGAGTCAGAACCCGGAAGGATGGAGCTGTGAGCGTGGTATCTTTTGGCTTAGGAGGCAGTGTCTGGAGGTATTAATCATACTGGGACAACACATACACTTCCCAGCATTTCCCACAAAACACCACACAACTACAGGACAAATAGGTATAGCTCATACATGTACTTCTGGAGATGGGAATGCTAACTGAACTTGTTCTATCTGGGTTTGCTATAGCTAAACCTCTAAGAACTGTATTCCTACTCTTGTTATTTTTAATATCTTCTGAAATTACTGTTTTTCTCTGGCCATAGTGTCTTCTTTTTTATTTTTATTTTATTTTTAAAAATTTCAAATGTTTCCCCTTTCCAGGTCTCCCCTTTGGAATCCCCCATTGCATCCTCCTCCCCCTGCCTTTATGAGGGTGCTCACTCACACACCCACCCACCCACTCCCATCTTCCCGCCCTGGCATTACCCTACACTGGGGCATTGAACACCCTCAGGCCCAAGGGCCTCTTCTCCCATTGATGTCCAGCAAGACCATCCTCTGCCACATATGGGACCAGCACCATGGGTCTCTCCATGTATCTTCTTTGGTTGGTGGTTCAGTCTTCCTTGGCCATAGTTTCTTACAACTAGAAGTAATACTAGTTTTATAGCACTGATGACTGTGCCCTATGATGTTAAGGACAGTTTTTATATTTGGACTCATTAGATCTTCACACAGATCTCATGAAGTTGATCATGCAAGTTTTCATATTTTATAGACAGTTGCCTAACTAACATTACACAGCTAGACAGTGATGGAGGGAGGTAAGTTACATGCCAGAACCTCTTTTTTATCTATTTTGTGTTTTCCTTCTTTGAGATTAAAGAGTTAAAAAATTTTGTTATCAATGGCTTTATGTTTGTTTTACTGCTGAGGATTGGTTCTGGAGCCCCACACAGGCCCGGTGAGGGGCGTCTATCTCCTGCCTTCTCCTTCACTTTGTTTTGTGAGGCAGTCTCACTCAGTTACCCAGGCTGGGCTTTACTTCACTCTGTATCTCAGACAGGCCTTGGCCTTTAAGTCCACTTGCCTCAGCCCTAGAAGAGGAATAGCTGGGATTACAGGCCTGAGACACCAGACCCAGTGTTTTCAGTGCCACAAACTTTGTTTCAACAATGTTATAAAGGTTACACAGGCTGTGACTGTAAACAAGACAGCTTGTTCAGTAATTTTAAAGACTTCCACTAGAGGTCAGTCTATTACCTGGGAATAGGAATATTGTTGCTCTTTTTCTGTCTTCAAAGTGAAATTTTTGTTTATTTAAGCAGGGTGTTATGGAAGAGACTAATGTACCTGAATAAAACTTGAGTTATAAACATAGTCAAAAATCATTTTTCATGTGTGGTGCTGGGATCAAACTCGAAGGTTTACAAAAGGTAGACAATCACTGTGCCACTGAGCTGTACCCTAAGATCCCAGAGTCTTCTTTACAGAAACAAAAGCATGCATGACTATTATAAGATCCAATATTAGCTCAATAGATTATATTTGCAGAATTCAATCAAGATACCCTGGTGAAATGACATCTGGAATAGAAAGACTACTTATTGACCTTGATCTTTGTTTTCTATAAATTATTCACATTAAATATTAAACCAGTTTTTTTCATTACTAGCATTTCAAATTCCTTTTCTTGACTCATTTAATCAGTCAAGGCTGTAGGAAATTCCCAGAGGGTAATGAAGAAGTGAAATTATTTGGTGCTCACTAAAAGATACTCTGATAATTTTAGGGCAATATGAATATAAGCTTTTTTTTTCTTAAAATTAGAATTTTATTTCTCAGCACCCATGTTTAAAAAAATAACACGTTGTTGGATTAAGAAGTTAAGTCTTTTTTTAAGCAACATTTTGAGCTTACCTCTGTGCTTGTGAAAGCAGTGTTTTATTGTGGAGGCATTACACATAGTTATTTGTAAGGTCTAGTTGGTACAGAGTAATTACCCACTTGTTCATGATGTAAGTAATGGTTCTGGCTACTGCAGGTTAAATAAAGCCTTTTAGTCAGCCTTCAAACCAACTGAAACAATCTCACTTGACTCCAGATTTGTCACACTGAAAATGAATGACATTGTGCAGAAGAGGCTAGAACAAGGAGGGGAGCTACCCGCAGGAGGGTGGATTGGCACAGGCCACAGTACTGGATGGTCAGTGAGTTAAAGCCATGGCATGTTGAGTGGAGTGAGGAGGTCTCACACACAGATCTGCAGAGCAGACAGTATAGCAGAATTATAGACAAACAAGTTGCCTCTAAGACCAAGAAGTCTCCAGAGGCAGCAGAGAACACATGAAGAGGAAGACAAGAGCTGGTGATTTTTCAGCAGACTTATCCCTGCTCTGTAACTACTGTATGCCAGCCACCATGGCAGGAGCTTTAGTGCACTCCCCTTCTTGCAGTGACCGTATGGTAGGCAAATCCCCTTTTACAGACCAGATGGATGAGGCTCAAAGAGTTTCAAGAACTTATTAAACTGAGATTTGAACCCAGGGCTTGTGACCCAGCTATGAGACTCTGTCTCCCTGTCTCCATTTTAGTTTGCTCCCGTTTCCCCCTCCTCCTGTCTGCAGTAAAGATGGTTGTCGGGGCTTACATCCAGGGTGAAATTAACCCCACAGGTAAACGTCAATTACAACAAAAGCAGAGGGTTAGAACTTCTGCAGGGAGGCAGATTGGGGATATTTTTGTTAAAAATTGGAAGTTTCTCCGGCGAGGACCTCCGTGCTCTGATTAGATGGATGGCGATGGACCTGTTGCCTGCACTTCTCACTACTTTGTTGTTTCCCCTTCTTCTGAAATCCTCTAATTATCTTACTAGGTGTTCTCTCTGTTGGCTTCGTTTTTCATAAATGACACTCTTGGAGGTGCCTCTCAAGGACTTTGCAGAGTCTTAATAGGCAGCGCAGTGGGCCAGCCGGCGCAGTGGGCCAGCCACCAGGGCGGTTGAGGGATCACGGGTTGGCTGCATGGACTTTTGTCGCTTTACTTTCACACCTGCAGGCAGCAGTGCTTCTGAGACCTTTCTGTCTTTTAAAGATAGCTTTGATCCTAGATCTCTTTCTGCTTGGCAAATGTTTTTGAAGAGGTGAGGACAGAATGTCAGCTTTCTTCTCCCAAAGGCACTGGTTGCTGAATTTTCCTGTAATCCAGGACTTTCATCATCCCCTCCATGTTGATGGTTACACTAGACCTGGTGAATAGCATTGATCTTTTGTTTTTTGACCCAAGTGACTGGTTAATGGTAAAAGGTCCATCAGTTGAGAATGCTTTAATCAGGCCCTCCTTTCTTTCTTCTTTTATTTATTTCTTTTCTTTTCTTTTCTTTTTTTTTTTTTTTTAAGGTGGTTAAGGTCTATCTTCGGTCAACTGCAAAAAAGTATTTCCCAAGTTTTTTTCCCACTTTTTTTCTCCTGAAGTTGCTTGAAGGTGATACTAGAAGGAATACATCTGGGTTACACCAGGGCAAGCAAATGGAAAGCTCTTCTCTTTAAATGGATTTACTCTCTTTGGCAAAACTTTGATTTGTTTTGACAAAATAGCACAAAATTCTTAACCTCAAAATATAAGGTAGCACCAGATTCCCAAGTGCTACAACTACTCCGCAGCAAAGGCCCAGATCGAAGCCTCAAGGCCAGAGTGCCTGCTTTCTTCCGGAAGGACCTGGGGATGAAATTACTTATATCAGTTTTTAATCTACAAGTGTCCAAACATCTTTTGTTTTGTCTTTGCTGTCTTAAATAGAAAGAAGTTAGATATGAAATACCTAAATACCCTACAACTGATCTGGCAACTTCCATCAGCAGCCTTCTTCCTCAACAAGCTTTCTAGTTGCTTTCATGCTTTGCTGGCTTCCATTCTGCCGCTAAGGTCGTATCACAAACATAATCATACCACCCATTACCCAGAACTGATTTGCTATTTTGCATTGCTCTTACAGTAGAGCTGCAAATCTTTAGTTTATAAGCCCTAAAGATCTGATCCTTCTGACCTATGGACAACAGTGTAGTCTGTAATATCTCTTCATAGGCCAAACCGGAACTTTGACTTCCTCAGATTCACACTCCTTTACAAAATACTCTTTCTTTTCTGAAGAGATCTTATTATTGTCCTTTGCATCACTGCTTGGACAGTTTTTTTTTTTTTTGTAAATTCAAGTGTAATCATGTCTTCAATTATCATGTTCATTGATTTATTCTTACATACTTTTATTTTACTTTTTCCTTTTACCTCACACATTTTTTTTTAACAGTAGCATTTGGTTTTACTCCAGGACCCTGAGCTATCTAGTCTCAGGTTCTTGGTTATCTAAGCAGTATTGATTATAGTTTCCATCTCATGGAGTGGTCCTTAAGTCAAATCAGATATTGGTTGGTTACTCCCACAGCTTTGTATGACACGATTACACTAGCATATCTTGCAGGCAGGACACCATTGTAGATCAGAGGGTTTGCGGGTATGTTGGTGTTTACATTTTTCCTCTGTTAGCATGCAGAACACCTTTCTGTACCAAAGATGCTAGCTCACTGGGTTGAAGGCTCTATGTAGACCAAAGGTGGTTTTCTCATGTTCAATGATTTATGTCTGTGTTGTCTTCAGCAATGGGACCTTGCCTCAGCTTAAGGAGAGCCACCAATACTCTTGGCAACATTGTGGGTTGTTTGGGATCCCTTTGGCCAGCAGCTTTCTTAGCTGTAACCCAATCCTGGTACTAAAAGACTCATTTGGTGACTAGAGATGTCTAGTTGGGGTTCTGTCTACCTCCTTATTTGATGACTTCATTTAGGTCCCCTTCACATATATGCATATTTTGTAAACTTTCTACTGTATACTATTTTCGAACTACCCCTCAACTAACCTTTGGTTTTGCCTTCCTCTCCCTATATTTCCTCCCCTGTCCTCTTCCCTACCACACTTGGTCTTCCTGTTCATCTACCCATAACTATTTTATTTCCCTTTCATAAGGATCTCTGACACCTTCTCCCTTCCTCCAGTCCCTTATCCTATACCTAAGCTCTATGGTTCTATGCACTGTAGCTTAGTTATCATTGAGTTAACACTAATATCCAGTTATAAGTGAATACACACCATATTTGTCTTTTCGGCTATGGTTACCTCACTCAGGCTGATTTTTTTCCTAGTTTCATCTATTACCTGTAAATTTCATGATTTAATTTTTAAATGGCTAATTAATATTTCATTGTGTAAATACACCACAATTTACAAATCCCTTCATCTGTTGAGGGACATCTAGGTTGTTTTCAGCTTCTATCTATTGTGAATAGAGCAGCAGTGAACATGGTTGATCAAGTATCTCCGTGGTAGGATAAAGCTTCCTTTACACATATGCCCGGGAGTGGTATAGATGCATCTTGTTGTTGTTCCTGTTGCTGTTGCTGTTGCTGTTGCTGTTGTTGTTGCTTTGTTTTTCAAGACAGGATTTCTTTGTGTATCCCTATCTGTCCTGGAACTAGCTCTGTAGACCAGGCTGTCCTCGAACTCTCAGAGATACACCTACCTCTGCCTCCCAAAGCCTGTCATCACAGCCTGGTGGTATAGCTGTATATTGAGGTAGATTGGTTCCCATCTTCCTGAGAAACTGCCACATGTTTACATAGTGGCAAGTTTGTGGTCTCACCAGCAGTGGATGAATGTTTGACATCCTTGACAGCTTGATCTGTCATTTGTTTTCTTGATCTCAGCCATTCTGATGGGTGTAATTTGAAATCTCAAAGTTGTTTTGATTTACATTTTAGTGATGACTAAGGATGTTGAACATTTCTCTAAGTGTTAAGTATTTCTCGACCATTTGAATTTCTTTTATGAGAATTCTGTTTAGATCTGTACCCCATTTTAAATTGGGTTGTTTTCTTGATAGGTAATGTTTGAGCTCTTTATATATTTTGGGTATTAATCCTCTATCATGTGTAGCTAGTAAGCTTTTTTTCTCATTCTGTTGGCTGTTGTTTTGTCTGAACAATGGTGTTCTTTGGTGAACAAAAGTTTTTCAGATTCATGAGGTACCTATTTATTAATTGTTGTTTAGTGCCTATACTGGTGGTATCCTGTTCACAATGGTGTTCTTTGGTGAACAAAAGTTTTTCAGTTTCATGAGGTACCTATTTATTAATTGTTGTTTAGTGCCTAAACTGGTGGTATCCTGTTTAGAAAGCCTTTTCCTGTGCCAGTGAGTTCGAGGCTATAGTCATTTACTCTTTTATCTTCTTCTTCTTCTTTTTTTAAATTCACTTTACATCCTGATAATTTCCCTTTCTGGTTTCCCCTCCCACAGTCCTTCCCCTCTCCTTCTCCTCTGTGAGAATGGTGGCTTACCTCCAAATATTCCCTCACATTGGCAGATCAAGTCTCTGTAGGGCTAGGTGCTTCTCCCACTGAGGCCAGATAAGACAGCTGGGTTAGGGGAATGGACTCCACAGATAGGCAGCAACATTAGGGTGCTCCAGGAGTTTGGGACCCACATGAAGACTGAGCTGCACATGTGCTACATATATGTTGGGGGACCTAGGTCCAGCTAGTTTATGCTACCTGGTTGGTGGTTCAGTATCTGGGAGTCCCCAAAGGGTCCAAGTTAGTTGACTCTGTTGGTCTTCCTGTGAAGTTTCTATCCCCTTCACGGTCCTCAATCCTTCCCCAACTCTTCCAGGCTCTATCCACTGTTTGCCTGTGGGTCTCTGCTTCTGTCTGAGTCAGCGGTTGGGTAGAGTCTCTCAGAAGACAGCTCTGCTAGGCTCCTGTCTGCAAGCATAACTGAGTATCATTAGCAGTGTCAGGGCCTGGTGCTGGCCCATGGGATGGGGCTCTAGTTGGGCTGGTTGTTGACTGGCCATTCCCTCAGTCTTTGTGCCATTCCTCGTCCCTGCATTTCTTATAGGCAGGATAAATTTTGGGTCAAAAGTTTTGTGGGTAGGTTGGCATTCTTGTCGCTCCCCTGGGGTTCCTTCCTGCCTGGCTAGAGGAGGTGGCCTCTCCAGGTCCCATATTCCCACTGTGAATCTCAGCTAATGTCACCTCCATTGATTCTTGGGAGTCTCCCCTATCCCAGGCCTCTGACATATCTTCAAGATGCACCTCCACCCCTGCCAGCTGCAGATTTCCATTCACTTCCCACACCTGATCCCTTAGCTCCTATTTCTCTCCCCATTCTGTCTCCCACACACTTCCCTCCCTCCATCTGCCTCCTACAACTATTTCATTCCCCATTTTGAGTAAGATTCAAGCATCTTTGCTTGGGCCTTCCTTTTTTTTTTTTTTTTTATTCGATATAATTTATTTACATTTCAAATGATTTCCCCTTTTCTAGCCCCCCCCACTCCCCGAAAGTCCCGTAAGCCCCCTTCTCTTCCCCTGTCCTCCCTCCCACCCCTTCCCAGTTCCCCGTTCTGGTTTTGCCAAATACTGTTTCACTGAGTCTTTCCAGAACCAGGGACCACTCCTGCTTTCTTCTTGTATCTCATTTGATGTGTGGATTATGTTTTGGGTATTCCAGTTTTCTAGGTTAATAACCACTTATTAGTGAGAGCATACCATGATTCACCTTTTGAGTCTGGGTTACCTCACTTAGTATGATGTTCTCTAGCTCCATCCATTTGCCTAAGAATTTCATGAATTCATTGTTTCTAATGGCTGAATAGTACTCCATTGTGTAGATATACCACATTTTTTGTATCCACTCTTCTGTTGAGGGATACCTGGGTTCTTTCCAGCATCTGGCAATTATAAATAGGGCTGCTATGAACATAGTAGAGCATGTATCCTTATTACATGGTGGGGAATCCTCTGGGTATATGCCCAGGAGTGGTATAGCAGGATCTTCTGGAAGTGAGGTGTGCTTGGGCCTTCCTTATTGTTTATCTTCTTTGGGTGTGTGGAGTGTAGCATGGGTATCCTGTATTTTATGGCTAATATCCACTTCTAAATGAGTACATACCATGCATGTACTTTGAGTTACTTTACTCAGGATGATAATCTCAAGTTCCATACATTTGACTGTAAAATTTGTGATGTCTTTATTTTTAATGGCTGAATAGTATTCCATTGTGTAGATGCACCACATTTTCTTTATCTATTCTTCAGCTGAGGGACATCTAGGTTGTTCCTAGTTTCTGTCTCAGAGGTTCCATCTAATACCAGTCAGAATGGGTAAGATAAAAAACCCTAGTGATAGCACATGCTGGTGAGGATTTGGAGCAATGGGAACACTGCTCCATTGCTGGTAGGAGTGCAAACTTGTACAACCACTTTGGAAATCAACTTGGTGGTTTCCCAGAAAACTGGGACTAGTTCTATTTCAGGACTCAGCTATACCACTCCTGGGCATATATCTAAAAGATGCTCCACTATACCACAGTGACACTTGCTTAACTATGTTCATAGCAGCTTTACTTATAATAGCCAGTGTATCTGGTTTTATGCTTAGGTTTTTGGTTGATTTGGAGTTGAATTTTGTGCTAGAGTGATCTAAATAAGAATGGATCTGTTTGGATTGTTCTACATGGAGCCACTCAATTTGGCCAGTACCATTTGTCCCATGGGCTTTTATTGACAGCAAGTCCAGTATTTGTCTTTTGAGGACTCTTACTCTGTGTGCTGTGTGGAGAGTGAACTAGAAACATGGTAAATTCAATTGATGTGCTGGGGACGGTTGCTGCTTATCTTAGTTAGGGTTTCTATTGCTGTGAAGAGACACTATAATCACAGCAACTTCTATGAAGGAAACCATTAAATTGGGGCTGGCTTATAGTTTCAGAGGTTTATTCCATTAATCTCATGGCAGGAAGCATAATAACATGTAAGCAGACATGGTGCTAGAAAGGGGACTAAAAGTTCTACATATTGATCTGAAGGCAACAGGAAAAGAACTGAAACACACTTCCTCTAACAAAGCCACACCTAGTCCAACAAGGCCACACCTTCTAATCATGCCACTCCCTATGAGCCTATGGGGACCATTTTCTATCAAACTGCCACTTAGGTACTGTTTCTGGTGACCTTTCTGAGCTGTAGAATACATCATCTTGCATCCATATTCATACATATTTACATTAACATACTTTGTCATTTTTTCCAAGGCATAACCTGTATCATGGGAGTTACATTCTTAGAGTTCCTTTCCCTTATAGCTGGTTTAAACTCAGACTTAGTGAGAACTTCTTGCCATTTGTGTCTCTTGCCCCAAATCACTGATCTGGGCCATGCCAGGTTTATCTGAGCAGGATTCTCTGGCTTTAAATCCCAAGAACATTCTCAGAAGGCTAATTGGTGATGGATCCCAAGAATGAATGTAGTCATTACTGGACTGGACACCCAGGGAAAGTCCTGTGATGTTCAAAGATAGGGTTCTTTCTCATTTTTCAGTACATCACTCAAGGAGGGGAAGTCATTTAAATGGCTCTACAAAATAAAGCAAATGAGTTTCAGGAAGACTTTCCTCTCCTGGAGCTGAGAAAAGCAGCCCAGGGATTTCCCACCCAAATCATCTCATCTCCATTTCTTGAGTACTGTAATCTCTGCTTCAACTGCCACCTTGTACTCACTGGGGCAGTGCTGTCCTGATATCCTTGTGATCATTTGCTTATAAGGACATTTTGTATCCACCATCACAATATAAGATCTCAGAATATGGGAACTAATCTCCACTGTTGTATCTGCACATCTCAGAATGCCTTGTGCAGAATTAGCATGACAGGTGTATTTGATAATGAGTAGGTTCTAAGTTTCAGAGTAGATAAGCTAAGATATTCAGAAAAGTAAAGGTGGGCCTGTCATATTTCCTGTTATGAATCTAATACAAAATCAGCAGATAGAATGAACATGCTTTTCATTCTGTTCCAAAGAAAAAAATAATTAATGAGACTAGCAAGTAGTTCAGTTCAAACTGTGGACTGGTGTATTAGGAGTCTATAAAATGTAGATCCTTCATGGAGGAGGCTAGGAGCTGATGCTTTTTTTTTTTTTTTTAGTTTTTTTTATTTCATTCGATATATTTTTTATTTACATTTCAAATGATTTCCCCTTTTCTGGTCCCCCACTCCCCGAAAGTCACATCAGCCCCCTTCCCTCCCCCTATTCTCCCACCCACCCCTTCCCACTACCCTGTTCTGGTTTTGCCTTATACTGCTACACTGAGTCTTTCCAGAACCAGGGGCCATTCCTCTGTTCTTCTTGTACCTCATTTGATGTGTGGATTATGTTTTGGGTATTCCAGTTTCCCAGGCTAATATCCACTTATTAGTGAGTGCATACCATGATTGATCTTTTGAGACTGGGTTACCTCACTTAGTATGATGTTCTCCAGCTCCATCCATTTGCCTAAGAATTTCATGAATGGATGCAAAAAAATGTGGTATATATACACAATGGAGTACTATTCAGCCATTAGAAACAATGAATTCATGAAATTCTTAGCTGATGCTTCTTTAGATTGTAGACAGTGCAAATTTTACTAAAACCAAGTGAGACGAGTCTCATCCTGTGAGATATGAGTTGAGGCAGGTCTCAGAAAGCTGGAATAGCTCAACAGAGTCAGTGTGGTGACTCAGTAGTGAGAGGTGAGACCAAGGGGCAGTACTTTTTTATACTTCTCTTCTAATTTACATAAAAGGGGGAGAAAGAAGAAAACATGACAATGACAATTGCACAACTTGACCAGACTCAAATGAACAAAAATGAAAAAACAAGAAATTCCCATGCCCAAGTTGGGTAACCTATTATTGTAAGCAAGAAGATGACATGTACTTCAGATTAAGAATCCTCCTGGACTGGAAGTGATATATACCTGTAATTTCAGCAGCTCAGGAGGTAGGGGCAGGATGACCAGCAGTTCAAGGTCGCTCTTGGCTACATAATGAGTTTGAGACTATTTAAGGATAAATTAGGCCTCTCTCTCTCTCTCTCTCTCTCTCTCTCTCTCTCTCACACACACACACACACACACACCAAGAAAAAAAAAAGAAAAGAAAAAAGAAAAAGACCCCATTAAAACCCCTCAAATTCGGGGAATATAGCATAGCTGGAAGTGCTTGCCTAAGCCTATTGTGCTCAAAGCTTGGGGTTTGATCTCTAGCACATCCTCACACCAGGCATGATGGTGCATGTCTGTAACATTAACTAACACTAAGCAGGCAGACTGTTCAAAGCCCTCCTCAGTATGTAAGGACTTGAAGTCACCATGAACTAGAGAACCAATGTAAAGAAACCAAACTAAACCTAAGCAAACTAAAACAAAAAGCAAAATAAACCAAGTAATAAAAAATGCATTCAAACAAAACAAACCCCTACACCTACCACTACCAATAATAAAACAATATAAACAAATATTGTACAAATATAAACAAATTATTTCAGAAAATACTTCAGAAAAACATTCACTTAAAGAAATTGAAAAGAAACATAAGATTTTAATAAATAAATTAATTAGAAAATGAATTAATTAAAAACAAATGAAGCATTAAATACAGAGGGGGATGGTAGTGCAGGGTAAAGGAGGGAATGTGGGAAGGGACAGCTATCACTAAAGGTCTTTTGAAGAAAAACAGAAACCTATCACTGTAGAAGCTTCCTCAAATATATGCATATATAAAAGGAATTTAAGTGAGTCACCTGATAACAGGGGAGACAATACCCCAACTAGACGTACTACCAAGTACAACCTCCTATACCAGGAATGGGTTATGTCTTGTTGACTTGGGGGGCAATGGAAACTCCACAATAGCTATTTCCAAGGCTATTGGTAACTTTCCACAACCTAATGGTAAGGTCTTATTTCTGAAGACAACACTTACATATGCCATTGAACACAGAGCAGAGGAGCTGGTGACTAACTTGAAGCCCTTTCTGATTAGTGTTCATGGTATCGGAAGGAACATAAAAGGTACTGGAGAAGAAAAGCAATGATCAATGTCTCCTAGCTATAAACCCTGTGACCTATAACAGTGACATGCCTGCAAGATGTACTGGTACTACAGTGGCACAAATGTTATGGGAGTAATAAACACTTCCTGATTGTATTTAAGCCTTCTGCATGAGATGGAACCCATACCTGACATTACTAAAGTGGCCAAGAACCTGAGACTAGATAGGTCACGGGCCCAGGGGAAAACCCACTACTATTAATCTGCTTGAGGAGCATAGCAATAAAATGACTTCTAATGACGTATTGCTGTACACATAGATCAGTGCCTTGCTCAGTCATCATCAGAGAAGCTTCTTGAAGCAGGTGGAAACTAACACAGAGACCCATAATTGGACAATGTGCAGAGAATGGAACACTCAGTCTTTTTTTTTTTAAAGATTTATTTATTTTATGTATATGAGTACACTGTAGCTATCTTCAGACACACCAGAAGAGGGCTTCAGATCCCATTACAGATGGTTGTGAGCCACCATGTCATTGCTGGGAATTGAACTCAGGACTTCTGGAAGCACAATAAGTGCTCTTAACCACTGAGCCATTTCTCTAGCCCCCAGGAACATTCAGTCTTAAATGGGATGTCTTTATCAAAGCTCTCCCCTCAAGGCTCAGGGATCAGTGCTGAAGAGGCTGTAGAAAGACTGTAAGAGACACATGTGATAGATGACTACTCCAAGAAAACAGTATCTTGTGGACACAAAAGGACTGATGCACATATGAACTTGCAGAAACTGTGGCAGCATGTAGAGGTTCAAGCTAGATGGGGTTGCAGTAATGGGGGCAGGTAGACACGGATTACCAACCCTATCAGGTAGCTCTCTGCAATTGATATCTACTGGCAAAGGAAAAATCAGTTTTCTCCAATGGAGTCTTTCTTGTTATATTAGCCACACTTAGGGCAGGCCCCGTACCTAGTAGGACCAACCCAAAATAAACTCAATGGTATTTTTATAGATTTCTCTCTCTCTCTCTCTCTCTGGGGTGAGGGGGCTTGGGGTATTTTCTAATCTTTGTATTTTTTGCTTATTCATTTTGATTTATGTTTTTGTGGTTTTGTGTATAATTTTGTTTTAAATTATTTATTTATTCAAGCATAAAGTTGGATGGGTAGGAAGATGGGAAGGAACTGGGAAGAACTGGAAAAGCTGAAAAACATGTTCAAAATAAATTGTATGAGAAACTTTGAAAAAAGATAAAACCAACAAAATTTCAATCAAGGATAGCAAAGTGCTGAGAATCATGGGATGTGAGGATTTAGAACTGTTGGAAGCCACATGCCGTGCATCACAGGAAGGTAGCCCATCTGTAGTAGTGAGATCAAATCAACACAGCAGTGCAGGCATCAGAGCTAAGTGCTCCTGCTTGATGATCTTACATTGAACCTCTCATCACCTCCAAGGCCCAGTCACCCTGCTGTATTTCCTAGAGTCATATGAGGCACTCAGCTTAAGTTAGGCTTCTGCCATGGGTATAACTAAGAGTTTTACTTATATGCAATAGAAACATTATATATAGTAGGTCATGGATATACATAAAGATAAACACAGGCAGAGAAAATCCAATGTAAATGCTATGAAACCCATACCCAACACTGCTAGGGCGGCCAAGAACAAAGAGAAGGACAGCAAGGTTTCTGACATGATGGAGGAAAAAACTTCAGAAATTAAAGAAGTAGTGTCCAGGGCAAAAAGACAGGGTGTTCTAGAAAAACTGCATTTTGTTTTTATTTTTATTTTTTATTAAACTAATAAAAATTATTTTAAAATATACAACTCAGTATTGACATTTTTAAGTCATCAAAATAATTTATAATAGTTAAATGCCTCTTAAATATACATGATATCTTCTGAAGCTAAAAGTAATATGTGCTAAACCAGCCTTTAAAATCTATTTAGAACATTAAACATGATAGAAGTAGAAGAAATATCTTATGAAGTCCTCTATGAAAGGAAATTGTGAAAATTTCCTGATTAGACAGAAACCATTCCATCTCCAAGGGAGAATACTCAGCATAACTGTGGCTTCATAGAACAAATTGGGTAGTGTTCCTTCTGTTTCTATTTCGTGGAATAGTTTGAAGAGTATTGGTACTAGGTCTTCTTTGAAGGTCTGATAGAATTCTGCACTGAACCCATCTGGTCCTGGGCTTATTTTTGGTTGGGAGACTTTTAATGACTGCTTCTATTTTCTTTTCTTTTCTTTTCTTTTCTTTTCTTTTCTTTTCTTTTCTTTTCTTTTCTTTTCTTTTCTTTTCTTTTCTTTTCTTTTCTTTTCTTTTTTCTTTTTTCTTTTCTTTTCTTTTCTCTTTTCTTTTCTTTTCTTTTCTTTTCTTTTCTTTTCTTTTTTCTTTTCTTTTCTTTTCTTTTCTTTTCTTTTCTTTTCTTTTCTTCTTTCTTTTCTTTCCACACAGGGTTCCTCTGTGTAGCCCTGGCTGTCCTGGAACTCACTCTGTAGACCAGGCTGGCCTCAAACTCAGAAATCCACCTGCCTCTGCCTCCCAAGTGCTGGGATTAAAGGCATGCGTCACCACCGCTTGGCGACAGCTTCTATTTCTTTAGGGGTTATGGGACTGTTTAGGTGGCTTATCTGATCCCGATTTATCATTGGTATTTGGTATCTATCTAGAAAATTGTCCATTTCATCCAGATTTTCCAGTTGTGTTGAATATAGGCTTTTGTAGTAGAATCTGATAATTTTTGAATTTCCTCAGTTTCTGTTGTAATGTTTCCCTTTTCATTTCTGATTTTGTTAATTTGTTTACTGTCGCTGTGCCCCCTGGTTAACCTGGCTAAGGGTTTATCTATCTTGATTTTTCTCAGAGAACCTGCTCCTGGTTTTGTTGATTCTTTGTATAGTTCTTTTTGTTTCTACTTGGTTGATTTCAGCCCTAAGTTTGATTATTTCCTTTTGTGTACTTCTCTTGGGTGTATTTACTTCTTTTTGTTCTAGAGCTTTCAGGTGTGCTGTTAAGCTGCCAGTGTATGCTCTCTCCAGTTTCTTTTTGGAGGCACTCAGAGCTGAGTTTTCCTCTTAGCACTGCTTTTGTGGTGTCCCATAAGTTTGGGTATATTCTAAAAGGTCTTTAATTTCTTTATTTCGTCTTTGACCGAGTTATCATTGTAGGGCATTGTTTAGCTTCCATGTGTATGTGGGCCTGCTGTTGTTTTTGTTGTTATTGAAGATCAGCCTTAGTCTGTGGTGATCTCATAGGTTCCATGGGATTATTTCAATCTTCTTGTATCTGTTGAGGCCATTTTGTGACCGATTATATGGTCAGTTTTGGAGAAGGTACCATGAGGTGCTGAGATGAAGGGATATTCTTTTGTTTTAGGGTGAAATGTTCTATAGATATCTGTTAAATCCATTTGGTCCATAACTTCTGTTAGTTTCACTGTGTCTCTGTTTAGTTTGTGTTTCCATGATCTGTCCATTGATTAGAATTGGTGTTGAAGTCTCCCACTACTATTGTGTGAGGTCCAGTGTGTGTCTTGAGCTTTAGTAGAGTTCTTTTATGAATGTGGGTGTCCTTGTACTTGGAGCATAGATGTTCAGAATTGAGAGTTCTTCATGGTGGATTTTTCCTTTGATGAGTATGAAGTGTTCTTCCTTATCCTTTTTGATAACTTTTAGTTGAAAGTTTATTTTATTTGATATTAGAATGGCTACTTCAGCTTGTTTCTTGGGACCATTTGCTTGGAAAATTGTTTGCCAGCCCTTTATGCTGAGGCAGTGTCTTTCTTTGACACTGAGGTGCATTTCCTGTATGCAGCAAAATGTTGGGTCCTGTTTACATATCCAGTCTGTTATTCTATGTCATTTTTATTAGGGAATTGAGTCCACTGACATTAAGATATATTAAGGAATAGTGATTGTTGCTTCCTGTTATTTTTGATGTTATTTTTATGTTTGTGTGGCTATCTTCTTTTGGGTTTATTGAAAGAAGATTACGTTCTTGCTTTTTCTAGGGTGTAGTTTCCATCCTTGTGTTGGTTTTTCCATCTATTATACTTTGTAGGGCTGGATTTGTGGAACGATATTGTGTAAATTTGGTTTTGTTATGGAATACTTGGTTTCTCCATCTATGGTAACTGAGAGTTTTGCTGGGTTTAGTAGCCTGGATTAGCATTTCTGTTCTCTTCAGGTCTATATAACATCTGCCCAGGATCTTCTGGCTTTCACAGTCTCTGGTGAGAGGTCTGGTGTAATTCTGATATGTCTGCTTTCATATGTTACTTGACCTTTTTCCCTTAATGATTTTAATGTTCTTTCTTTGTTTTGTGCATTTGGTGTTTTTTTGTTTGTTTGTTTGTTTTTTGTTTTTTTTTGATTTTTTTGAGACAGGGTTTCTCTGTTTAGCCCTGGCTGTTCTGGAGCTCACTCTGTAGATCAGGCTGGTCTCGAACTCAGAAATCCGCCTGCCTCTGTCTCCCAGAGTGCTGGGATTACAGGCGTGCGCCACCACCGCCCGACTTCATTTGGTATTTTAACTATTATGTGACGGGAGGAATTTATTTTTTGGTTCAATCTATTTGGAGTTCTGTAGGCCTCTTGTATGTTTATGAGCATCTCTTTCTTTAGGTTAGGAAAGTTTTCTTGTATAATTTTGTTGAAAATATTCACTGTTTATTTATTTATTTTTTTTCCTTAGCCTTTCTGACTGATGTGAGGTGAAATCTCAGGGTTGTTTTGATTTGCATTTCCCTAATGACTAATGATGTTGAGCATTTCTTCCCCCCCCTTTTTTTTATTCGATGTATTCTTTATTTACATTTCAAATGATTTCCCATTTTCTGGGTCCCCACTCCCCGCAAGTCCCATAAGCCCTCTTCCTTCCCTCTGTTCCTCCATCAGCTCCTTCCCACTTCCCTGTTCTGGTATTCCCTTATACTGTTGCATTGAGTCTTTCCAGAACCAGGGCACTGTTTATTTTTTTATTCGATATATTTTTTATTTACATTTCAAATGATATCCCCTTTCCTGGATCCCCCTCCTCGAAAGTCCCAAAGCCCTTTTCCCTCCCCCTGTTCCCCAATCAACCCCTTCCTGTTTCCCTATCTTGGTATTCCCCTACACTGCTGTACTGAGCCTTTCCACACAAACACACACACACACACACACACACACACACACACAGAAAGAAATGTCAATAAACGTCATATTCTGTGGACTTCTGAAAAAAAAGTAAAAAAAAAAAAAAACAAACTCTGCTCTTTAAAAAAAAAAGAAAAGAAAATATTTACTGGACCTTTAAGTTGGGAATCTTCATTCTCTTCTTTACCTATTATCTTTAGGTTTTGTCTTCTCATTGTGTCCTGGATTTCCTGGATGTTTTGGGTTAGGAACCTTTTGCATTTTGCATTTTCTTTGACTGTTGTGTCAGTGTTTTCCATGGTACCTTCTGCACCTGAGATTCTCTCTTCATTCTCTTGTATTCTGTTGGTGATGCTTGCATCTATGACTTCTGATCTCTTTCCTAGGTTTTCTATCTCCAGGGTTGTCTCACTTTGTGATTTCTTTATTGTTTCTATTTCCATTTTTAGATCCTGGATGGTTTTGTTCAACTACTTCACCTGTTTGATTGTGTTTTCCTGTAATTCTTTAAGGCATTTTTGTGTTTCCTCTTTAAGGGCTTCTACCTGTATGTATTTGAGAAAATTCACATTTGTAGTGACTACATTGAGACTTTGTCATTATTCCCTAATCAACACAGTGTAACAACAATTTATTTATAGAATTACATTGTGTTAGGTTTACAGATAGCCAGTAGAAAGAGTATATTGGGGGACATAATTACTGTATCATTTTCTTTAAGGGACTTGAGCAGACATAGATTTTTGTAATAGGGGATTCTTCATGGATGCTAATTATATTGGTAACAGTAAAATAATAGTCTCTAATGCCTAGGAGAAAGGTTACATGAAATTAGGTACAACATGAACTTATTCATTAAAAGGAATATATAATTTATATGTTTATATTGTATAGAAAATTTCTAGAATGTTATATGTGTGCCAGAGAAAGTAATGATGCTGAGGCATGAAAGGAGTGGGGATGCTGTGGACTTCCATTTTCTTGATGTGTTCTGGACTTTCTAATTCTCTCTCTCTCTCTCTCTCTCTCCCTCTCCCCCTCCCTCCCCTCCCCCTCTGTGTAATTGCTAGTTGTGAGTGTGCAGTGTGTGTGTACATGCACATGTAGAAGTCAGAAGTTGGTGTCTGATGTCCTCATCAATCATTCGCCATCTCATATTTTGAGACATGATTCTTACTGAAGCTGGGACTCACCAGCTCAGCTAGGCTGGTTGGCTAAGGAGCTCTAAGGGACTCATCTGCCTCTGCCTCTCAGCTCTGGCATTCTAGACATGTGCTGCCATGCTTGGCCTTTTCTTTTATGTGGGTGTTGGGACCAAACTCCAGTCCTCACGGTTTCATAACAACCACTTTATCTACTAAGCCATCTTCTCAGTTCCAACTATTCTAACTTTTATTATATGAATTCTAATTTTAAGGTAGCCCAAATCAAACAAAAATAATATTGCAGTTCGTGGTATATGTGCTGACTTTTGGATTTAATATTTAGGGAATAAAATTATTTAAATATCAAAACAAATCAATTGAATAAGACCCTATATTGTATGACACATTCAGGTAAAAGCTCTTAATACTTGTGCTACAGATCATACCTCATAATTCTGTAAATAGGTACAGGCATATCTCCTTGGAGGTTAGCCTTCCTAATTAAAACCAGATGAAGTGAGATCTAGTGAGCAGTATATTCACTGCTTGTCCACTGTTGTGATACTACATCAGCAGCTACCACCAAGGGCAGGAAAAAGCTGTTGCTAAGGTTTGTGAGTTTAGCTTCACTACTTATTGGCTATGCACTTGGTTTATCATGACAGTGGTTGCTGAAAGTCTTGGAAATATTTGACCATGTATGCTGGTGATGGTACGGAAAGCACCAGGGAAAGAGCGGTCTTCCTAAGCAGAAGTTAGAGTTGATCAAATGTTCTTTCCCTGTGATGTTCGAACTAGTCAAGGCAGTGATCTTATGAAGAGTGTGCTTGTGCACATGCAGACCTCAGCATTTTCTAGAATTTGCACACATAATCCACTATCTATCTATCTGTCTATCTATCTATCTATCTATCTATCTATCTATCTATCTATCTATCTATTAATCAATCAAGTAATTTGACTTTTTCCATTTTGAGAATCTCTTATTTCTCAAAGCTTAGTGATTCCATTGGGGACAACATCAGAACACAGGCATAATTATGGTATCTACTTAGAACCATCAGTATGAATCTGAAACCTTTAAAACATTTTAAAAAATGGTAACATTGTTGGGATGCACTGACATATTATGAAACAATCTGAACATTAAATAAACTTCAGGTTTGCTTATGTGCAGTTCCTTCAGTGAGGAAACCCTAACTGAACACACAATGTTGGGCCCGTAGAGTCCAACAGCCTGAAACCAAGACCCACACCTACAAGGACATACATAGTATCTACAAGGGGCCTCAGTTTACCACTGTGCATTGTAAGCCATGTCCTCTCTTTCTCTGGTATTAGACCTTTCCCTTTGATTTAAAATAGCTTGACTTCCTACTAGCACGTCATGGTAAACTCACCCCACACCCAACATAAACTTCACATCCTTTTAAAGGTAAGGAGCTGTGTATTTTTGTTTCCTTGCCATTTAAGATGTTCACAGCTGGGGTATTATATTTATTCAGTTCTTATGTAGTATGTGTGCTCCCAACAGTAGCCTGTATTTCTAACTGCTCCCACCATGAGTCTTATATTTCTGTGGTGTGAGTTTTGCACAGTGTAAATATCTTTGAAACCAGGTATCTGTTTCAGCAAAGCTGACTATTTCCCTGAACAATTTTCTGTTGGTCTTTTTCCCCTTTCAACTGAAGTTTATGTATTCAACCTGATGTATAAAATCCAATTGCATAAACAACTTTAAATGAGTGGTGGAAATTACCTTTTCCCTTTGGTGCAGTCACTCTGTTGTGCCAAGTTAGCTCAGCATTTCCAATTTTATACCAACGTCTCTAGATCCTTACTGACAGCTGGTTTGGTCTTCCAAGTTCATGTGTATCAGCAAATTGAGTGATTTTTCTAAATTACAGTTTTGTGAAGGGCAGCACCTTGAAATAAGGCCTTGGGCAGCTCAGGCTGAATTTTGTGGGCTCTTCTAGAGTCGTCTATGACTTAGAGTACATTATGTTGCTAGTCTTCTCCATGATCACCACACAAGGACACCTCACACTAGGTTTGTGGCACATGCTACTTAAGCATCATGTGATGGAAACATATTTATTTGAATTCTTTGTGAAAAATCTGGGTCTGAGTCAGCCCCCACTTCCTCTCACCCTCTCTTCCAGGGATGATTTAGGTTAAAAAAATCAAATTGAATGTTGAAAACCTTGTAGTCGTTCTGACATGGTATTCACGGATCAAGAATCTGTAAGTCTGTAATCACTGTCTTTATATAGCAAACACACAATGCTTGCTTTCTACCCCAGTCTCTTCCTTATTCTGGCACATGCTAAGTGTACTGTGAGTTATCTCCACTAAGACCTGGGTGATAGAAAAGCACTCTGTGACAAGAACATTTGTTTTACTGTTTCATTTGTAGAAGCTCAGGGTTTCACTCTCACTTTAGCATGTTGGAGTTTGGCTTTGCGTTGAAATGAAAGATTTCTGTAAGTTTTCACTTTGAAGTAAAGGATCTTCACTCAAACACATACAGCAAAGGGGAGGCTTCTCTTCTCTCCATTCATCCCTCTTTCCCAGGAGGCTCTCACTCTTTAGTCAAGGCTGGACTTCACCTCATGATCTTCTTCTTCAATATCCAGCCATTTATTCATTGTTAGCAGAACAAATGTTTACTAAGTTACTGCTATATGTTACAGCATTTTAGATCCTGGAGAGCACCATGGTGAGCAAGAACACGGTTCTCTCTCTAATCTAGCAAAGGATACAGACTTCAGTTAATTAGTGACCAAATTCTCTAACTACAAATTGTATAAGTGCATTGAAGAGAAGTGAATGCTTCTTTGGAAGAGAGAAACAGGGGACTTGGTTTGGATAAATGATTTAAAAAAGGCCTTTCTGAGGAAGTGACATTTCAAGCCGAGACCTACAGGATGAAGAGTTTACCGGAAGGGAAAGGGGGTGGAAGGATTTCCAGGCAGAGGCAAGAAGCTTTGTGATATCATTTTATAGTACTTATGACCTTTTTAGATGCTTATATAATTAGGTGCTAGTCTATGAGTGAGACAGTTTATAGAGCTGTGTTACTGAAAAGATGCATATAAATTACATTTTTATAAATGAATTCCTGAATTCCTACAGGCTTAGATTATATCCACTGTGCTGTATTATCTGCATTTGATTGATGTTCAGTTACTTCAATTACTGCTAGATTGATCTTTCTAAAGCACAACTTTGATGATGCTTTTTCTTGCTTAGAAATCTTTACCAGCTCCCCAATTACCCAATAAAATCTAGACTTCTCAGCTCCTGGTCAAGTCCTCCCAAATTGGCTCTGGTCTCTCTAGTCTGCTTCAGCTGTAATTGCTCCGGCTCAGCTGCGCAGCTTCTGGAGGAGGAGGTCTGCTTTCCCGGGCCTGCCTTTCCCCACAGCCCTTCCAGTTCACTTCCCTTGTAAGAATGTCTAAAACTTGTGTTTGTCCCAGGCCATCTCCCCGTGGCCATTCCATCTCCAGGCCCCTTCTCATAACTCAGCTAGAAATCACCTTTTCCTTCTAATTGAATCATTTTATTTTCAGTGCTGTTAGGGACTTCTTCCTGCTTTTGCTAAACTGATAGATTATAATCTTGTACATTTAAAGTGTGCAGTGCTTGTTTTGATATAGCATGGAATGGCAAAATCAAGCAAATAAAGAAATTGGCTACCTTACTTAACATTTTTTTTTTGTGAAACAATGAAATTTACTCCAATATTGAAGTCTACACTACAGTATTACTTCCTGTAGTTACCTTGATATGTAAATACATCTCTCTCTCTCTCTCTCTCTCTCTCTCTCTCTCTCTCTCTTTTGTTTTGTTTTGTTTTGTTTTTTTTTTTTTTTTTGAGACAGGGTTTCTCTGTGTAGCCCCAGCTGTCCTGGAACTCTGAAGACCAGGCTGGCCTCGAACTTAGAAATCCGCCTGCCTCTGCCTCCCAAGTGCTGGGATTAAAGGCTTTAAACTTATTCTTGCCCGGCATTTTAATACATTTTGACCAATTACTAACTCCCCATTACCTTGTTCTCCCATCTTACCCTGCAGTCTCTGCTAACCATTATTTTACTCTCTATTTCTGTGAGTTGGACTTTTTCAGACTCATAATTTAGCAAGATTATTTAGGTTTAAAACACAGGTGTGTGTGTGTGTGTGTGTGTGTGTTGCACATGTGTCAACTGCATCTAGTGGCTAGAGGAGGTCAACATACACTGTCAGTTTTCTACATAGGTTATCAGGCTTGGCAGCAAGTGCATTTATCTGCTGAGCCATCTTGCTGGCCTTTGAGAGATAATGCAGTCTTTATATTTCTGTGAATTGCTTATTTCACTTAGTATAATGTCCTCCTAATATGTCAATGTTGTAAATGTCAGCATTTGTTTGAGGTTTAAATACTATTCATTGTGAGTATATAGATAGGTGTTCTTTGACTTGAGATGACAGATGAAAACACTGAGCATTGAAAAATGTATTAATACACTGGATCTATGAAGCATTGTCTGTTTTAGGGTTTTTATTGCTGTGGTAAAACAGTGACTTGGGGAGGAAAGGGCTTATTCCAGCTTACAACTTTCAGGTACATTATCAAAGAAAGTCAAGGTAGGAGCCTGGTAGGGGGCAGGAGCTGAAGCAGAGGCATGGATGGGGCGACACTTGCTGGCTTGCTTTTCCGTGACTTTGTCAGTCCACTTTCTTAGTATCCAGGGCCAGCAGTCCAGGGGTGGCACAGCTGAGAGTGAGCTGGGCCCTTCCATATCAATCATCAATCAAGAAGATGCCCCAAAGTCTTGCCTACCGGCCAATCAAATAAAGACATTTTCTCAGTTGACACTCCACCTTCCCAGATAACTCTAGTTTGTGTTAAGTTGACACGAAACTAGCTAGCAGATGGACAGTCTGCATTCTACATTTTGTTGTGTGTGTGTTTATGTATAGGTGCACATGTTTGGGTTAATGCATGTGTGCATGACAGAGGACAACCTTGGTTGTCCATCCTCAGGTATCTTTCGCCTGTTATTTGAGATGGGGTTTCTTATGCAAATGAGGACATGTTGACACCTTCCTTTTAATTTGAGTCCACTTTATCTCCTTTACCCATCTTAGTGCTCTAGCTAAGACTTCAAGTGTTATATTGAAGAGGAGTGGAGAGTGGACTCCCTTATCTTGTTCATGATTTCAGTTGAAGCTTTGTGTTTTTCTTTGTATTCATGATGTTGGCTGTGGACTTGCTATATATTGACTTTATTATGTTAAAATGTATGTTCTGTATTCCTAAGTTATCTAAGGCTTTTATCATGGAGGGATATTACATTTTGTCAAAAGTCTTTTCTGCATCTAATGAGATGATCATGTATCTTCAGTCTGTTTATGTTGTGGGTTACATTTATTGATGTAGGTATTGAACTATCCCTGCATTTTGGGGTAAATCCAACTTAATCATGGTGAGTGATCTTTCTGATATGTTCATGAATTTGTAGATTTGCAAATATTTTATTGAGATGTGTGTGTGTATGTGTGTGTGTCTGTTTATCTGTCTATATCTATGTGTTTATCAGAGAAACTGGCCTATAATGTTCTTTTTTTGCTGTTGAGTCTTTATCAGGGTAATTCTGGTCCCACAAAAAAGTATTTGAACGTATTCCTGCCTTTACCATTTTATGGAATGATTTGAGGAGGATTAGTGTTAACTCTTCTTTGAAAGTCTATTTAGAATCTGAGGTGAGTCCTTTTGGCCTTGGGCATTTTTTAGTTGGAAGATTTTTAATTACTGTTTTATCTTATTAGCAGTCATGGATCTGTTTAAATTACTTAATCCATCTTGATTTAATTTTGGTAGGTCATATTACATCTAGAAATTAAAACATATCTTTTGATTCCCAGTTTTGTGAACTATAGATTTTTGAAGTATGTCTTTATGCCAAATTTCCTCAGTGTCTACCATATTGTCTTCCTATTCATCTTTAGTTTATTATTAATTTAAGTTCCTCTTCTCTCATGTTTAATTTGACTAAAGGTGCCAGTCTTGTTAATCCAGTTTGTGCTTTCCAAATTTCTTGGGTGTATGGTCATCTATTGAAATGTAGTTAACCTACCAGGGCTTAAAGAAAACCCATTCTCCCTTTACCAGAAGCCATCAACTATCAATAACTTTTTAGTTAAGCAGGTTCCTGCTTTTTCAGTTACAGTAACTTTATAATATATTTTGAAATTAAGATTATGATATATCTGGCTTTTATCTTCCCTTTCATTTACATTGCTTTTTCTTTCTCCTTGTTTTGACATTGTTACCAGCATGTTGTATACTTCTAACTAGATTAGTGCTTAAGGCCAAAGCCCTGGCTGAACCTTCGCTTCTCTCACTGTGCTTAAAGCCATCTCTTACAGGTGGTAGGCTCTAAATAAAAATATATGGGGTGAATTTATAAGCTGATTTTCCATGGCTAGATTGTTCTTCTAAAGTAATTGCTGATTTTAAACAAAATCAATTTTAACAAATGCAGCAAGAGCTTGATTATGTACATGACTTCTTTGTAATATTAATGATTAGAAATTATTATTTTAAAATATGGGGATACTCTCTCATTGGGAATCCATGTGTCTTTTTGGCCCATTTCTGTGACCCTTTCTCCTAGAGGTTACTTTTGATTTGTAATGATGCTGTCATTTCCACTGTTGCCTCTCTTTGGAAGGTTTACATGCTCATTTAGCTGTAAAGAGAACGACAGGAGCAAATCAGTGTCCTCTTTGCCAGTTGATTCCCTGTGGGGAGAAATAGATTTGAAAGCACATCTTGGTAATGTATTTACTCTGATTGTTTTGGCTTCCCTGTGCATGTAGTCTAGATGGGCTTAGAATAACCCCTCATTGAATTTCCTTACTCAGTGCTTCATTTGGACTTGTGTTTCAGGTAGGCAACTTCTTATTTGTAAGTTTTTATTAAAAACTGTTTCCCTATAGAAGTTGTACCCTTTCCTTCTTTCTGAATAAACATTTGAATGGCTTTTAGATTGCTCTTCAGTTTAAAAGAGATAGGTAGGACCAGGTTGTGGCTTCAGATAACGTACTTCTTGGGATATTTCTTATTGAAATAATGTTATCTCAGACAGTATTTAACCATACAGGGCAATAATATGTTTTTCATGGAAGTAGTTTTCTCTAAGAATAACTAAACTGAAGTATACAGCAAAACAATGCATAACACTTATGATGGATTTATTCTTTGTAATTCATATAACATTATTGTTTTTGCTAGAAGCCTTTCTTTATAAGTCTCTTTCAGCTACATTGTTTTCCCATTGTGTAACTAATAGAATCTTTAAAACGGAAATTGCTCAGGAATTTCTTTATCTTTATGACTGGCTCTGTTCTTTTTTAAAAACTATTTATTTTATTTTTTGAGGTTATAATATAATTACATTGTTGCCCTTCCGTTGCCCAATCCGTCCATATACCCATCATTACTCTCTTTAAAAATCTATGGCCTCATTTTTCATGAATTATTGTTATATGCTTTTATGTATATACATAATATGTTCCTAAATATGATTTTCTCAGTATAATGTTACTTGTATGTATGTTTTTCAGGACTAACCATTTGTTATTAGATGATCAATTGATGTGCTCTACCCTGGGGAAAACGGTTTCTCCTGTTTTCAGTATTCTTTAATTGTTTGTAGTTTTTGTTTGTTTTGTTTTGTTTTGGTGAGTGTGAATATGGTCAACGTCTAGTGAACTTTTTCCTGTCCACCTATTAGCATTCCTGTTATTATTGTCCTGGTTCAGCTCATGTTTAGGCAGTCATATTGGTGAGACTTTATGGGTATAGCTTCTGACATTCCTAGAAGACAGTCCAACAGCAAACTTCCTGTTCCACTGTCTCTTACAATCTTCTCTCCCTCTTTTACACAATGATTCTTGAGCCTTAGGTGTGGAATTATAGATGTAGTTTTGGAACTGGGCTCTACAATTCTGAATTTTAGATGGTTGTGGTTTTATGTAATGGCTTCTGTGAAAAAGATATTAAAGCTTTCAATTAAAGGCAATGATTACACTTATCTGTGGGTATTAGGATAAATGTTTAGAATATAGTTAGAGATTATTTTGGTTCAGTAAAGTAGTGGTTGTAAATGCTTCTCCATGGTTCATGACTTCACTAGGCCTGAGTGGTTATCTAGGTTTCCAGTATCAGGCATGGTTTCCCTGTAGTTGAGTAGGTCTTAAATCTAACTAGAGAGCTGTTGGTTACTGCCAAGATAGGTGTACTACTTTTGCACCCCTAGGGTTGTTGTGATGCTGGTTTTTGTGGTTGGTAGATGTTGCTTCCCTCCTTTGGAAGCTTGCATGGTGCTTCTGGTATCATGAAAGCTAATCCTCATAGGGGATGTTTTCAGGTCAGTACCAGCTCTTACTGGTCTCTTAGGAGACTCTTCAGAGTCTCTGCTGTTCTTTTTTTTTTTTTTTTTTTTATTATTCGATATAATTTATTTACATTTCAAATGATTTCCCCTTTTCTAGCCCCCCCACTCCCCGAAAGTCCCGCAAGCCCCCTTCTCTTCCCCTGTCCTCCCACCCACCCCTTCCCACTTCCCCGTTCTGGTTTTGCTGAATACTGTTTCACTGAGTCTTTCCAGAACCAGGGGCCACTCCTCCTTTCTTCTTGTACCTCATTTGATGTGTGGATTATGTTTTGGGTATTCCAGTTTTCTAGGTTAATATCCACTTATTAGTGAGTGCATACCATGATTCACCTTTTGAGTCTGGGTTACCTCACTTAGTATGATATTCTCTAGCTCCATCCATTTGCCTAAGAATTTCATGAATTCATTGTTTCTAATGGCTGAATAGTACTCCATTGTGTAGATATACCACATTTTTTGCATCCACTCTTCTGTTGAGGGATACCTGGGTTCTTTCCAGCATCTGGCAATTACAAATAGGGCTGCTATGAACATAGTAGAACATGCATCCTTATTACATGGTGGGGAGTCTTCTGGGTATATGCCCAGGAGTGGTATAGCAGGATCTTCTGGAAGTAAGGTGCCCAGTTTTCGGAGGAACCGCCAGACTGATTTCCAGAGTGGTTGTACCAATTTGCAACCCCACCAGCAGTGGAGGAGTGTTCCTCTTTCTCCACACCCTCTCCAACACCTGCTGTCTCCTGAATTTTTAATCTTAGCCATTCTGACTGGTGTAAGATGAAATCTTAGGGTTGTTTTGATTTGCATTTCCCTAATGACTAATGAAGTTGAGCATTTTTTAAGATGCTTCTCCGCCATCCGAAGTTCTTCAGGTGAGAATTCTTTGTTTAACTCTGTACCCCATTTTTTAATAGGGTTGTTTGGTTTTCTGGAGTCTAACTTCTTGAGTTCTTTATATATATTGGATATTAGCCCTCTATCTGATGTAGGATTGGTGAAGATCTTTTCCCAATTTGTTGGTTGCCGATTTGTCCTCTTGATGGTGTCCTTTGCCTTACAGAAACTTTGTAATTTTATGAGGTCCCATTTGTCAATTCTTGCTCTTAGAGCATACGCTATTGGTGTTCTGTTCAGAAACTTTCTCCCTGTACCGATGTCCTCAAGGGTCTTCCCCAGTTTTTTTTCTATTAGCTTCAGAGTGTCTGGCTTTATGTGGAGGTCCTTGATCCATTTGGATTTGAGCTTAGTACAAGGAGACAAGGATGGATCAATTCGCATTCTTCTGCATGCTGACCTCCAGTTGAACCAGCACCATTTGTTGAAAAGGCTATCTTTTTTCCATTGGATGTTTTCAGCCTCTTTGTCGAGGATCAAGTGGCCATAGGTGTGTGGGTTCATTTCTGGATCTTCAATCCTGTTCCATTGATCCTCCTGCCTGTCACTGTACCAATACCATGCAGTTTTTAACACTATTGCTCTGTAGTATTGCTTGAGGTCAGGGATACTGATTCCCCCAGATTTCCTTTTGTTGCTGAGAATAGTTTTAGCTATCCTGGGTTTTTTGTTGTTCCAGATGAATTTGATAATTGCTCTTTCTAACTCTGTGAAGAATTGAGTTGGGATTTTGATGGGTATTGCATTGAATCTGTATAGTGCTTTAGGCAAAATGGCCATTTTAACTATATTGATTCTACCGATCCATGAGCATGGGAGGTTTTCCCATTTTTTGAGGTCTTCTTCCATTTCCTTCTTCAGAGTCTTGAAGTTCTTGTCATACAGATCTTTCACATGTTTGGTAAGAGTCAGGTCAGTACCAGCTCTTACTGGTCTCTTAGGAGACTCTTCAGAGTCTCTGCTGTTCTTAAACTTAGTCCCAAAATAATACATAATTCTACATAAGTTAGTGAATGAATGTAAATTATAAGAGGCTTGTCTCTGTGAATAATTAACTTTACTTTGAAAATTATTATAATGCATATAGTAAAACAATTGAAAAATTAAAGAAAATGTAAAGGAAAAATGAAAATAAAAATAAAAAGTATGGATAAAAAGATAGCAAAATTAGACTTCTATTATGGGGGAAATTTCAGATAGGATTAATTTGGGAATGTCAGAATTAAAAAAATTCTTTAGGATTGCTTTGAACAGAAAGTTGCAAATTACTTTAGAGAATAATAGAAAGACCCCCTGGTACAATGTACACACAATATTTTTTTTAGAATATTTCAGTTTTAGTTACTTGTCTTAATTTGTGAATTTGAATCACCCTCACTTTTCAATTGATAGCGCCGGAGCTGCCAGGCTTCTGAGTGTCAGGCATAGGCCTGGGGGATTGACAGAAGACACAGACTTGGGTCATTCTGTAAGGAAAATGCCAAAGCTTTACTGAGGACCAGCAATATATACTAGAGGCCAGAAAAAACAACAGGAAACAACAATTACAGCCATAGGTCAGGCACCTGGGAAGTCCCTACCATGGGGCGGGGAGCAGAAGGGGGCAGAGACAGGAATCAAGCTAAGCCACAGGATGTTCTGCTCTCAGGAAACAGCCTGTGCAGACAGCTCAGCTAGGGGCATTGAGCTACGCTCACCAATGTCCAATAATCAACAAATGAGTCCAAATAAAATTATAGCATTTTAATTATTATTCTTAAAAAGGCATAGTGGCACATGACCATAATTCAAACACTTAAGAGATTGAGGCAGGAGAAATGCAAATTTGAAGTCACACTATGATTCAGGCACACACACACACACACACACACACAAGAGCTGGTTAAAATGCATATATTTGATCTTTTAATCGCTGAAGGCATTCAAAATATTGTCATCTGCTAACCTGAATGGCAGCATCCTGCCTCTCCTGGATTCCTTGGAATCATGTAGAGGCATGTGGCTATTGTCCATGTGACTTTCTACCTGTTTGGTCCTACTTATCACCATAGGAGAATTTGATGGATGACAACATAGAACCTTGAGAATAGAAATAGTCTTCATTAAGCAGCTTCAAAAGGACATGAGTAGTAAGATCCTGTAGCAGGTGGAAACCACAGGTTTTATTTATTAAAATTAATAAAAATATTTGTTCAGTGTTAAAGCTTTCTCAGTGATGTGCTTATAGCCTGTTAGACTGGACTCTCTTGACCTTGGTGCTATCTGTATTCTGGGCTGGATAATTCTTTGTTACAAGGTTGTCCTGTATATTGTAGGTATTGAACAATGCCCTTGATCTTTATCATTTAGATGATAGTATTATTTCCCCAGTTGTGATAGCTAAAAATGTCCCCAGACATTCCCAAAAGTCCCCTGGAAGACAAAAGCACCTTTGTTTGTAAACCTGTTGTAGATGGCACACTTTATTTATTTACTGTTTTTAGATATCATGCAAAGTAGCAAGGATTCCTTATGGCGGTTTTTTACAGCCTCCCTCCTGTTTTCCCTCCTCTCCCACATTTCCCTGCCTGCTTCCCACTGATGCCCTTCTGTCCCCTTTCCACGTTCACAGCCGATACACATTTGAAAAGAGAGAATTGTAGTCTATTTTGCATTGTTTTCCTGTTTCAGATTTGGATATGTTCTTGTGACTTCTGTCAATATTTCCTGTGAATCACCTCTCTGAAAGTGGCTTCAGTTTATAATGGCATATGAAACCTGCCATATTTACCACAGACATACTGAGATTAATAATTGATTTAAACATGATCCAATAATATTAGTAGCATTTTGAATCAAAGACTTACCAGTTCTTGATCCTTTGAAAGGTCTTTGTACCTAAGAACAAATTCTTACAAAGAATCCTCTGAATGAATGTTATTTTTCTCCTTTAGGAATGATCCTATTCATCTTTTGTTTTAAAGGCTCTGTAACTTATTGGCACTGCATAAAAATTCCATTATTGTAGAGTGTGTTCTCTTTGCGCCTCCGCTGCATCCTTTCCTGAAGTTATGAGAGATGTGAAACATATTCTGAAAATTCATTCCCAGCTTTAAAACTTATTATATCCAGGAGAGACAGATTGAAGATTGCTGAGGTTTCTGGTTGAAGTACCTCAAGCAGAAATCCATACTCCATTAGGCTCTCTAACACCATGACCTTAATTTTCCAGATATTTTGCCCTTTAAATTGAAAGTAGTGTTTTAATACTATTTAAGTTTGTTGAAGGGGCATGTAATATTGCAGACTTTAGTTGTGAAACATTTGAAACAAATGAAAAGTAAAATAGCAACTGACTTAGGACTTAGAATTGTGTGTTTTTAAGTTGAAAGTATCTGATGATATAACGATATGCATGAAACACACTTGGTTGGTGAGAAAAGCTATTTCATAAGGAGTTTCTTATGCTGCACACAACATCTTCTTTCACTGGATTCCTTTGGAGCTGCTGAAGATTTTCTGATTAGGAGTAGTTGTTAAGTTCTCTGTGTTAGGAAATTTCCTTTGTATAAAACTGTGGTTGAGGTGAACTGAATCTCTCCCCGGACAAGAGGTGCGGAGTTATCTTGCTTTAGCAGATAAAGCACAAGGTACGCCACTGCATCAAAACACTGAATCCAGAAACCAGGACTGTATCTATAACTGGGGTTAAGGAGATGGCTCAGTAAGTGCTTGCTTTGCAAATGTGAGGGTTTCTAGAACCTATATAAAAAGCTGGGTATGGTGGAGTGTGCTTGTAAGGTGGGAGATGGGAAAAAGCACATCCCTGCAGCCTGCTGGCCAGGCTAGTGTAGCCTATAAAGCAAAATTCCAAGCCAATGAAAAACCCTGTTTTTAAACAAAAGGTGGGTGGTACCCAAGGGATGACACTAAGGTTGTCTTCTGACATCATACACACACACACACACACACACACACACACACACACACACACACACGTTCATGGTTGCACCCGTGCATGAAACATGCATGCACACTCACACGTATACTCACACACACACAAATGCACCCATACACCCATGCACACGGGCACACCCACACACCCACACACTGCTATGTAAAATCAGGGATGAAAATCTGTTTTGTCCTTTCATAAGTAAATTGGGTCAATTTAAAATAGTGTGCTCTGTGAAAATGTACACATTTTTGAAGTAATCGATAACAATCCAATTAATATCTTAAAAGTGTAATAACAGAATTGAATTCCTTAGGGGATTCATCTTTTTTCTACTGTAAAATGTTTTAGAACCTAAATTAATCGTACACTCTTTTAGTTTAATGTTCATGGAAGGATGATACATCAGATATTATTAATCTACAAAATTTTAACTTAATTAGCATGTCACTGTAGTTATGAGTTAGCTATTAAGGTCATATTATAACTTTACCAGTTTACTTTACATGGTAGTTAAAATCCAGCAAAGTTACATGTCTGTCTTTTAAAAATTTATTGTATTTTATGTATATGAGTGTTTTGTTTGCATATATGCCTACATGCTAGAAGAGGGCGTCAGATTCTGTTGTAGATGGTTGTGAGCCACCATGCCGTCACTGAGAACTGAACTCAGGACTCGGGAAGAGCAGCTAGTGCTCTGAACCATCTCTCTAGCCCTACAAGTCTGTTTTAGTATTAAATAGTTCTCATCTGAGTTGCTAAGGGGAAGTCTTTAACATAAGGAAGCAATTGTAGGGGCTGTAAGATGGCTCAGGTCATGAGCACTGGCTCCTCTCCCAGAGGATCCAGGTTTAATCACAGAACCCATATGGGGCCTCATATGTCTATAACTCCAGTTCCAAGAGTTCTGATGCTGTCTCTGGTCTCCATGTGCTCTGCATGCACGTGGTAGACAGACTTGCAGGTGTGTGTGTGTGTGTGCAAAATACGTATACACATAATAAAATGAAATAAAACAGGATAGTAAAAAAGAAGTAGTGGCCAGGTGCTCATGTCTTAAATCCTAGCAGTTAGGAGGCAGAGGCTGGTGGAAATCTGTGTGTCTGAGGTCAGCTTGACTTACAGAATGGGTTCCAGGCCAGCCAGGGTTATATGTAGTGAGGCTCTGTCTCAAACCAAAATGAAATAAAATTAAGAAGTGATTGAAGTGATTATGGCTCTTCCTGTCTTTTTTTTTTTTTACTTTAATTTTTTCTCACTTCTTTTTTTTTTTAATTTTCTATATTCTTTGTTTACATTCCAAATGCTTAAATTACCAAATAGCTTGCTCTTGCTGCTGTTGGTGATTTTGGGGTGTTCCCCTACTCTAGGCTGACAGAGAAAAGGTTCTTATTTCAGGGTCTAACCTGTGCTGCTGAGTTTGTTTTTGAAGTGAGTTTCCAGGTCAGTGGTATTTTGTTTGTTTTGTTTTGTTTTTATGTTGGTATTTGTTTGAGACAGACTCTTACTCAGTAGTCCTCCTGCCTCAGGCTTCTGATACTCTGTATCAACGTGAGTCACCATGAGGCTGCTGGTTTGTTTTCAATTTCCATGTTGGTACACTTACACTGTCACTCAAGGGATACTCAGGGCCTTGCCAGACCAGCACCAGAGAGTCCATCACTTCTGTTGAGAGAACAAGGCCTGACCCGCGGTACGATGTCAGGAGGTTGCCATCATGCCCAAGGAGCTCTAATGGAAAGGGCTGGTGGTCTCAACTTTTACTTGGATTTATATTTGTATTATTAACCAAACTATCTGAAATTTCATTTGTTCAGATGTCATTTCTGATTTTTTCCCCTCAAGGCCATTCTGTAAACTAAGTCATTGCATAGTCTAGACCTGATGCATCCTGGGTGTATTTATATATGGAGGGAGGAGAGGCCCTTAGCAAGCACATCCATTTATCCATCCGTGTACTCAAGTGTTTCCTTCTTAGGGCTTAGATGTCATGCTGTGGTCAGATAGTTACTTGGCCAGATACCAGCACTTCACAGGTCAGAGATGATCTGAGACAGCAAACTCCTGAGCCCTGATGTCCGAGGAACTCTTCCTGAAAGGTTAGTGCTCTCTATTCATCCTCTTGGTATCTTTATGAGGAGTAGACATTGTCCTTCTTTTAAAGTCTGCAGAGACAGGCAAACGTGTGTTCACCATTCGCTCTCTCACTCTTTCACTCTCTCTTTTGGGCACCAGAAACTGTTATGGGAGGAAACATATCAGACTGCCCATCGTAAAAATTATGGGAAACTGCCAGTTTTCTAGAAAAATGTCCTGTTTTTTGCTGTTTTCTTTGGTTGGTTGCCACAATATAGTCTATACTTATGACTGCACTAAAATGGCAAGATTATTCACCCTTACTTATTATTGCTGTGTGCAGGGAAACAAGTTTTAAATGCTGCAGATATTATGACCAATTTCAAGAGCATGAGTTTCAGAGCAGATTGTTTGGATTCATAATCTAGGAGTACTGATGTTTGCCATTACTGGTTGTATGATATTGGCAACAATTTCTTTGTAAAATTCAGGCAATTATAGTGTCTACTTCATAGGATTGCTTAATCAAGTTAGTTAACACACATAAGAGTCTTATTGTATTGCCTGGTTAATAGGAAGCAATTTGTTAGTATTACTCTTATAATTACTATACTAATATATATATATTAATATACACACATAATATATATATATACATACAATATATACATGATATACATATATACTATCTGTATATATTACTTATGAAAAGTATAACTAATTCATCAGTCACATGTCTATTATTGGCTTTCTTATTATACGCCTTAATAGATACACATTAAACATATAACATATACATACGTACTTTTTCATTCATTAAAACAGCCTCTGAGGCCAGAGATGTAGCTCAGTTGATAAAGTATTTGCCTAACATGTACAAAATTCTAGGTTCAACCCACATTGTGGTATAAACAGGGCATGTGGCACGTGTCTGTTATCCCAGCACTTGAGGGTAGAGACAGGAGGATAGTTCAATGCATATTGTGGGTTTGAGGCCAGCCTGGGCGACAGAAGACCCTGTATCAAAAAGTTGAAAAATAATCAAAACCTAAATGGACAGAATTGTCTTAATTCATCAGTTGCATGGGTACCATCAGCTGTATATCCATTCGTCAACTACATGTTCATCAGTTTCACTCACTAAACAGTGAAATTCAGTATACAATAGAAAGTAAATCATTGTACCAAAAGTCAAGAAAACTTAGGTTCCAAGAAAGAAGGCAGCAGCAGACATCAACACTTGATTACATAGATGTTGGAATTACTGATGGTAATTTTTTTAGGAGGCCATGATAAAATGCTTACTTGAGTAATTCAGAATACACTTGAAATAAAAGAAGACCTCCAAATGTCTCGGCAGGGAAATGTAAGAAAGAAACACATGGAGTTGAGATAGAATTGAAGATTTACATGGAAAATATTTCTGATGAAATTGTAGGAAAATGTAGAAAAGCATGTTATAATTGAAGATTATCATGGAAAATTTTATATAGACATAATAATGGTAGGCATAAAAGTATTCCTAAGTTGATTGAAAGTGGAATTATAAACATTTTCTGATAAACTTGAAGATTTACATGGAAAATATTTCTGATAAAATTGAAGAAATATATAGAAAAACATGTTAAAATTAAAGATTATCATGGAAATTATATGGACAAAATGATAGGCATAAAGATAATTGTAAGTTGATTGAAGGAGGAATTATAAATCTTTTCAGATAAAATTGAGGATTTACATGGAAAATATTTCTGGTAAAATTCAAGAAATATATAGATAAACACATTAAAACTGACTATTTCATGGAAAATTTTACATATAAAATGGTAGATATAAAAACTCTTTTTAAATTAGTTGAAGGTGGAATTAAAACCATTTTTGATAAAATCCAAGATTTACATTGAGAACACTTCTGATAAAATAGAGGAAATATATAGAAAGACATATTAAAATTGAAGATTATCATGAAAAATAATGCAGATAAAATGGTAGACATAAAAACATCACTAAATTAATTAAAAGGGAAATTACAAACTTTTTCTGATAAAATTGAAGGTTTACATGAGAAATATTTCGTTAGTCTATGTCTTTTTATTGGGGAGTTGAGTCCATTGTTGTTAAGAGATATTAGGGAATAGTGATTGTTGCTTCCTGTTATTTTTGATGTTATTTTTATGTTTGTGTGGGTATCTTATTTTAGGTTTGTTGGAAGATTATTTTCTTGCTTTTTCTAAGGTGTAGTTTCCCTCCTTGTGTTGGCATTTTTCATCAATTATCCTTTGCAGGTCTGGATTTGTGGACAGATATTGTGTAAATTTGGTTTTTATCATGGAATATCTTGATTTCTCCATCTATGATGACTGAGAGTTTTGCTGGGTACAGTAGCCTTGCTGGCATTTGTGTTCTCTTAGAGTCTGTATGAGGTCTGCCCAGAATCTTCTAGCTTTCATCGTCTCTGGTGAGAAGTCTGGTGTGATTCTGATAAATTACTTGCCCTTTTTCCCTTATTGCTTTTAATATTCTTTCTTTGTTTAGTGCATTTGGTGTTTTGATTATTATGTGCCGGGAGGATTTTCTGTTCTGGTCCAGTCTGTTTGGAGTTCTGAAGGCTTCTTGTATGTTCGTGGGCATCTCTTTCTCTAGATTAGGGAAGTTTTCTTCTACAATTTTGTTGAAGATATTTACTGGGCCTTTAAGATGTAAATCCTTCCTCTTGTCTATACCTATAATCCTTAGGTTTGGTCTTCTCATTGTGTCCTGGAGTTCCTAGATGTTTTGGGTTACAAGCTTTATGCATTTTGCATTTTCTTTGACTGTTGAGTCAATGTTTTTTATGGTATCTTCAGCACCTGAGGTTCTTCTATCTCTTGTATTCTGTTGTTGATGCTTGCATCTATGATTCCTGAATTCTTTCCAAAGTTTTCTATCTCCAGAGATGTCTCACTTTGTGATTTTTTTTTTTTACTGTTTCTACTTCCACTTTTAGATCTGGGATGGTTTTATTCAGTTCCTTCACTTGATTGTTTGTGTTTTCCTGTAATTCTTTAAGGGATTTTTGTGTTTCTTCTTTAAGAGCTTTTATCTCTTGATCAGTGGTCTCCTGTGTTTCTTTAAGGGAGTTATTTAAGTCTTTCTTGAAGCCCTCTATTAGCATCATGAGATACGATTTTAAATCCAACTCTTGCTTTTCCCGTATGTTGGGGTATCCGGGACTTTCTTTTTCTCTTTTTTACAATATAGCTTTTTTTTTTTTTTTGGTTTTTACACAGACAGGGTTTCTCTGTGTAGCTCTAGCTGTCCTGGAACTCCCTCTGTAGACCAGCTGGCCTCGAACTCAGAAATTCGCCTACCTCTGCCTCCCAAGTCCTGGGATTATAGGCGTGGCCCACTACTGCCTGGTGTGACCTTGGTTTCTGTTGGTAGGGTTCTTTTGCTTGCCTTTTGGTAAGCACAAGAACCCTACCAACCCTTTCTGTTGGTGGGGTTCTTGTGCTAGTTGGTATTGTTGTCTCTGGCTGGAGTTTGTTTCTACTGTGGGCCTATAAGCCTGTGTCCTTACTCCTCTGAGCTCAAAAGTGAAAGCACTGCTGTGAGATCTCTCTTTCCTGGCAGGCCATGTACAGAAGGCTGTGGAGTTTCCTAGCTCCTGGTGCAAATAGCAGCAGGAAGACTTCTGTCCCAGCTGCTCCACTGATCTTGTGCCCTGTGTGCTCCTAGCTGGTACCCTCCAGAGAGAAGGTGGAGATCTCACCTCTGTGTTCAGAAGTGAAAGCACTACTGGGAGATCTTTTTCTCCTGTCGGGCTATGCACAGAAATCTGTGGTGTTTCCCCGGCTCCCTGGTGCAAATGGGAAGACCCTGTGGGTCTTTTCTATTTGTAAATTCATTTTATTTATGCTCAGGAAGGTCTAGTTGTATTATTTTTTTCATAATTTTCCAATCTCATTTTTTTCTGTTTAACTCTAGTAAGGTAAATGTTAGACTGTCTGGACCAATTCTTTAACTTTTCTCATATATTCACTCTCATTTTCTATCTTTTTTGTCATTTATTATATTCTTGAAACTTATCTCCTAACTCTTTAGCCTTCTAGTTTTAAATTTAAGGTCTCGCTACACTGAGGAGAAGTGAATTTCAGGAGTCTGTGGCACATAGGGTGGCTATAGTTAGTCATAGTGTGCTGTATATTTCAAAGGAGAATGAAGAAAGGATTTTAGCTGAGATAGATGTATTTAAGTGGATTTGAATGGCATGTATACCGATATTGAATATCACTTAATGTCCAATAACTGTGTTCAGTTTTATAAGTCAATTAAAAATTAAATGAAAATTTAAAGTTGTCTCTTCAGTTTCTGAATTTTTTTTGTGGTTTTTATTTCATGAATGATGGAGCCTTGTTTATCTCCCAGAAGATATACCATTGTTATATAGTCCTGGGTGTGTTATCTTTTCTGTGTTGATAACTATTTCTTGTACTTGTTTTGTTCTTTCTCACTTTTGAGTCTTTCCTAAAACATTGACTTACTCTCGATTATCTTTTCTATTTTAGGATTAGAGTATTAAAATTTTACCAGAAACAATATGGAATAGTGCAGAGACCAGAGCTAAGTCTCCTGGGGCACATCTGTCTCCTTGGGTCAGACAATTTCCCCAGTGAGCACTTTGGGAGATGAGAAGGGGAAGAGCCACAAAAGTTTTGCTTTTTGATTGTAGAAATACTTGAACCCAAAGTTTGGACCTATCTTGAAGGGTGATTTTAAAAAAGGGGGGGAAGGGTAATGATTGCTTTCATAAATTTTAGACAGCAAGTTTGTGCTGTTTATTATGTTGCTATGACTAGAATCTTGAGCTTTATGAAAGAAGGCTGATGTTGGCTCATAGCTTCAGTGTGATTTCAGTCCATAATGGCGAGGGGAACACATGGTGTCAAGAGAGGTGGTCTTGTTGACATGGTGTGGACTAGAAGCAGAAAACAATTAGGGCAAGCACAAAAGCGGTATGATGTTCAAATTCTCACCCCCAGTGACCACTTCTGACACCCAGAGGATTCTATACCTCCAGTGCTGCTAGAGAAAGAATAAACATTGAAAACATGAGCCTGTGAGAGGACACTTCAGATTCGAACTGTAGCAAAGCCCAATAACTCACTACCTGGTCCTTGTATGTTTCTTGTGTTGAGATGAATCTCAGAAGGTGTACATGACAGTACAAGACATTGCCTTACCATGGACTGGGATGACACTCCTATGACGGACGCTATGGCAGATTCCCCATGCTCTATCTCAATGGAAAGGATAAAGAAAATGTTCCCCTTTCAAAAACTTATAGTTGTCTAGGTTTAGGAATGAGTTTTCATGTTTTCTTTTTCCTCTAAGGTGCTTAGGGAAACTCAATTCATTACTCCAAGGAAGTATTTATTCTCTTTTAACTCCTAAACATTTACCTGGTATTTTTTCCCCAGAGAAACTCGAGTGTGTAACATCTTTCCCTTGGCAGCCTCTGCAAAGAACCTGGTGTCTAGTTGCTGGACATGACTTCACAGAGATGGTCTTTTGTTCTGATGACTGTAGACAGTTGTTTTCTAATAATAGTGACTTCATTTTGGAAGATCGCATGTCTCTCAGAATAGCACAGTGTAATGCCCGCTAGACCTCAATTATATAATTGTTCTTGATGGATAATGATTTGTCAGAAAGTTGAATTCTTGGAAACTCAGTGAATATGACCATTTTTATACTTTAAAGCAGAGATTTCCAAATTTTTTCTGTCCAGTCTTAACAGTGAAAAATATCACACACACACACACACACACACACACACACACACACACACACATACACACTCACTCACACACATACACACACACACACACACACACACACACACACACACACACACACCTTAAGCAAGTTTGAAGAAATAGTATCGTATGGCTGGTGTTATACTATTAAATTTCTATTTAATTTTAAACCATATTCTCCACAAATAACCTAGTTCATAAGACACTACAGTGTGATTCTTTATACTCTGGGACAGCTGGGTGTGGTTTGACCCCTTTGTAGATTCTAACGAAAGTACTAGAATCTATCTGCAGAAGAATGTGGGTCTACACATTTATATACATTTTTTAGGCAATTCACAGTTTCTAGGCAGAAACAATTCCCTAGTTCTGAAGATTCTCTCCTTAGAATTATCTGGCTTTGCTGACATATTTCACTCAGCATGCTTGGGCAAATATCATCAACTGCACAGCAGATATTCTGCTCTTCATCTTGATAAGTAGAATTGATAAAGGGTTGCTTGAAAAAGCATATAATAAATAAAACCCATAAATAAAGCCATAAACAAAACTGTGAAATACATACAACCTCATCTTGTGTATCAGGGTTAAAAGTCTTGAGAGGTAGAATGTGGCAAGATGGCTCAGCAGGTGAAGAAGTAGCTGCCAAGCCTGATAATTTGAGTTTGAACCCCGAACCCACACAGTGAAATGTGCCAACTTTAGCATTCCCTCCCTTTGTCCAGTTGTGCTTTTTATCTTTACTTCCATAAATACTAATTAAGTTCTTTCTGTGAGTCAGGCTTTGTTCATGTGGGGATACACTGGTTGAAAAAGCTTTCGTGTCTGACTATGTGCAGTTGGCCCTGATTCTCCTAGGTCCTTCTTCTGTTGGTGCCTCTATCCTGTGGCAGCACCAGTGCCCACAGCAGCACCCCTGCTACTGTTTCGGATTCTTCTAGGTTTTAATGTTAACTGTTTCTTAGCCACCTTTGAAATGATCAGCTACAGTTTTTCTTCTGCCCAGGACAAAAATCACACACATAAATTTTCTTGTGTAATTTTTCTTTTGCCTGGAACAACCAATTTTTTTCTTCTTAAGTAATTATATAAGTATGTAAACCATAAAGTACAATTTATGTTTTTGATATGTTTTGGGCCACTGTTTTGGAGCTAACATCATAGGGAAATAGTGTTAATGTGCAAAAATCACCCAAAAGTTTAGACTTAGGATCTTTGAAAGATGTCTTAATAATGGGGACAATTTCAATAGATAAAAATATAGGCTCACACATTCAAAATGCTATTAGTACTCTTGCACTAATCAATCTTCTGACATCAATCTCAGAAATCTTGTGTACAAACATGACAAAATTGGTCTGTTTTACACTTTGATAAAATCACAAAGTGGTTTTATTTTCCCTACATTTTTATGAATGTGTAATATTTGCATATTATTACAATAACTTGCACAGCCACTGAAACAAAAGCTATATATTGTTAATGGTGCAGTTAATCATGGATTCAGTACTTCCATATGTTGTGGGAACTACCCAACCATCTTTTGAAAACAAAACCTTAAACCTTGTCTATTTTATAGTTGGCTCAGTGAGTCTACAGTCCACATGCTTCCAGTCATCCTTCTCGATGCCAATGGGAAACACCTCTGGTTTATGGCAACCTCACATCCTCTTCAACACAGTGGTCTAGGTTATTGCTAAAACAGCATAGATTCTAGATGAGAGCTACTTGCTGTTTAAACTTTAACCACTAGAATTGAGTGTGTGTTTGTGTATGTGTGTGTGTGTGTGTGTGTGTGTGTGTATCAGTGGAAGAAGGAAAGACTAGGGAGGACGGAATAAGGTAGTGGTGGAGGCAGAGGATGGTAGCCTTCTTTTGGCCAGATGGTAAACTGTTTCTAGTTTCTGTGGGCTGTTCAGTCTCTTTTGTATCTGCTTTACCACTGTAAAGGTTGGCATAGGCATGAATGATCATGGCTTTGTAATGTAAAACCCAGTTTGTAAGCATGGGTCATGGGTCAGACTTGGCTCCTGGACCACAGTTCGTGAACTCTTAGTTTAATTCTTGGAATACATTGCTGTTACTCAAAGCGTCTTCTGAGAACAGTGTTAGCAAAATTACTCACATGCTTAGAAATATAGATTCTTGTACCACACTTTACAATTTCAGATCTGGGAGCATAGCCTGGGCTCTCCATGTTTACCAGCTGTATGATGCTGCTGGTGCTAGGAAAGATAGAGAGAGCCTTGTCTTTCTACTGTTGAAACTCACAGAATTCAGCTGTGAAGCTGCTGAGTTATTTCTCTTAGAGTTGATCTTGAATCATTTTTCCTATCTTAAGTTAGTTTTCTGTGGGTCACATTTGGAAATTTAGGTTTTGCTACAAAATTATTTATAAAGATTATTTGTAATACAATGTATCATGGATTTTTGCTAATAATTAAAAATAATTTCACAGCCATTTATATAGTTCATAAATAAATCAATTACTTCTGTAACTTAAAAGAAGGAAAAGAATTACTTGCTGTCAGCCACAATCTTATTTCTGAAGTGTTTTCACATTTCTGTAAAACTGAACTCTTTGTATCAAAACACAGAGTTTTGACCATTCTCCTTGAATGTAAGGTCCTAATAAAACATGGCAGAATGATACTGTGTAACTCCTAAAGCTGGTTTAGAAAAGGCTATGCAGGCTTTTACCCAACTCGGGGGTGCTGACTCTGGAGAAGGCTGCGGCCATGCTGGAGATTTATCTGGAGCCACTGTGCTACAACCCCTGAGAATGCATCTTTTAGGTCTCAGCTATTGAGCAGTTTTTGTTCTTTTGTTTGTTTTGTTTATTGCTTCTCTCAGCCAACTTAGAGCCATCTTGGATAGGGCCTCTATCCTATATCTTCAGATAACTGCAGCCTAGCCATTAACTCTGCAGCCATGTTGGAAACTTGCACCTTGGAAAGCTTCTCCAGGATGCCTGACATACAACCTGTGTGAAAATATAGGAGCAGTGGGTGTATTAAGCCTCTTTTAAAGCAGCAGTTGTAACTGGTACTCAATTATGAGTATTGTTTATTTTTAAATTGTCTTAATGTTTTTCTATGTATTACTTTCCTTTACCCTCTCTAATCTTGTAGGCTTTTTGTTCACAGTATTCTTTTCTCAGAATTAAAGAAGGAACAGTCGTTTCAAAGAGTCAGTCTTCAGGTTTGTTCACTTTGCCTTCTGAGACTTTAGGTTCACTAAGCGAAGTTTTACCTTCATTCATTTTCCCTTCTACTTTCTGCTATTGAATCCTTCTCATCTCAGTTGCCAGAGATGAGCACTAGGTCAGTTTTGGTCTTCAGCTCCCTTTAGCAGAAATGCTTTTGAAACAGTAAGCCCCTGTGCTTCTTAGAAACATGGTCTTCATTGACCTTTTCAGCATTGATAATTTCAATTTTAATTTTAATTTTATTTTTATCAAAACATTTTGAAAAGTGTCTCTAAGTTTTCAAATAGTAAATCTTCATTTTTTGAAAGTAGTGATGGGGGTCTTCCAACTTTTGAACAAGTAAAATTAGTACATATTTATCTACTATTACACAAAAATAAAATTTCAATTATTTTCCTATCAAGGCTTTCTTTTCTTTCCTTACTAGTAAGTTTTATTTTTACTTTGAGACTTTCCTGGTTCCCCACCACATGATCTTTAAGTATTTTTGCACTTACTGTTTTCCCGTGCCTGATCTTAATACCTTTGGTCTGTTTCCTAACATCTAATTGTAAAGAAAAATAGCTCAGTAGCTATTTGTTTCAATCTATGAGCATTTTTTCCACACTTGGAACTAGTATGTGAATACTTTTGTTTCCACACTTGCAACTAGTACGTAAATACTTTTGCTCCATTTCCAGGCACTGTGGGGCGTTCCCCACATTCTTGGTGCTCAGGTGCAGAGTCTGTCTTCAGCTCTAGGCAAAGGGGACTTAGCACATTTTTCAGCCCCACTCTCACCAGTTTGTCTGTGGCCAGGGAGAGCAGCATGTCCACAGAGACTCTTTCAGCTCTGCCGCTCTTCTTGATTAATGGGCTAGCTTACCCCCCTTGCCATGATAACAAATTACCACAAACTTAAATCAATATGAGCTTATTATCATACAGTTTTGGAGGTCAGAAATCTGTAATCAATTTTATTGGGATAAAGACAAGGTGTCAGCAAGGTCCAGGTTCCTTCTGGAGGCTCTCTGGACAAAGCAACTGCCTTAGCTTTTGCAGTTTTTGAAGCTACATAATTCCCGAGGCCAGAGCCTTTTTCTAGATCTTTAACAGGTCTGCCCCTGTATCACTCTGACACTGTTGTCATATCGCCTACTGTTCCCTTATGTAACTTCTTCTAAACACCTCTGGGGTTCCCCAGGACCTACCCAGACCTTTCAGGCTCTAGGATAACCATCTTGTGATTTGCAATGCAATCCAATCATCAAAATTCAAACTCCCAGGTTCTGGGGACTAGAGCATGGATATTTCAAGGGTCCATTGTTCAACAGTAATGAATCACAGATCTCTCAAGGCTAAGATTTTCTAGGAAGCTTTAGTATTGAATTGTATCCATGGCTCTTTGCCACTGATGCTCTAGCTACACTTTGGTTTAGGAAAAAGTCCCATTCTAGCTTCCTCTAATGAATGCGTGAGAGCAGATTCAATGCCCGCTCACATTCTCCAGGTCCTATTTGTCCACAGGCTCTAAGAACGAAGAGAAATAATTGGACTGAAGTTAGGCAAAAAGGCCATGCTTAATTTTCCAGTGGCCATTTTCCTGAAAAATTTCTCTCTACATAGTAAATAAGTATTGAATTAGGACATTTTGTTTAAAGTAATTTGAGGCTTTAGCAGAAAATTCATTTTGGTGACTAGGAATAAGAACTCTGGACAGAGAATGTTGGAGTTCAAATCCTAGTTTATTTCCTACTAGCTGTGACTTTGGGCAAGTCACATAGTCACAGTGACTTAATTTCCTTATCTAAATAATGGGGGTTAGTGATATTAATTCTAAATAATATTATAAAGATTATAGTAGACATTTTAAAATTAATTTTCTTATTTATTTGTCTGTGTGGGGTGGGGCACGTGTGCCATGAAGATTAGAAGATGCTCCTGGGGATTAGAAGGTGACTTGAGAGAACTGATTCTCTCTTTATATTAAATGAGCCCTAAGGGACTGAACTCCAGTCCTGAGGTTTGAAAGCAGGCACCTTTACCTCTCCTGGCCATGCTACTGCTGGCCAAGATTACATATAATGAGTATTCAGACAACTGCCTGGTATGTGTTATTTCTCTATGTAGACTAAAATGGGATTATGTACAATAGTTTCAGGTTTTTTCCATGTGTTTTTGGGTGTGACATAGAGCCAGTATCTCACTGGCCTCAAATTTATGTTCCTTTTGATTTAGCTTCCCAAATGCTGGGATTACAGACATATACCACAGCACCTAGTTTGTGAGTATTAACCACTCTGCGTACAGCCATATCACAGAACTCACTTCGCGCCTCAGGGCACGACCATTCAGAGAAGTGAAACTTGGAGTTTGACTGAGCTTATCAACACTCCAAGGGCTGGGAAAGTGAACTCTGAGATGTGGGAAAGTCAGAGCTGGATTGGGAGTGGGTGGGGGTCCCTATGCCTGTGATGAGACCAGGGCTGTGGGTTCTCAGACTGTTGGACATCCAGGAGCTACTGGGAATCTTGGAAGAGCAGAGAAAGACTAGCATCTAGCTTGGGGCCAGGGCCAGGGCCTGGGCTGAGTGGGGTGGTGGGGGGTGGGGTGTTTTGGGGGATGGGTGTGTGGAGCTCTGGCTTAGCTCAGCAGTGATTGTCCTTAGCTTGGCAGCTTACCTTGTCTGGGAGCAGAGAGGCCTTCTATGGGAGAATTGAGCTGTGGCTCTGTAGGCAAAGACCTTCTACATGTTCCCATGGTGGAGGTAGATGAAAGAGACAATCCATGTTTATCTGTATTGTTTTTTGACTGTTCATTGTGGAAAATGGGTGCATACCTACTTCTTAGGGTCTGACCTGAGATTAAATACCTTTTGCAGGGAGGAATGTCCGGGAAGGGACGCTTATTGACTAAACCCTCAGGGCCTTTTGGTACCTCATTAGCATGGAGAACTCTGTTCTGGGCCTACAAGACCAAAGGTCATGTTCCCTTGCCTGGAGAGTGTGGCACATGTACCAGGCCAGGAATTTGGCAGGGAGGGGAGAGTCACCTAAGTCTTAGGTGTATGTCCACGAAGTCTCTGGGTCTCAAACCCGCTTTAACTTACCAAACTTTCTGGCATGGTTTTACTGTCCCACAGAACTTCCTAGAGATGTTTTGAGTTGAATTAAGTATCTATCATAGGGTAACTCAGAGTGACATAGATCAGATGCCTTATTCATTATCTTGGTGATGGACTTAGGTGCTGAGTCCAGCATGGCTATGTAAGGAACAGTGTGACTTAGTTCCAACCCCTTGAATAGAGCCAGCAGGGCATGAGCCTCCCCAAGTGTTGATGGTTGCTGTGGGTGTAAGGCTTGTTACTTCATGTTCCTCCTTCAGGAAATATTCTTTCTGCAAAGGTTCTCAGGGAATGTTCTCCCTGCCAAGGTTAATGACTCCATGACAGCAGGAATCCAGGAGTTGAGGGTGTCTATGTCTCAGCAAAATGGTAAATGCTGAGACCTTCAGGACAGCCCTTAAGGCTATGGGAAAGAACTCTGAAAACATGAGTTCAAAAATATATAATTTCAACTATGCAAAATATAAGGATGCAATATGAATTTTATAAGGAGCTTCACAGATCTAAAAGAACAGAGGCAACTGTACTATAAGTCAGCTTGTTAGAAAAATGGTAAGGAAGGAGATAGGAGATTTAGAAGTAGTGATCTCAGGGCAAGATCCCAACCAACTAAGTTTTTTTTGTTTATTTTTGTTTGTTTGTTTGTTTGCACTTGCAAAGGCTGGCAGATTCCTGGGTTCAAGGTCAACCAGGGCAGAGGGAGTTTATGTCCATGCCCAGGCATGATAGGAATGGTAACTTCAGGGCAGGGTCCTACCCACCTAGCTTATTGTTTGTGATTAGCAAAGCCAGACAGATCTCTGAATTCTTTTTCAGAGTTAAAAAATGTGCTTGCTGTCTCTTCCTAAGAATCAAGTTGCAGAGGCCAATGTGAGGCTGATTCATGGGATAATCAAAAGGGAACTTGGCGTAATGACTGAATTGATATTTAAATAAAAGACTGGTCTTTTGATCTGCAAGAGATGAGCTATCCAGAGAGTTTTTAGAATAGCAAGAAAAAGCTGTCTTGAGCAGAACATAGTCAGAGCATAGGCTGTCAGCTTGTAAACCACCATTTGACTTTGAGTCTTTTTTTTTAAGATTTATTTATTTTATGCATATGAGTACACTGTAGCTGTACTGATGATGATGTTGTGAGCCATCATGTGGTTGCTGGGGATTGAATTCGGGACCTTTGCTCTCTCTCTCCGGCCAGCTGGCTCCCCTTGCTCTGGCCAATTTATTTATTATTATATCTAAGTAGATTGTAACTGCCTTCAGATGTCCCAGAAGAGGGCTTCAGATCTCATTACAAATAGTTGTGAGCTATCATGTGGTTGCTGGGATTTGAACTCAGGATCTTCGGGAGAGCAGTCAGTGAGCCACTGAGCCATCTCTCCAGCACTGAGTCATTCTTTTTGCTGTTCCCAGATACTCCTTCCTCAGAGGTCCTCTCCAAGCTGAGACTAGTTCTTGTCACTTAGGTTTTAGGCTCTGGCTTTAGTCATGAATGCTCGTAAGTATAATATTACTGTAATCTAGCATAGTTGGGATTCAATTTTATAGATAGATATAATACTAAACTCATAAGAAACTCATATGTAAGACAGACAGACAGACAGACAGACTAGTATTTGGTATGCTTTAACTCATACCCCCTTTCTTCTCTCTCACCCCAATATTCCTATTATTTTCCTATGAATTGCTTATTTTGGATTCATTGTATAAGTTGTATCATATATCTTTATCCTGTGCTTGGTATCTATTGAGATATTCATGTGATTTTTTTATCCTTACTTTTGTTAATATGCTATATCATGAGAGTTGATTTTTATTTAATTATTTCTATGTTTTATGTACATTGATGTTTTGACTGCATGCATATATGTGTAAGGGTATCAGATCCCATAGAACAGGAGTTACAGATACTTATAAACTGCCATGTGGGTGCTGAAATTGAACCTGGAAGAGCAGCCAGTGTTCTTAACCTCTGAGCTATTCCTCTACTTCCCAGCCCCTATGAGTTGATTTTTATGTGCATTCTTGCATTCCAAAGAAAATGTCAGTTGGTTGTGTTGTGTTATCTTTTATTATTCGTTTGTATTATTTTAAAATTGTGCTTGTGCGTGTGTGTGTACGTGCGTGTGCGTGTGCGTGTGCGTGTGAGTGTGCGTGTGTGTGTGTGTGTGTGTGTGTGTGTGTGTGTGTGTGTATGTGTGTGTATAGGTGCTCTTGAAGGCCAGAGGCTTTGGATGTTCTGGAGCTGGAATTACAGGAAGATGTGAGTTGCTAGGAATCAAACTTGGACCCTTTGCAAGACCAGTATACACTCTCAACCACCGAACCATCTCTCCAACCCAATATTACCCCTTTAATATACTCTTGAATTCAATATGATAGTATTTTGTAGTTGAGTTTTTGTACCTATTTTTATCTGGGTGTTGGGGTACAGTTTTCTTGTGGTGCATTTGGTTTTATTTTCAGAATAATGTTGCCTTCCCAAAATGAGTTTGGAAGTGTCTCTTTTGCTGTACTTGGGAAAGTTAGAAAGAGGCTGGGATTGATGATTTAAACATTTGGTAGAATTCTCCAAGAAGCCTGATTCTAAACTTCTGCTGTTCAGAGGTTACTTTCTAGTGATCAGTGACTCATTTCTTCAGTAGTTTTAGTTTCTACTTTTTGTTTCCTCAGTATTTAGTATTGGTAAGTTACATGTTACTAATAATTTCCTCATTTCTTCTGGGAGTCTTGTTTGTTGGTATGTAATATTCACATTGGTCTTTTAGGCTTGTCTTCAGTTTAGTGGCATTTGGATTTTATTTAAATATTCATTTTTCTTAGTTTATTAAGAGTTAAATTTCTTTATTACAGCTCTCTCTATGTACCTTATCTTTTCTTTTTGATTTAGGCTGGATGCATTTTGCAAAACTTTGGTGTGTGTGTATATGTGTGTGTGTGTGTGTGTGTGTGTGTAAGAGAGAGAGATACAGAGAGACAGAGACAGATGGAGACAGAGACAGAGACAGAGAGACACAGAGAGAATGTGGGCTCGCACATACTCTGGTATGCATATGAAGGTCGGAGGACAACTTTATGTCATTTCTCTCCTTGGCTTCTGGAAATCAAGCTTAGGATGTGAGGATTGGGTGGAAAGTACCTTCACCCATTGAGACTTCTTGATTTCCTGGATGAACTTTTTTGATTGGTCAATTTCCCAATTACAACTCCTGAGTTTCTCTGGCAGTTAGGTTCATTCCTTTTTAGTGTTTGTAGTTTTAGTGTTTAGTGTTTTGTTTCTCAGATCATGCATTCTTTTGTGAACTAAAGTTTCTAGAAGGAAAAAAAGCCACATCCAAGTTCAAGATTCCACAGTGCTGCTAGAACTTGAGGATTGTAGAGAGTTAGAATGTTGTAAATCCAGAACAAAAAATTATTTTGGGTTATGTATAGCTCCCTTAATAGCCATCTGTTGCTCACTTACCTTTATGTTTACCTTTGTATTTTACTTACAGCTTTTTGGCTCTTGTGCAGTCTTTGGAATGCATCGTTAGGCCATTTAGCTCTTCCCACCCTGAACCAGCAAGGCTCTCAGATATGCAAGAGACCTGTGGCAGAGACTTCCTGCCTGCCTGATGCTCCCACCAGTGTACTAGGAGAAACCTCTTGACTTATGACCTTCTATCATTCTACAACTATAAAATCTTCAGAAAATTGTTTCCATAATAGAACACGCTATTTGGGGCAGGTTGAATGTGTTCCCGGGTCATTGTCAATCATATTTTTTGAATAATTATTCCATATTCCTTTGAGATAAGAGCAGCGTTTTGCATTAATAGTTATTTTGCTAATTTTTGTAATTGTTTTATTACCAACCAAATTTCTCTTCTTTTTGTCCCTTGAGTCAAGGGGACTGCTTCATATTTAATGTCTGACATCTCAGTTGAGTTTATATTTTAGTTTTATTCTTGTTTGATTTTATACTTGGTTTCTTATTTTAATGTCAGTTGTGTGACAGATATATTTTAAAAACTGAAGAAACAGTCTGATGTCATGTTCCTCTAGAGGAGGGTCATATTTATTTTTGATGTCACCTGGGGATACTACCAATCTAGGATAAATTTTATGGACTGAGAGGGTTTGATTCCTACTACTGTAGGTTATAAACCCTTTTGAGATTACCTCAGTGTAGTGGGGCTTCCTGGAGCTTTCAGCCTTCGGAGGCTTTAGCCAGTGTTTAAGTCCTGGACCCCAGGAAGATATCAGAAACATCTCTGTCTTCCAGCTGTGTCTTCAGAAAGTTGCAGTGCTCTCCTCCCTGGTCTGCCATTCTTTCCCACTTGTGGCCTAGTAATTCTGATTTTTCTTGCTAGCTCTTCCATGCCTTCCAGCTTTCCTCCTGGGTTGCCTCTTTAGTTGCTCTCAGCATACTGGTTAGTTTGAGTTACATTGTAATGCACAGTCCAAGTGTCACTGTCTTTGTGAAATATTTTGATACCGCCCAGGTCCAATTAATCACTCTCCCCACAGTCTTATGGGAATTGTATAGCATTTATTACAAGTGATGTGTGTATTTTATTTTATTTATACTTTCTCTATTCTCCTGCTGCTGCAAACAACCTTTCAAGATTGTGATTTTCTTAGTTGAATTTTGTATTACAAAAGATATTCTAAACCTTTTTTTTAGGGAGCCTTGCAAGTCATGAGGTTATTATTTTAGTTTACAGGTAATTTCACATTTTCAAATAGAATCTATTTGTATTTGTTTTAATACAATGTTTATAACTAAATTCCTGATATTTGCTGCCTGCCAGGACAGAAAAGGATCACTAGGTACTTTATCACCCTGAGCTTTAGATCTGGTGGTAGAAACCGCCAGGGGTCTGCCTGCACTCAGGAACTGAGCACATAGGAGGTTTGTCTGCCAGCCTGCCAGGCACAGGGCCTGTGTCCTGCCCAGAGAGCTGTGGAAGGAGAGAAGCCCCTCGGCCATACTTGCTGCCTACCTGGATAGAAAAGGGTCACTAGGTACTGTATCACCTTGAGCTTTAGATTTCTAGTGGTGCAAACCTCCATGGGTCTGCCTGCACTCAGGAACTGAGCACATAGGCGGTTCATCTGCAAGCCAGTCCATTGTGGGACCTGTGTCCTATATGAGAATCAACAGAGGGAGTGACCCCCACCACACCATCTTCGCTCCATAATAGAGCACACAGAGAACACCTGGTTGACCTTGACAACATAAGTATAACATTGCTTGAGGCAAGACTGAGAAGGGCTCCAAAAGCACAAAAGAGGAAGGCAGCGTATCAGTAATCTGTGCCAGAGGAAACCCAGTCATCCAGTGTTGCAGAGATAACCTTAAAGATCCACAGTAGGTTGAAGCACCGGCCAGTGACAATAAGACCATCTAACACCTGGGAGAACTAGATGGCTAAAGGCAAACGTAGGAACGTTACTAACAGAAACCAAGGCAGTATGGCAGCATCTGAACCAAATACTCCAAAAATAGCAAGTCCTGGATACCCCAACACACCAGAAAAACAAGATTTGGATTTAAAATCATTGGTCATGATACTGGTACAGGAACACATGAAGGACATACTTAAAGAAATTCAGGAGAAAATGGGTCAAAAATTAGAAGCCCTTACAAGGGAAACACAAAAATCTTTGAAAGAAATTCAGGAGAATACAAAAGCCAATAAGGAGGAAACGCAAAAATCACTTAAAGAAATACAGGAGAACTTTGATCAACAGGCAGAAGTCATGAAAGAGGAAACACAAAAATCTCTTAAAGACTTACAGGAAAACACAAACAAGCAAATGACAGAACTGAGCAAAAATTTCCAGGATCTAAAAACAGAAGTAGAAACAACTAAGAAAGCACAAAGGGAGACAACTTTGGAGATAGAAAACCTTGGGAAGAAATCAGGGACCATAGACGCAAATATCAACAACAGAATGCAAGAGATAGAAGAAAGAATCTCAGATGCCGAAGATACCATAGAAACCATTGACTCAACAGTTAAAGAAAATGCAAAATGCAAAAAGCTTGTAACCCAAAACATCCAGGAAATCCAGGACACAATGAGAAAGCCAAATCTAAGGATCATAGGCATTGATGAGAGTGAAGATTTACAACTTAAAGGGCCAGCAAATATCTTCAACAAAATTGTGGAAGAAAACTTCCCTAATCTAAAGAGAGAGATGCCCATGAATATACAAGAAGCCTACAGAACTCCAAACAGACTGGACCAGAACAGAAATACTTCCCGTCACATAATAATCAAAACCCCAAATGTACTAAACAAAGAAAGAATACTTAGGGCAGTAAGAGAAAAAGGGCAAGTAACATATAAAGGAAGATTTATCAGAATTACACCAGATTTCTCACCAGAGACCATGAAAGCTAGAAGATCCTGGGCGGAGCTCATGCAGACTCTAAGAGAACACAAATGCCAGCTGAGACTACTATACCCAGCGAAACTCTCAATTACTATAGATGGAGAAACCAAGATATTCCATGACAAAACCAAATTTACACAATGTCTTTCTACAAACCCAGCTCTACAAAGGATAATAGGGGGGAAACACCATTACAACGAGGGAAACTATACCCTGGAAAAGGCAGGATATTAAGCTTCTTTCATCAAACCCAAAGAAGATAACCACACATGTATAAAATTAAAATCAAAAATGATAGGAATAACCACTACTCCTTAATATCTCTTAACATCAATGGACTCAATTCCCCAATAAAAAGACATAGACTAACAGACTGGATACTTAAACAGGACCCTACATTTTGCTGCATACAGGAAACACACCTCAGTGTCAAAGACAAAAACTAACTTAGAGTAAAAGGCTGGAAGACAATTCTACAAGCAAATGGTCCTAGGAAACAAGCCGGAGTTGCCATTCTAATTTCAGATAAAATTGACTTTCAACCTAATGCCATCAAAAGAGACATGGAAGGTCACTACTTGCTGGTCAAAGGAAAAATCCAACAAGAAGAACTCTCAATCCTGAACATCTATGCCCCAAATACAAGGGCACCCTCATTCATAAAAGAAACTTTACTAAAGCTCAAAGTACACATTGCACCTAACACAATAATTGTGGGTGACTTCAACACTCCACTCTCACCAATGGACGGATCAGGAAAACAGAAACTAAACAGGGAGACAGTGAAACTAATTGAAGCTTTGGACCAATTGGAGTTAACAGATATATATAGAACTTTTCATCCCAAAGCAAAATATACCTTTTTCTCAGCACCTCATGGTACCTTCTCCAAAATAGATCATATAGTTGGTCACAAGACAGACCTCAACAAATATAAGAAGATTGAAATAATCCCATGCCTCCTATCAGATCACTATGGAGTAAAAGTGGTCTTTAATAACAGTAAAAACAACAGAAAGTCCACATACACATGGAAACTGAACAATACTCTACTCAATGATACCTTGGTCAAGGAAGAAATAAAGAAATCAAAGATTTCTTAGAATTTAATGAAAATGAAGGCACAACATACACAAATCTATGGGACACAATGAAAGCAGTGCTAAGAGGAAAACTCATAGCTTTGAGTGCCTCCAAAAAGAAATTCGAGAGAGCATACACTAGAAGATTAACAGAAGAACTGAAAGCCCTGGAACAAGAAGAAGCTAATTCACCCAGGAGGAGAAGAAGAAAGGAAACCATCAAACTCAGGGCTAAAATCAATCAAGTAGAAACCAAGAGAACCATACAAAGAATCAACAAAACCAAAAGCTGGTTCTTTGAAAAAATCAACAAGATAGATAAACCCTTAGCCAGACTAACCAAAGGGCACAGAGAAAGTATCCAAATTAACAAAATTAGAAATGAAACCGGAGCTATTACAACAGAAACTGAGGAAATTCAAAAAATCATCAGATCCTACTACAAAAACCTGTACTCAACACAACTGGAGAATCTGGAGGAAATGGACATTTTCTTAGACAGATACCAATTACCAAAATTAAACCAGGATCAAATAGACCATCTAAACAGACTCATAACCCCTAAAGAAATAGAAGGGGTCAAAGATAGGCTTCCGACCAAAAAAAAGCACAGGACCAGATGGTTTCAGTGCAGAATTCTATCAGACCTTCAAAGAAGACTTAACACCAATACTCTTCAAACTTTTCCACCAAATAGAAACAGAAGGAACACTACCCAACTCCTTCTTCGAAGCCACTATTACGCTGAAACCAAAACCACACAAAGATCCAACTAAGAAAGAGAATTTCAGGCCAATTTCCCTTATGAATATCGATGCAAAAATACTAAATAAAATTCTTGCCCACCGAATGCAAGAACACATCAAAACGATCATCCACCATGATCAAGTAGGCTTCATCCCAGGGATGCAGGGATGGTTCAATATAAGGAAATCCATAAATGCTATCCACTACATAAACAAACTCAAAGAAAAAAACCACATGATCATTTCATTAGATGCTGAAAAAGCATTTGACAAAATTCAGCATCCTTTCATGCTAAAAGTCTTGGAAAGGACAGGAATTCAAGGCCCGTATCTAAACATAGTAAAAGCAATATACAGCAAACCGGTAGCCAACATCAAACTAAATGGAGAGAAACTTGAAGCAATCCCACTAAAATCAGGGACTAGACAAGGCTGCCCCCTCTCTCCATATCTTTTCAATATAGTTCTTGAAGTCCTAGCTAGAGCAATTAGACAACATAAGGAAGTCAAAGGGATACAAATTGGAAAGGAAGAAGTCAACTATCACTATTTGCAGATGATATGATAGTATACTTAAGTGACCCTAAAAACTCTAGTAGAGAACTCCTACAGCTGATAAACAACTTCAGCGAAGTGGCTGGCTATAAAATTAACTCAAGCAAATCAGTAGCCTTTATATATTCAAAGGATAAGCAGACCGAGAAAGAAATTAGGGAAATGACTCCCTTCACAATAGCTACAAACAGCATAAAGTATCTTGGGGTGACTCTAACCAAACAAGTGAAAGACCTATATGACAAAAACTTCAGATCTCTGAAGAAGGAAATCGAAGAAGATCTCAGAAAATGGATAAATCTTCCATGTTCGTGGATTGGCAGGATTAGTATAGTTAAAATGGCCATCTTGCCAAAGGCAATCTACAGATTCAGTGCTATCCCCATAAAAATCCCAACCAAGTTCTTCATAGAGCTAGAAAGAGCAATTCTTAAATTCATCTGGAATAACAAAAAACCCAGGATAGCTAAAACTATTCTCAACAGTAAAAGAACTTCAGGGGAATTCAGTATCCCAGACTTTAAACTTTACTACAGAGCAATAGTGATAAATACTGCATGGTATTGGTACAATATCAGGCATGCGGATCAATGAAATAGGATTGAAGACCCAGAAATGAACCAACACACCTATGGTCACTTGATCTTCGACAAAGGAGCTGAAAGCATCTAGTGGAAAAAAGATAGTCTTTTCAACAAATGGTGCTGGTTCAATTGGAGGTCAGCATGCAGAAGAATTCGAATCGATCCATTCTTATCTCCTGTACTAAGCTCAACTCCAAATGGATCAAGGACCTCCACATAAAACCTGACACACTGAAACGAATCGAAAAAAACTGGGGAAGACCCTGGACGACGTGGGCACAGGGGAAAAGTTCCTGAATAGAACACCAATAGCTTATGCTCTAAGATCAAGAATTGTCAATGGGACCTCATAAAACTACAAAGTTTCTGTAAGGCAAAGGACGCTGTCAAAAGAACAAAACGTCAACCAACAGATTTGGAAAGGATCTTCACCAACCCTAAATCTGACAGAGGGCTAATATCTAATATATACAAAGAACTCAAGAAGGTAGAACCCAGAGAACCAAATAACCCCATTAAAAAGTGGGGTACGGAGCTAAACAAAGAATTTTCACATGAAGAACTTTGGAGAGCTGAGAAACACCTTAAGAAATGTTCAACATCATTAATCATTAGGGAAATGCAAATTAAAACAACCCTGAGATTTCACCTCACACCAGTCAGAATGGCTAAGGTCAAAAACTCAGAAGACAGCAGGTATTGGCAAGGATGTGAAGAAAGAGGAACACTCCTCCACTGCTGGTGGGATTGCAAGATGGTGCAACCACTTTGGAAATCAGTCTGGCGGTTCCTCAGAAAACTGGGCATGACACTTCCTGAGGACCCTGTTATACCACTCCTGGGCATATATCCAGAGGATTCTTCAGCATGCAATAAGGACACATGCTCCACTATGTTCATAGCAGCCCTATTTGTAGTAGCCAGAAGCTGGAAAGAACCCAGGTGTCCTGCAACGGAAGAATGGATACAAAAAATGTGGTATATTTACACAATGGAGTACTATTCAGCCATTAGAAGCAATGAATTCATGAAATTCTTAGACAAATGGATGGCGCTGGAGAACATCATACTAAGTGAGGTAACTCAGTCTCAAAATATCAATCATGGTATGCACTCACTGATAAGTGGATATTAGCCTAGAAACTTTGAATACCCAAGACATAATTCACAAATTAAATGATGTCCAAAAAGAATGGAGGAGTGGCCCCTGGTTCTGGAAAGACTCAGTGCAAGAGTATAGGGGAATTCCACAACAGGGAAGCAGGAAGGGGTAGATGGAGGAACAGGGGGAGGGAAGAGGGCTTATGGGACTTGCGGGGAGTGGGGACCCAGAAAAGGGGGGAAATCATTTGAAATGTAAATAAAAATATATCAATAAAAAAACCCAAAAACTAAATTTCCCTACTTCTACCCCAGCCTGTTTTTATTGATGGTTAAGTTTCTGAGTTAACCCACAAAGGAAATTTAATCTACCACTGAGCTAAAATGAAATGTTAAAAAGTTGTGCAAAATGTGTTAGCAGTGATTATAATAATTTATAAAAAGAAGCATAATAACTAAATTAAGATTTTAAACTTGAGTATCTGTAATTTTACAAAAGCAATCATGTTTTCAGGATGCAGGAAAAAAACTAATTGAAAATGTCATCAGAAATTTGAGGGGATGATGTGGGTCTACAGGTACTTGTAGAGGCTGGTAGCACTGTGTCTATTGGAATGTGATTCTAGTTAGACTACCAACTCCATCTTGGTTGGCAGTGTGAGCAGCACTATAGATAAGTTAGCACTCAGGAATAGTGCCTTATTGTGACCACAAGCAAACATATAGAAGGGGGTGCTTCAGGTGTAATGCATCAGATGTGAGATGCACGTGTTTATGGGCAGGTGCCCTTGGAAGTTAGCAGAGGATCAGATTCTCTGGATCTGCAGTTACAGTTGGTTTTGAGATGGTCTAATACAAGTGTTGGGAACTGAACTAGGGTTCTCTGGAACAGCAGCAAGAACCTTTACCAGTTCAGTTACCGCTCCAGCCCCTGCTTAGCAAGTATCTTATATATTAGATGGAAGACTAAGCATTTAAAAACCTTTCTTTAAAAAGGAAGTCTTAAGTGAGAATCCAACAACATTCTGAAGGCTTTTTGTGGCTATTTAAAAAATGCTTTTCCTTCTAGTCTTTGCCAGTGGAGCTACACCATCCTTCAAGATTTAGGTCAAATATCTCTTCCCATATGAACTCTTTTTTTGCTCTTGTTTAGTTGTTTGAGACAGTGTATTACTGTGTCTCCTTGGCTGTCCTGAAACTCAACACGTAGACCAGACTGGCTTGTAATTCACAAAGATCCTTCTGTTTCTGCTTTCCAAGTGCTTAGATTAAAGTTGTCTGCCACCATCACTGACCCCTTAAGAACTTTTAATTTCCACAATATTGAAAATTATCTCTCCCTTCTTGAGAAATGGTAGCATGGCACACACATGCTTTGCCTACTTCTTAGCCTTTGCCTTGGATTGTAGTTGTGGGGATGTTGGCCAGGGTTTCTGTATCTGTGCCCTCTATTTCTGCAAGGCCAAGAACATATGCTTACATAAAATAGATGTCAAATAAGTTTGAACTACAAAGAAATGAGCATACATACTGCTGTATTAATCTTTGTGTTTTAGAAGAAAGTGTGAGTACAAGTAAAACATGAGACGTCACTAGAAATAAAGGAGGCAATCTATAGGCCTTAGGCTGAACAAAAGCCTGTTTTATTATGAAATCCATTAGATTGTTGTGTCTATAATGGTTATCTACTCAAGAGAGACTGTTTTTTTTTTTTTGTCTTTTTTTTTTATTTGATATAATTTATTTACATTTCAAATGATTTCCCCTTTTCTAGCCCCCCCCCACTCCCCGAAAGTCCCGTAAGCCCCCTTCTCTTCCCCTGTCCTCCCTCCCACCCCTTCCCAGTTCCCCGTTCTGGTTTTGCCAAATACTGTTTCACTGAGTCTTTCCAGAACCAGGGACCACTCCTGCTTTCTTCTTGTATCTCATTTGATGTGTGGATTATGTTTTGGGTATTCCAGTTTTCTAGGTTAATAACCACTTATTAGTGAGTGCATACCATGATTCACCTTTTGAGTCTGGGTTACCTCACTTAGTATGATGTTCTCTAGCTCCATCCATTTGCCTAAGAATTTCATGAATTCATTGTTTCTAATGGCTGAATAGTACTCCATTGTGTAGATATACCACATTTTTTGTATCCACTCTTCTGTTGAGGGATACCTGGGTTCTTTCCAGCATCTGGCAATTATAAATAGGGCTGCTATGAACATAGTAGAGCATGTATCCTTATTACATGGTGGGGAATCCTCTGGGTATATGCCCAGGAGTGGTATAGCAGGATCTTCTGGAAGTGAGGTGCCCAGTTTTCGGAGGAACCGCCAGACTGCTTTCCAGAGTGGTTGTACCAATTTGCAACCCCACCAGCAGTGGAGGAGTGTTCCTCTTTCTCCGCACCCTCTCCAACACCTGCTGTCTCCTGAATTTTTAATCTTAGCCATTCTGACTGGTGTAAGATGAAATCTTAGGGTTGTTTTGATTTGCATTTCCCTAATGACTAATGAAGTGGAGCATTTTTTAAGATGCTTCTCCGCCATCCGAAGTTCTTCAGGTGAGAATTCTTTGTTTAACTCTGTACCCCATTTTTTAATAGGGTTGTTCGGTTTTCTGGAGTCTAACTTCTTGAGTTCTTTATATATATTGGATATTAGCCCTCTATCTGATGTAGGATTGGTGAAGATCTTTTCCCAATTTGTTGGTTGCCGATCTGTCCTCTTTATGGTGTCCTTTGCCTTACAGAAACTCTGTAACCTTATGAGGTCCCATTTGTCAATTCTTGCTCTTAGAGCATACGCTATTGGTGTTCTGTTCAGAAACTTTCTCCCTGTACCGATGTCCTCAAGGGTCTTCCCCAGTTTCTTTTCTATTAGCTTCAGAGTGTCTGGCTTTATGTGGAGGTCCTTGATCCATTTGGATTTGAGCTTAGTACAAGGAGACAAGGATGGATCAATTCGCATTCTTCTGCATGCTGACCTCCAGTTGAACCAGCACCATTTGTTGAAAAGGCTATCTTTTTTCCATTGGATGTTTTCAGCCAAGAGAGACTGTTTTTACCCTTAAACTTTATTTGAAATAATAAATGATTCAGAAAAGCAAATATGCATATTGCATTTCATATAAGCAACTTGCTTTGGTAACTTATGTGGAATTATACTTTATAAGTTTTATATTCTCTTGAATTAAAAAAACTGTTTGAAATATTACTGTTTTATAATTATTGAAGATTATGACAGCAATAAGACATGATCATTATAAGTCTTTGAATCTTCTGGAAAGTCTTTATTAAATTCTACTTCTAGGCACAGTGTATGTGACTGTAATCTTGGCACTAAGGAGGCTGAGATAGAAGAATTACTGTGAGATCAGCCTGGGCTATGTAGTGAGTTCCAGACCATCTTGAACTACAAAGTGATATCATGTCTCCAAAAAAATCATATGTCCCTGTGTTATTTGGATAAAATTTCATAGGTCTAAATGTTGTTCAAAGTGTATATTCACTATAGATTTTGGAAAGAAGCAATGCTATTTGTACAGTTATAAAAAAATGAAGCAGAGTTATATAAGAGGTTTTCACTAAAATATCTCTTTCTATGTATTTCTCTCAAAACAAGATTTAATAACCAAATAATAATTCTTTAAATGAGAAATATTTTTAGGTTTAAATTTAATTTTGAATGTGCTTACATGTGTTGTGTTTGCACATGTACATATGCATGTGTTACTGTAGGGTCTGTGCATGTGCACTGAGACCAGAGGGGGGCCATCAGGCTGTAGGGTCTGTGCACTTACACAGAGCCGGGGGTGGGGGTGGGGGGTGGGCATCAGGCCAGAGCGCGCGGGGGGGGGGGGGGGGGGCATCAGGCTGTAGGGTCTGTGCACTTGCACAGAGGCCAGAGGGTGTGGCAGCAGGCTGTAGGGTCTGTGAATGTGCACTGAGGAGGGGGCAGGGGCATCAGGCACCCTTTATTGCTCTCTGCTTTATTCCCCTGAGGATGGTTTTCTTTTCTTAAAATTAGTGTCTCATACTTGCACATCCATGTTTATTGTTGTATTTTTCACAATAACTAAGACATGGAGCCATACTAGATGCCTACTAACAGATTAATGGATTAAGGATATATGCACACACACACACACACACACACACACACATATTTACACAGCCATAAAGGAAAGTGGAATCATGATTCAGTGAGATGGCTCTGCAGGTACAGAAAGACACTTGCTGCTAAGCCGGACACCTGAGTTTGGTACTCAAGACTCACATCTTGAGAACCACCTCACATAAGTTATCCTTTGGCCTCCACATTTGCCCATAGTATACCCCATTCTAGTAAATTAATACAACTTTTTTATTCAATATATTCTTTATTTACATTTCAAGTGATTTCCCCTTTCCTAGCTCCCCACTCCCTGAATGTCCCATAAGCCCTCTTCCCTCCCCCTGTCGCCTGTCTTGTTCTGGTATTGCCCTACACTGCTGCATTGATCCTTTTCAGAAACAGTGGCCACTCCTTTCTTCTTGGACATTATTTGATATGTGAATTATGTCTTGGGTATTCCAAGTTTCTAGGCTAATATCTGCTTATCAGTGGGTACATACCATGAGTGATCTTTTGAGACTGGGTTATCTCACTTAGTATGATGTTCTCCAGCTCCATCCATTTGTTTAAGAATTTCATGAATTCATTGTTTCTAATGACTGAATAGTACTCCATTGTGTATATATACCACCTTTTTTGTATCCATTCCTCCATTGAGGGGCATCTGGGTTCTTTCCAGCTTCTGGCTATTATAAATAGGGCTGCTATGAACATAGTGGAGCCTGTGTCCTTATTACATGCTGGGAAATCCTCTGGGTATATGCCCAGGAGTGGTATAGCAGGGTCCTCCGGAAGTGTTGTGCCCAGTTTTCTGAGGAACCGCCAGACTGATTTCCAGAGTGGTTGTACCAGCTTGCAAGCCTACCAGCAGTGAATGTGTTTTCTTCTTTCTCCACATCCTCACCAACACCTGCTGTCTCCTGAGGTTTTAATCTTAGCGATTCTGACTGGTAATTTTATGAGGTCCCATTTGTCAATTCTTGATCTTAGAGCAAAGCTACTGGTATTTTATGTTCAGGAACTTTCCCCTGTACCAATGTCCTCAAGGGTCTAACCCAGTTTCTTTTCTATTAGTTTCAGTGTGTCTGGCTTTATGAGGTGAAATCTCAGGGTTGTTTTGATTTGCATTTCCTTAATGACTAATGATGTTGAACATTTTTTAAGGTGTTTCTCAGCCATCCGAAGTTCTTCAGGTGAAAATTCTTTGTTTAGCTCTGTACCCCCATTTTTTAATAGGATTATTTGGTTTTCTGGGCTCTACCTTCTTGAGTTCTTTGTATATATTAGATATTAGCCCTCTGTCATATGTAGGGTTGGTGAAGACCTTTTCCCAATTTGTTGGTTGCCAATTTGTCCTTTTGATGGTGTCCTTTGCCCTACAGAAACTTTGTAATTTTATGAGGTCCCATTTGTCAATTCTTGATCTTAGAGCAAAGCTACTGGTATTTTATGTTCAGGAACTTTCCCCTGTACCAATGTCCTCAAGGGTCTAACCCAGTTTCTTTTCTATTAGTTTCAGTGTGTCTGGCTTTATGTCATGGTCCTTGATCCACTTGGAGTTGAGCTTAGTGCAAGGAGATAAGAATGGATCAATTCCCATTCTTCTGCATGCTGACCTCCAATTGAACCAGTACCATTTGTTGAAAAAGCTATCTTTTTTACACTGGATGTTTTCAGCTCCTTTGTCAAAGATCAAGTGACCATAGGTGTGTGGGTTCATTTCTGGGTCTTCAATCCTCTTCCATTGATCCACCTGCCTGTCACTGTACCAATACCATGCAGTTTTTAACACTACTTCTCTGTAGTATTGCTTGAAGTCTGGGATACTTATTCCCCTAAAAGTTCTTTTACTGTTGAGACTAGTTTTAGCTATCCTGGGTTTTTTGTTATTCCAGATGAATTTGAGAATTGCTCTTTCTAACTCTATGAATAATTGAGTCGGGATTTTAATGGGGATTGCATTGAATCTGTATATTGCTTTTGGCAAGATGGCCATTTTAACTATATTAATCCTGCCAATCCATGAGCATGGAAAAATTTTCCATTTTCTGAGGTCTTCTTCCAATTCCTTCTTCAGAGACCTGAAGTTCTTGTTATACAGATCTTTCACTTGTTTGGTTAGAGTCACACCAAGATACTTTATATTGTTTGTGGCTATTGTGAAGGGTGTCATTTCCCTAATTTCTTTCTCAGCCTGCTTATCCTTTGAGTATAAGAAGGCTACTGATTTGCTTGAGTTGATTTTATAACCAGTCACGTTGTCGAAGTTGTTTATCATCTATAGGAGTTCTCTGGTGGAGGGTTTTTACTATAGCAACTCCTTTCCACTTCACCGCCTCGTGACCCCCCTTTTATCATGCCAACATTTTAACATCAATAACTAGCTTTACCAGAAATTATGAGAAACTATTTCTTAGAAATGATGCCAACCCCCTGGCTTTTTTCTTTGAGTTTGTTTATGTAGTGGATAGCATATATGGATTTCCTTATATTGAACCATCCCTGCATCCCTGGGATGAAGCCTACTTGATCATGGTGAATGATCATTTTGATGTGTTCTTGGATTTGGATGGCAAGAATTTTATTGAGTATTTTTGCATCAGTGTTCATAAGGGAAATTGGTCTGAAGTTCTCTTTCTTTGTTGGATCTTTTTGTGGTTTTGGTATCAGCATAATTGTGACTTCGTAGAAGGAGTTGGGTAGTGCTCCTTCTGTTTCTATTTTGTGGAATAGTTTGAAGAGTATTGGTGTTAAGTCTTCTTTGAAGGCATGATAGAATTCTGCACTGAAACCATCTGGTCCTGTGCTCTTTTTGGTTGGAAGACTTTCTATGACCCCTTCTATTCCTTTAGGGGTTATGGGGCTGTTTAGATCCTGATTATGATCTATTTGATCCTGATTTAATTTTGGTGTTTTATATCTGTCTAGGATTGTCCATTTCCTCCAGATTCTCCAGTTGTGTTTAGTACAGGTTTTTGTAGTAGGATCTGATGATTTTTTGAATTTCCTCAGTTTCTGTTGTTATATTTCTCTTTTCATTTCTAATTTTGTTAATTTGGATACTGTCTCTGCCCTTTGGTGAGTCTGGCTAAGGGTTTATCTATCTTGTTGATTTTCTCAAAGAACCAGCTCCTGGTTTTGTTGATTCTTTGTATGGCTCTCTTTGTTTCCACTCGATTGATTTCAGCCCTAAGTTTGAGGATTTCCTGCCTTCTACTCCTCCTGGATGAATTAGCTTCTTTTTGTTCCAGAGCTTTCATGTGTGCTGTTAAGCTGCTAGTGTATGCTCTCTCCCATTTCTTTTTTCACTCAGGGCTATGAGTTTTCCTCTTAGCACTGCTTTCATTGTGTCCCATAGATTTGGGTATGCGGTGCCTTCATTTTCATTAAATTCTAGAAAGTCTTTGACTTCTTCATTTCTTCTTTGGCCAAGGTATCATTGAGCAGATTACTGTTCAGCCTCCATGTGTATATGGGCTTTCTGTTGTTTTTGTTGCTATTGAAGACCACTCTTACTCCATCTGATAGGAAGCATGGCATTAGTTTGATCTTCTTATTTTTGCTGAGGTCTGTCTTGTGACCAATTATATATATGGTCGATTCTGGAGAAGGTACTATGAGGTGCAGAGAAAAAGGCATTTTCTTTTGCTTTAGGATGAAATGTTTTATCTATCTATTTATCTATCGATATATATATATATATATATATATATATATATATATATATATATATATATATATATATATATATCGATATCGATATCTGTTAAATCCAATTCGTCCAAAGCTTCAATTAGTTTCACTGTGTCCCTGCTTAGTTTCTGTTTTCCTGACCGGTCCATTGAGGATAGTGGAGTGTTGAACTCACCCACAATTATTTTGTTAGGTGCAATGTGTGCTTTGAGCTTTAGTAAAGTTTCTTTTACGAATGAGAGTACCCTTGCATTTGGAGTATAGATGTTCAGAATTGAGAGTTCTTCTTGGTGGATTTTTCCTTTGATCAGCAAGAAGTGTCCTTCCATGTCTCTTTTGATGACTTTAGGTTGAAAGTCAATTTTATCTGATATTAGAATGGCTACTCCGACTTGTTTCCTGAGCCCATTTGCTTGTAAAATTGTCTTCCAGCCTTTTACTCTAAGGTAGTGTTTGTCTTTGACCCTGAGGTGTGTTTCCTGTATGCAGCAAAATGTAGGGTCCTGTTTAAGTATCCAGTCTGTTAGTCTATGTCTTTTTATTGGGGAATTGAGTCCATTGATGTTAAGAGATATTAAAGAATAGTGATTATTTCTTCCTGTCATTTTTGATGTTATTTTTATATTTGAGTGGTTATCTTCTTTTGGGTTTGATGAAAGAAGGTTACTCTCTTGCTTTTTCCAGGGTGTAGTTTCCCTCCTTGTATTGGAGTTTTCCTCCTGTTATTATTTTGGGCTGGGTTTGTAGTAAGATATTGTGTTAATTTGGTTTTGTCATGGAATATCTTGGTTTCTCCATCTATAGTAATTGAGAGTTTCGCTGGGTATAGTAGTCTCAGCTGGCATTTGTGTTCTCTTAGAGTCTGCATGAGCTCCGCCCAGGATCTCCTAGCTTTCATGGTCTCTGGTGAGAAATCTGGTGTAATTCTGATAAGTCTTCCTTTATATGTTACTTGCCCTTTTTCTCTTACTGCCCTAAGTATTCTTTCTTTGTTTAGTACATTTGGGGTTTTGATTATTATGTGACGGGAAGTATTTCTGTTCTGGTCCAGTCTGTTTGGAGTTCTGTAGGCTTCTTGTATATTCATGGGCATCTCTCTCTTTAGGTTAGGGAAGTTTTCTTCCATAATTTTGTTGAAGATATTTGCTGGCCCTTTAAGTTGTAAATCTTCACTCTCATCAATACCTATGATCCTTAGATTTGGCTTTCTCATTGTGTCCTGGGTTTCCTGGATATTTTGGGTTACAAGCTTTTTGCATTTTACATTTTCTTTAACTGTTGAGTCCATGGTTTCTATGGTATCTTTGGCATCTGAGATTCTTTCTTCTATCTCTTGCATTCTGTTGTTGATATTTGCGTCTATGGTCCCTGATTTCTTCCCAAGGTTTTCTATCTCCAAAGTTGTCTCCCTTTGTGCTTTCTTAGTTGTTTCTACTTCTGTTTTTAGATCCTAGAAATTTTTGCTCAGTTCTGTCATTTGCTTGTTTGTGTTTTCCTGTAATTCTTTAAGAGATTTTTGTGTTTCCTCTTTCATGACTTCTGCCTGTTGACTCAATTTCTCCTGCATTTCTTTAAGTGATTTTTGTATTTCCTCTTTATTGCTTTCTATCTGTTGACCCATATTCTCCTGAATTTCTTTAAGTGATTTTTGTGTTTCCATTGTAAGGGCTTCTAACTTATTCATGTTCCCCTGTATTTCTTTAAAAGATTTATTTATGTCCTCTTTGTGTTCCTCTAGCAGCATGATGGCCTGTGATTTTAAATCCAATTCTTGCTTTTCTGGTGTGTTGGGGTATCCAGGACTTGCTGTTGTTGGAGAATTGGGTTCAGATGCTGCCATATTGCCTTGATTTCTGTTAGTAACATTACTATGTTTGCCTTTTTCCATCTTGTTATCTCTGGTGTTAGTTGGTCTTGTCTTTGACTGGTGTTTGAACCTCTTGTGAGCCTATAAGGCTATTTCCGCACCTCTGGCTGACTGGGTTTCCCCTGGCACAGGTTGCTGATGTGCTGCCCTCCTCTTGGGTGCTCTTGTAGCCCTAGTGTGTCCTGCTCCAATCAATGCTATGCTCGGGTTGTCTCTCTGAACCTGGTGCTACCTGTCTGCTCCTTCAGGGAGCGAAGATGTTGGATGCTGTGGGGACCTTTTCCAAGTGCCGATCACTTTGCAGGACAAATGATCCCCCAACCGGATTGGTGCACAGATGGCCTGCTGATCTGCCCAGGGCCTGGATGCAGGCAAATCCTGACAGGTAAGACCCAAGGGATGTTAGCTTCGGGCTATGTCTGCATAGCTGGCTCTGTCTGTTAGCTCTCTCTGGTGTCTGGTAGCCAAGATGGTGGACACCTCTGCAAGTGCTGGGCAGTCTGCAGGGCAAATGACCCCCCAGACCATTGAAGACAAGTGAAAATGAAATCATGACAGTTACAGGAAGATGGATGGAACAGGAAATCATTATGTTAAGTAAAATACATCAGAAAGACACAAACTGCCTTTCTCTCATATGTGGGTTCTAGATCTCGGTGGGAGTATGAGACAAGAGACTATGAGAGGGGAAGAAGATATACAAAGGAAGATGGAGATGTGACAGTAGAGCAGAGGGGAGGGCTCCTTAAGGAGAGGTAGGGGACCAGCAGATGAGGTCAGCATCCTGGGAAGGGGAACGTGGATGAATTAAGAACAAGGTATATATGAAACTGTCATAATAGAATTAGTTATATTATATGCTAACTTAAAAAAATAATACTATGATAAAACCAAGATCTTTTGATATGCCCATATTTTAAATAATTTTATTCCACAACATGAATAAATTACTAACATTAACTCACACATCTCCTATAGGTAGAAGTTTAGTTTCTACCCCCACATGTTACTATTTGAAGCAATAGTTCAGTAAATGTCTGCATTTATGAGAGTTTCTATAGTATTGATTCCTAGAAGTGGAAGTACTGGTATAATTTTCTTTCCATAAGTAGTAAAATGTCATCATTTTTAACACAGGCAGAAACTGAGACTACCATTATTGTTTATGTCTGCCTAGAATTGATTCCTCTTTTTCTGTTAACAGTTTCTGATTTCCTTTAGGGGAACCACCTTTTCCTTGTTAAGTTAGTAAGACTCACCTCAGAAGTAGACTACACAATTCATATTGTAACATGGAGTACTGGATCCACTTAATCAAACTGATCAGTTTGGAGATAGGCAAATGACAAGGCTTGACAAACTGGTTATTTCCTTTATTTTGTTTGAGTGACAGTTTCAGGAAGGCCTAGAATCCCAACTTGATCCCATAAAGATGAAGCCAGAGACTTGCCAGTTACACTAGAAAGTGAACCCAGGAGAAGATAGCTCCTAGGAATTCCTGGCCTTAAGTGAAATGTTTGTTTCTGTCCTTCCTTCCACTTGCATTCATGCTCTCCTTCCTTCTTCTCGGTGTCTCGACAAGTTACCATTTTGGCTGTTCAGTGCTCAGTTTATGCGTGTGCACAAGTCCTTAGACAAGAGTCTTTCAATCAGCGTGGGGGCATGGCCCTGGTTCTGTTCCTTTCTTTAATGCCAATCTTGTTGAGACTTATTTCCCACTGGATCCTTGAGCCATTCCAACCCTCACCACTTTGCTTATGTTGATCTTGGTGAATTTTTAGGAACACCTTACATTTAAAAAAAATTAGGTGGAACTTTCAAACCGTATACTTTACCCTTTTGAGTGCACAATGCTATGGTTGCATTAATACAATTATCATTATGTTCTAACAAATAATATTTCTGTCCTCCTCCAAAGCAGGCTTGTACCCATTAACAGTCATCTCCCCTCTGACATATCTACTGTTCCCCTTGTACCTTACAGAAGTGGATTCAGGAGCAGAGTGGGGCATGCCACACTCTTGTGCTGTAGTCTTACATCAACTCTTTGTCCCTATGAATCTGCTTACTCATACGTGTAGGCTCAGACTGTACACGGCTGACTGGAAGGTTAGGACCTATATCAGTGGTTAAGGAATATTCTGTTGTATGAGTTACATTTCTTTTTTTCTCTTTTTTATTGACATATTATTTATATATATATATTTTATTTTCTATATTCTTTGTTTACAATCCAAAAGCTTTCCCCTTTCCCAGTCCCCTCCCCCCTATATGTCCGATAAGTCCTCTTTTCTCCATCCATTCTCCTATCTTTCCCCCTCCCTTTTCTCTGTCCTGGTACTCCCCTACAATGCTGGATCAAGCCTTTCCAGGATTAGGGCCCTTTTCTTCCTTCTTCATGGGAATCATTTGATATGCTAATTGTATCTTCAGTATTCAGAGCTTCAGGGCTAATTAATATCCACTTATCAATGATTACATTCCATGTGTATTCTTTTGTGATTGCATTACCTCGCTTAGGATGATATTTTCCAGTTCCATCCATTTGCCTAAAAAATTCATGAATTCATTGTTTTTAATTGCTGAACACTCCATTGTGTATATATATATATCACATTTTCTGTATCCATTCCTCCATTAAGGGATATCTGGGTTCTTTCCAGCTTCTGGCTATTATAAATAAGGCTGCTATGAACATAGTGGAGCATGTGTCCTTATTGCATGCTGGGGAATCCTCTGGGTATATGCCCAGGAGTGGTATAGCAGGGTTCTCTGGAAGTGTTGTGCCCAGATTTCTGAGGAACTGCCAGACTGATTTCCAGAGTGGTTGTACCAGCTTGCAAGCTCACCAGCAGTGAAGGAGTGTTCCTCTTTCTCCACATCCTCACCAACACCTGCTGTCTCCTGAGTTTTTAGCCTTAGACATTCTGACTGGCGTGAGGTGAAATCTCAGGGTTGTTTTGATTTGCATTTCCCTAATGGCTAATGATGTTGAACATTTCTTAAGGTGCTTCTAGGCCATCCAAATTTCTTCAGGTGAAAATTCTTTGTTTAGGTCTGTACCCCATTTTTTAATAGGGTTATTTGGTTCCTTGGGGTCTAACTTCTTGAGTTCTTTGTATATATTGGATATTAGCCCTCTTTATTTACATTTCAAGTGATTTTCCCTTTCCTGGATCCCCCTCCACGAAAGTCCCATAAGCCCTCTTCCCTCCCACATTTCTAGTATCTATTCATCAGCTGGCAGTCACTGGAGATGACTAATTTTCTGGCAATTACAAACACTGCTTACTATGAGCATTCCTGTTTAAGTATATATGTGAATAAGACTTTCAGTTCTGTCTGCTTTAGGCAAGGAATTGCTGAGTAACATGTTTATATTAGACCTTAATTCACTGTAGGATTTACAAATATCCCCTTCAATTCTTTGGGTTAGTTTCTCATTCATTATAGATGCATAGGTGTATTCCTAGAATTTCAGTTCTATCTTGTTGATTGATATGTCTGCCTGTGCCAATGATTAGCACCACACAACTCTTTAAATTTTTAGGTGTTTTTTTGGGGGGGTGGGGAAGAGATGAGCACCATTGATTCTTTTCCTTAACCTCCCAAGTAAGTGGGATTATAGGTGTACATCAATGTGCCTAGTTTTAATTATTATAGTTTTGACATCATAAAATATGGCTCTCCAATTCATTTTTAAAAAGAGCATCTCATGATGTTGCCCAGTCTAGCCTTAAAGTCACCCCACCCATTTTATCCTGTTTATTTCTAAGATTTGTATGGCTATTCTGGGTTTCTTACATTTTTTATGAATTTTAAGATTATTTCATCAATTTCTGCAAAAAGATATTTGAAAATTTGGAATGGATCACAAGTAATTGATAGATCAATTTGGGAAATACTAAAATTTCCAGTATATGAAGACAAAACACATTTCCATTTGTTTATTCAATTTTTTTCGGCAAAGTTTATTGTTTTCAGCATTCCAGACTTAGATTTATTTGGTCATTTTTGCTTTTTAATACTGTTATATTAAAATGTTTTAACTTTATTTTCTTCTTGTTTATTGCTAATATATAGAAATATGAGCATTTTTGTATATTGATCTTCCTACCTGTAACCTAATGCCATTTATTAACTTGTGTATGTATATTCCTTAGGTTTTTGTATATACAAGATCATGTCATTTCTTTGTTTTATTGGATATTTTCTTTATTTACATTTCCAATGAGAATAGTTTTGCTATTGTGGTTTTTTTGTTATTCCAAATTAATTTGAGAATTGCTCTTTCTAACTATGAAGAAGTGAGTTGGGATTTTGATGGGGATTGCATTGAATCTGTAGATTGCTTTTGGCAAGATGGCCATTTTTATTATATTAATCCTGTCAATCCAAGAGCATGGGAGATCTTTCCATCTTCTGAGGTCTTTTTTGATTTCTTTCTTCAGAGACTTGAAGTTCTTGTTGTACAGATCTTTGATGATGTCATTTCTTAAAGATAGAGGTGACTCTTTGCATATTCCTTTATAATCTAGATGTTTACCCAGTGATATAGATCTTAGCACAATGGTAAATAGAAGTGGGGAGGGTAGATAGATTTGTCTCCTTCCTGCCTGTAAGGAAAGAGGCCAGTCTTTCAGCACAGAGCATGCTAGCTGTGAGGCACATAGCTGAGTGAGGTGCACAGCTACCCATGTCAGTTTGAGAAAGCACCCTGCTGTTACCACTGTATTCGATGTTCCTGTCATGAGAGGATATTATTTTTATCAGTTGTTTTTCTGCATGTGTCAATATGGGCATGTTCATTTTACATGTTTACTTAATATGGTTCTTACATTGAGTTTTATATATTGAATCAACTGTATTCCCAAATACATCTCACTTCATCACAGTATATAATCACTTTAAATTCCTGCTCAATTCAGTTTGAGTTTTCTTTTTTTAATTAATAAAAGGATATATGTACATGTGTGCATGAATGTGTGTATTATATCTTTGACTTATTAGTATATTAGCAATCTTTCATTTTGAGTGATAATTGCATTTAGAATTCTTTGTTGGCAAATTTCTTTGTTTTTTCCTTTCAGAACTTTTAATATGTCATTTCATTTCCTTTTGACCTTTGTGGTTGCTACTGAGAATCTCATTAGGATATTGAGAAGCCCTTGTATATGATGAGTTGTTTCTCTCCTGCTGTTTTTAAATTTTTTGTCTTAAACTTAACAGTTTTGTTTATATGTATGTACGAGTTTGAGTTTTTTTTTTTAAATTAATAAAAGGATATGTATACATGTGTGTATGAATGTGTGTGTATTTTTGTATGATATCTTTGACTTATAGTATACTAGCAGTCTTTCATTTTGAGTGATAATTGTGTTTGTTTTTCTTTGAATGTTCTTAGTTGAAATAGATTATCATTTCCCTCCTTTCCTCCCTCAAGCTCCTCCCAGCCATTCTCCCTCAGACCCCTCCTATGCCTTTCTATGTTTAAATTGGTATTCTCTTATGTTTGTTACACATACACCCCCATCACACATGCACACACACACACACACACACACACACACACACACACACACACATATATATATATACACACACACCAACCCCCTGAGTCCATTTTGCTGTTTGTGTGTATATAGTTTAAAGACAGACCACTCTGCATTGGACAGCCAATAAGGGGACTCATCCCCTGGAGATGCTGGTTTTCCTTCTCCAGGCAGTCAAGAGTTGTTTGTAGTTTTTTGCCTAGAGGTGGGACTCCAGAACATGGGACCTCCCTCTTAACATGTCAGATGATATTTCTGCTGTTCTGGTTTTGTTTAAGTAGCTATTTCTAGAAGATCCCATTCAACAGTAAATGTCTTAGTTTTCTGACTTTACAATCTTCCTGCTTCCTCTTGTGGAGTGTGGCCTTTTTTAACTTGTGCTTCTTGGAGTTAAGATTGCTTGATATATAGATCAATGTTTTCATTAAATTCGAAAGTTTTGATAATTTCTTCAAACATTATTTGTGCCCCTTATTTCTTTCTCCTTTTTTAGGACTCCTCCTCCATGGTACATATATTTGGATTCTTTATTGTATCTGGTGGTTACTTTTCTCATTGCTGTGACAAAGTAACCTGACAGAGATAACTTGAGGGAGGAAGGTTTGTTTAGGCTCATGGTTTCAGAGAGATCTCTCTGCTCATGGTAGAGAAGGTGACTTGGGTTGTTTCTGTGGCCGTGTTTCTGGTATGGCAGCAGAGAAGGCTCATCACCATCTCATAATGCAAAATGCTTTTAGTTTACCTTTCAGTCTAGACAACCCTAGAAGTATCAAACAATCAAAAATGAACAAAGTCTGAAGTCTTTTCTGAGACTCAGGGCATGCTCTTAACTGTGAGTCTTTGTAAAATCAAAAAGGAAATTGCTTACTTCTAACATAAAGAAGAAATATTCTCATTCTAAGGTGGAGAAATGGGACCTAGCAAAAAAATATTGGACCAAAGCAGGAAGGACTCCAGTCCCTCAGGGCAGTCATTAAATTCTGCAACTCTGTGTGTCAAAAATGAAAAGCACACCTTAAAGGTTCTTCGATTCCCTGTTAAGGAATTTGCTTTAGTACTGTTGGGACTGACAGAGGTGGTTTTGATAGGAGTGAAGGAACACCATCAGCTTTGCATAACACCAAGAGTTTCTTGGTTAGACTATGAGAAGTTCTTTGAATGAGAGGCCTGAGGTGGAATCATTGGTGAATAGAAAGTCCTAGCAAGAGATGATAGTGCTATATCTTGGAATAGAAACAACAACAACAACAACAATAACAACACCATACCACAACACAAAACACCCAATAACCAGCTGGTGAGTTAGAGAAGGGTTTGGAAATACAATGGATCTGATTCGAATGTGGAGACTAAATGAGAGAGAAAATTATTTGCATTATTCCATTTGTAAAGCTATATTGGCATCTGTCTATTTAGGTGCTGAAGTGTTCTGGATTTTACTGTAAATAAATATATATGCATCAAGAACAAGAAACTAAATGATATTTTGTAGTTTCCTCTGGTTTTTGAAGTTGTTTGTTTGGTTTGAATTTTTGAGTCAAAATTATATTATACAGCCCTAACCTAGATTTGTTATATAGAACAGGCTGGCATTGGACTCACAGAGATGCATTGGCCTGCCTCTGCCTCCTGAGTATTGGTATTAAAGGTGTGCAATACTATCCCCAGCCCTGTAGTTTGCTTTTCAAAAAGGTATCTATGCCTAAGTTCCACTTCAGCTCCTGTAAACAACCACTGTGCATTTGGGAAAAGCTACCAAATCCTTTGAATGTGAAAACCTTATTCAAAGTATATCATTCCATCATCAGCACATGGAAAGCATGAGATTGGTTAGTTTTTGAGGAGAGATTAGGAAGCTCAGAGTTTTGGATTTTTATATTAATTTGTATGGGCCTTTTATAAATAAACCTGCAATCATTGATTCCTAAAGAATTATTGTATTTGTTAAAAAGGATATGGAATGAGATAAAGATATGCCAAACAAAAGTGGCTTTTAGCTTTAATTTTAATCAGGATTATGTGGGTTTTTTTTTTTTTTTGTGATAAGGGGCTTTTGTGTTGTTACCCAGACTGGTCTCAAATGACTGGCTCAAATGATCCTCCTGTCTCAGCCTCCCAAACCATAGGGACTATAGATAGTTGTCAATATGCTTAACAGTTATTTCAGGAAGTAAAAGAAAATCAACTTACCTGGACCTTTGGGCTTCCAGGAACTGAACCACCAACCAGAGAGCATGCATGGGCTGGACCTAGGCTCCCTGCGCATATGTAGCAGATGTGCAGCTTGGCCTTCATGTAGGTGCCCCACCCCAGCAACTGGAAAGGGGACTCACCCTGACTCTGTTATTTGCCTGTGGATTCTGTTCCCCTAGCTGGGATGCCTTGTCTGGCCTCAGTGGGAAAGGATGTGTCTAGTCCTGCAGTGACTTGAGGTGCCAGGGTGGGTTGGTACCCAGGTGGGATCTCCTACTTCTCAGAAGAGAAAGGATAGAGGGGAGGGGCTGTGTGAGGGGAGGATTGGGAGGGGGGAGCTGTGGTCAGGATGCAAAGTGAATAAATAATTAATGGATAAAAGAAGTGTAATATCAATATTATCCTTGAAGTGCTACAGAGGACAATTGAATCATCACAATAAAAAGATAATAATTATTTCCTTTTAATTGAAGAGAAAATCCTTTGGCTCCAAAAGAGAAATCCTCTCTATTTTCAGTTGCCTTTAAAAAAATTGAAGCTGTCATTAAAATCATACAATCTACTAAGAGCGCCCAAGGCTTATTGCCTTTCCTTGGGCAACAGTGTCTGCAAATGGTGTGTGTTATTGATTTCAAGCACATGGTTTTCAGTACCATTGCAGGGCTTCAGAAACTAATCAGATAAATAAATCTGTGGATTGATGACTTCTTTCCCTGAAAACCCAGTCATTTGCATAGTACTCCTTCTCAATCAGTGATTAGGTTACAATATATACTAGCAAATTTTTTTTATTTAATAATCTGTGGTCTTAGCTAAGCTAAAATTTTACTCTCTATATTGACCATTTACCTATTTAAAACTTAAAATTCTTATAAATCTGAGACTTGAGTGCCGTGTGCAGTTTTAGTTTAGCATAAGACAAGTTGCTTGTGGGTTAGTTCTATAAACCATTTCCTCTGTAGCTCAGCTGCACACAGCAAGAGCAGACTTCCCTAAAGTTGTATTCTAAACTTGCTATGAGCCCATTAGATGATGGTTTGTATACCAGAATCCGTGTAGCACATAGATTTGGAGAGTAAAACTGGTACAGTACTTTTCTGTTGTTAGCATCCATTGGGTTTTGGTAGAGATGTTTGGTAGCACTAAATGCCTCCATTTATTGAAAGTGCAAACCGTGTCAGGATCTTACCTGCATTATGTCTTTGAGACAGTTTTGTTGTACAGGCATATAGGTACTACTTGTGTATGTTGCATGAACACACACAGCTGAGAGTGTGTAGGTTAAGGGCCCATGAGCAATCTGAGTCTTGGTCAGTCTAGTACTGAAGCTTGGTTTCTTCTTCCATTAACAATAGCAAATGCTTTTCAATTTCTGTATGTGTGACATGGAATTATTGTTCATGTTTGGTTTAAGAATCAGGGAGTTTTCACTCCCAAACAATAGTGCATTGCTTAGAATTGATGTGCCTTATTGACAATGATGCTGAATTTGAAATAGGGATGTGTATAAAATAACAAAGTTAATATTTTATCATGAAAGTTACAGGGGAATTCTTCCTTTGGTATTTTTTTTGTTATTTTGACACAAATTAGAAATAAGCCATGTATTTTATGGCACTGAAACACTGGCTTCAGTGAACTTGTCACTGAATAATAATGTACTCATATGGCAATAGATTTGAACTGATGGTGCCAGCTAGAGCCTAGTCTCGGCACTTTTGGCTGTCTGTATTTTCAGAAGACACTCTACTGCTGAGCTTCTGTCTGCTGAAGGTTACATAGGCGATCTGTAGCCACTCTGTTCACTCAAGTCTGATTGATTAGTATCAGGGCTGGACACACTGCCTCAATATTAGGCTCTTGCAGCCATTTTTCCATGGCAGCTCTCTCAGAACAAGGGCCATAGATCTAGTTCCTCTACTAACAGTGGTCAACACCTGGGCTGTGTGTTTCCAGGTTCTTGGCATCTTATTCAGAGAACTGAAATAAAAGTGCACAAAAATTACAAAGTAACAAAGAAACTCTATTCAAAAACAAAGCCATAGTACCGATCAGATATGTTGTCAAGAGTGGTATCTGGTCACTTGAGCAAGAGATTATGCAAAGGCTAGAGGTTATTGTATAGCTTTTTTTATACAGTCTAAAGGAAGGAGGGCTTTTCTTATTAAGTGATATAGTAGGGCACTTCTGTATTTTGATTGACAGGTTTGGATTACAGAGCTTTTGCTTTCTGTATATTTCCTTCCTATAATGGGTCTGATTTTAGCCATATGCTTATACAATTATGCATAGGCTTAAAATGGTAAATAGAGAATTGCCCTTAAATGTTCACCCAGAGGACATAGCTTACCTTATTGTGCATGTGTACAAAACTACTGTAGGCCATATTGGTCCCCTTGCCTTCATACCCAGACATATGTAGAATATATTTGAATAGAAACTTTCCTCAAAGGGGGTATTTTGACAGTTGTTAGAGGAAAGGGGAACTTGTTGTTCAGAGCTGAGGTCCTAGATTAATAGAGGCATTGTAAGGAGACAGGTGTGTGGATAGTCCAAGGTAAGTGGAGTCAGGTTGCTAAGTTACCCCCCTGTGCTTGCCGCCTCACTATCAGAAGCCCTTTTTGTGCCCAGCACTATTTTTGTCAGTGAAGATATGATTCTTTAACCTTTCCTAGAAATGCTTCTTCCTTTTCATTTCAATCAAGACTTAGAATTCTCTCTCCTCTTGATCTTGCTTTCAAATAAAAAACTATCTTCATTTACTACTCTGCCCCTTGTTTGCTCTGTTGTCTGACTGGGGGTTCTCTCCTTGATTTGTTCATCACGCGGCCTCTCACCCAGGAGCTTAAGCTGTGCCTCATGGGGATTGGATCCCAACCCAGTCTTATTAAAGCTTGATATGCTGTATTTGGTGGCTGTCCCTGAAAGCTCTGAGGGGAGGTGATAAGGGGGTGGGTCTGAGGGAAAAGGGGAAGTAGGGGAGAGGAGAGACTGGGAGGAAGGGGAAACTGAAGTCAGGATGTAATATTTGAGAGCAGAGTAAATGAAAAGGGTATGTATGTACACACACACACACACACACACACACACACATATATATGATGTGCCTCGTGAAATCTGCTGTGGAAGTGCAAGTAATAATGATCTTTAAAGCAATAAAATGGTCAAAATGTGAGGCATTTCAAATGTTACTTAGTTAATCCTTACAAGAATTACATAAACTGGTTGGGGTTATTGTCTCCACTATAAATGGAGAACTGAGCTAAACCTTGTTTCTCTCATTCTAGCAACTAATTCTTAGTCACTTCCTCTTTCCTACCTTTGGTGTGTACTTTGCAAAACTTACTTTCATTATTTAAGTCAGTAAGGCATATGTAGTGGCTGTTCCTGGTTGTCAACGTGACTATATCTGGAATGAACTACAATCTAGAATTGGAAGGCTCACCTATGATCCTAATCTGGAGGCTCAGAGATATAAGTTTCTGACCTAGATCTTGGCATGGAGATCTTGAAGCATAGTGGCTATGAATTCCAGAAGATTAAGACAAGGAGATCTCTGAGTTCAAGATCATCTGGGATTAAAGGCATGGAGGCACATACCTTTAATCTGGGCCATACCCTCTGCTGGAGACCCACAGCCTTTAATCTGGGCTATACCCTCTGCTGGAGATCTATATAAGGACATTGGAGGAAGAAAGATTTACTCACTCTTCCTTGCCTGCTTGCCTTGTGGGACTGAGCAACTGCTAGATCCTTGGACTTCCATCCACAGCTGTGCTGCCCATTTTTGGGGAGTTGGACTATAGACTGTAAGTCATCGACAAATTCCCTAACTATATACAGACTGCCCATACGTTCTGTTACTCTAGAGAACTCGAACTAATACAGCATATTTGAATATTTTATTCATTTTTATAGTTTTTATATGTATATACAATGGATGTATCTTGATTGTATCCAACCAGTCATTCCTTCTGACCTCCCAGATTTGCCCCTTTAACCTTCATATATATCAATTTTTAAATAACTTATTGAGTCCAATTAGTGCTGCCTGTATGAGTGTGGGTAATCTACCAGTGGCTACACAACTGAAGAAAAGTGACTCCCCTCTCTCAGCAGCTATTATCAATTGCCAGTAGTTCCTCAGCTAGGGGTCTCATGAACCATGCCCCCCAGTCCATGCTGGGATTATTAACTAGTTTGACCTTGTGTTTGCCTTGTACTGATGACCACAGTTGCTGTGAGTTCATGAGTGCAACAGCCCTATGATGTGTAGAAGACATGCCGCAGCAGTCCTCCCTTTCCTCTGCCTCTCATATTCTTTCTGTCTTTGCTTCTGTGATGCTCCCTGCCTCGTGGGGTTAGTATAGATGTCTTTTTTATGGATGCACCCTCAACAGTCACTTATTTTCAGCACTTTGACCAGTTATAACTTGCATTGACTGCTGCCCACTTGCAAAAAGACTTTTCTTTGATCCACACTGAGAGAAGAACTAATCTATAAGTAGAGACAGAAATATGTAAAGGCAGTTGATAACATGCCTGCTTAGCAAAAACAACAGTAAGCTCTCCGCCTTAGGCCTGTGACCTCTGCATCTGTAGTCCTTTCTTTTATGTACTGTGATAAAATACCTTGACAAAAACCAGGTTTAGGAAGCAAAGCATTGTTTGACTTGCAATTCCAGAGGGGTATAGTTCATCATAGTGGAAAAGGCACAGTGGCAGAACATGAAGGCAGTTGACAGTCAGATAGTAGACTAGTCACATTTCACTCTCACACCAGAAACAGAGAACAGGAAGTGGGACCTGGTTGTAAAACCCCAGACTCCTCCCCCCAGTGAGGTTCGACCTCCTAAAGGTTCCATAGACTTCTCAAAGAGCAAGGGAGCAACTGTTAAAATATAGGAGCACATTTCTCATTCAAGTCATGGCACCATCCATGAACTTTGAAGAGGTTTAGTGTACCAAGCATGAATTCCTTCCCGTTGAGCAGACCTGAAATCCAATCAGAAAACATTGGATTCCCCACCTCACCTCACCTCACCTCACTTCACTTCACCTCACCTCACCTCATCTCACCTCACCTCACCCCACCCTACCCCACCCCACCTCACCTCAACTTCATCTCACCTCATCTCATCTCACCTCACTTCAGCTAACCTCACCCCACCTCACCTCACCTCACGCTACCTCACCTCACACTACCTTACCTCACTCCACCTCACCTCACCTCACCTTATCTCACCTCACCTCACCTCACTCTAGCTCACCTCACACTACCTCACCTCACTCCACCTCACCTCACCTCACCTTATCTCACCTCACCTCACCTCACTTCACCTCACCTCACTCCACCTCACCTCACTCCATCTCACCTCACCTCACCTCACCCCACCCCACCCTACCCCACCTCACCCTACCCTACCTCACCTCACCTTACCCTACCTCACCTCACCTCATCTCACCTCATCTCCCACCTCACCCCCGACCTTGCCCCTACTCCCACTTATTCCCCCACAGCCATGCCACTCATGGACACATATCAAAGCCCCTCTCTCTGAGGTTTTAGTTTTTAATTGATAAATGTTTTATACACTGTATTTTGATCATGTTTCTCTTCTCCCAGTTCCTCTCAGATTCTCCTCACCTCCCTACCCAACTTTATGTTCTTTTGCTGTCTTTCTAACAAACAAACCAAACAAAAAGCAAGAAAAAAAGTCAAGAAATGTCTCTCTTACATTCTTCTAGATGCCTGAAAAACAAGTCTTAAGCAGAACTCTTACTACAGCTACTGTGAGAACGTGTTGTGAGAGGAAACCTCAGAATCAGGTGGAAATTCAACCTGATAGCTTCTGTAGGGCTTGGGTCATCTTTCTTTGGAATACAACGTAAAAGTGAAGCAGAGACTAGATTATGGTGCAGTATTCTTGGTGGCAGGTGTCACAGAAGTGAAGCAGAGGCTGGATTATGGTGCAGTGTTCTTGGTGGCAGGTTTCACAGGCTCTGACTGTCATAAAGCTGTGTTATGTATGTCATAATGTCTGCTGTGTTTGCAAGCTCTGAACACGATTCCTACCAGTGACTCTGTGTCAGTCATCTTTATTTAATGGGTAGTTTCTTGCTGACCATAAGACAAGGAGCTAAAGAGAAAGTAGTTTCTGTGGAAGGGCTGATAGTTCAGAGTAGTGTTTGCTTTTGGTCGCATTTTGTTAATATTATTTTCGTAAAACTGGTTGTGGCAACTGTTGGTGTCTTGTAGGCAGTTAGGTGTTGCCCAGGTTGTGAGCCTGACTCCTCTGAGCTATGCTTCTCATATTTCATCGTGATATTGAGGGTCAGAATGCATTTCCCACATCTGAGTTGGGGGCTTACATCACACATTTTCTTAGCCAATAATTTCATGGAAAATTGCTGCCTTTTGGTAGTTCCTCTCTTATAGTACTCCAGAGAACATTCAAGATACAAATTACAGGCCAAACCCACAAAATGTTATACTGTATATTTATATTAATTGTTATCTATATAGCTATCTAACAATCATATTTGGACCTACTTTTCAATATACTAAAATTAAAATTATTTTTATTATATATGTATATATGTATGTGTGGGTAGATGTGGGCATGCCATAGCATGTATGTGGAGGTCAGGAGATGGCTTCTTGCCTTCCACTATGTGGGTGCTGTGCTTCAAACTTAGGTCGTCAGGCCTGGCAGCAAGTGCCTTCCCCTGAGCCACTCTTACTTTCAAACTGACTGTTTTTTGATTTGACAAGAGAGTGGGCTGTTTTCCTTTTCCTTACAGTTTCTTCTACTCTTTCGACATTTCTTGTCTCTCAAGGTCATTTCTCAGCACACCAGGCTTTCAATCCATCCCTTCTCCATCTTATTACCACTAGACCCACATGGAAAATCTAAAGCTGCTGCTTTGTTACAGAGGAATTCAAACTGACTGAGGTAAATGTTAGGGCTTGTAACTGCATTGGTCTGTGGCAGGACAGCAAGATTTCCACTGGAGTACTGAAACGTCTGTAGAGGTGACATCTCCACTCCTTTCTACTCTGCTAACTGGTTGCTACATCTCAGGTGACTCTTAGAAGGGATAATTCATTTTAGGGATAGAAGAAACCTCAAGATGTTAAGATTTCCTTTCTGACTTCCCAACCACTTGGCCTTCCTGCCTCTCCTCTAGCAGTTTGTTGACTGAGATGCCCTACTTGCATGTGTGACAGCTGTAAATGTTAGGAAGCCCTTTATGCTCTCATGAGCTTCTCATATATTCCCATGCCACCCCAACCACAGGGAGGTCTAATCCTTTGTGCCCAGGCTTCTTCAGTGTCACAAGGAAGCTCTCAGCATCCATTTTGAGAATCCTTACCTTATATAACCCCCTTCTTTCCTTGATTGCTTTTTATTTCTTTCTTTTTTCTTTCTTTTTTTTTAACATGGGTGATTCTAGCCCTCAGATTTTCACTGAGTGCCTCCTGTATGCAAAGAAGGGCCTGTGTGCTTCCTAGTACTGGTGATATAGGAAGAAAGACACTAGATAACAAGTCATCTGAGAGAAACAGAGGGGGGTAAAGGGGGAGAGGAAAAGGAAAAGGGGAGAGGGGGTGAAGGGGAAAGGGGAGAGGGAGAGGGAGAGAGGGAGGGAGGGAGAGAGAGTGAGAGGGAGGAAGAGAGTGGTCTTATTTTATCCAGCTTCTTTAAGTCAAGCTTTCTTTTTCTTAAATGAAAACTTTAAGATTTATTTATTTTACATTATATCTGTGTATGTAAATGTGCATTTATGAGTATAGGGGCTCACAGAGTCTAGAAGAAGGTTTCAGATCCTCCGAGGCTGGAGTTACAGTGGCTGTTTGACTTGGATGCTATAACCTGAACTTGTATTCTTTGGAAAGGCAGTGTGGAGCGTCGCTCCAGCCCCATCAAGCTATCTTTAATAACACTCTGTTCTTGCCTTTCACTCTCAGTCAGGGGCCTCATTTGAGACTGTCCTCCATTCTGTAGCTTAATCAGTCTGGAGTGTTTTGTACCTCAAAATAGAAACAAACAAACAAAACACAACAACTAATAGCTCACCTCGCCCAGTTACAATTTAAAAATGACTTATGTGTATCTAGGTATGCCTTAGTGCATGTATGTGCACCATATGCAGTTGCCTGCAGAGTTTAGAAGAGGGTATTGATCTCCAAAACTAGAGGCATAGTCGTGTGCTGCCTGATGTGTGTTCTGGGAATTGAACCCAGGTTCTCTGGAATAATAGCAAGCACCGTTGAGCTCTATCCAGCCCTCCATTAACTTAAAAAGAAATCCCTGAAACAATGCAGAATTTAAAGATATCACAAATAATTTTATAAGGCATAATTCCTGTGGGATCCTTAGTGGGATGGCAGTCAAGCTGGCTTCTGTAGTTGTGAGATTGTGTCCTGGGAAGTTCGTTTGCTTCCTCTCTAGGCTTCTGATCATGCTAGGAGGCACAGAGTGAACAGTGAGTATCTAGTCAGTCAGTCACGCTGCACATGGGCAGGCAGCCTATAAGGCTTCTTCTTGATTTGAATAGAACATATTTTTGACTGAATTGACTGACTATTTAGGTTTCTTGTAGACACAGTCCTAGCACAGAAAACTAAAAAATTGCTTTTGGCAAAGAAAATTGCAGCTAGTTATATCTCATAAAACCATTCTTGTGTTCATTTTCTTGAGGAAATTGCTGTAAGTGTATTTTCTAGGGCCAATATGTAAGAAACCTTTTTTATGATTGAATAAAAACTCAGAGATTTTTAGTATCAGCAATGTTCCACTGCCTTGGCTTGGTTCTGAAACTGAAGGGAATATCTTTAGCCAAAAGAAAGCTCGTCATTAGTCAATCCTGGCAGGATTTGAACTTACTTTACTTGCTTGATTTTATTCTTACAAATGTCCAGTTTTGGGGGACAGAAAGAAACATTATATCAGAAGCATCTTTGGTTTCCAGTAGAACTTTTTATATTTATGTTCATTTGAACATAATTTCATGATTATATACAAAAGATCTATTAGTCTTCTTGTTTACATAAAGGTTTGCGATGCTTAATTTTATGTCTCTAAAATATGAATAGTATTTGACTGCTTAGACTAGGATTTACTTTGTTAATAAATCTGTCAGATCAGTTTATATCTGAGAAAGAAATCCATATGAATAAACATTTGTCCTATTTTGGCTTTTGTTAATCTAATGTATTTTGAATTTAGCCACACCCTCATGCAAAAAGTTAACTTTGAAATCTAGTTCTTGTCCAGAAATTCTGCCTGTATTTATTCAATCTATTGTTTCAGAACTGTTGTGGTAAGAAGCATTACTTTGACAAATGTATTGGCTGTTAGGTTAGAGAACAGAAATGAAGCTCCTGGGCGACTCATAGAAACTCCTCCACTTCCTGGATGCAGCTACTGAATACCTCTGTGTTAACAGGCAGATCCGAAGGCTGGAGCAAGAAAGAACTGCGAGGCTGAGATCAGCGTGGGTGGCACTGTGATGCCAACTTACTGAGGACACGTGGGCACAAAGGAAATGCTGTCCCAACAAATCTAGAGGAACACCTGCTGTTAGATACTCCACATCCATCTTAAGATGAAAAAGTATTTGCTTACGTATTTAACATATATTGTATATATTTGAGAATTATAACATAATGGTAACACACACATATACCATTGTGAAGCAGATTAACATATTTATTATTTTATGTAGTTGTTTTGTGAAAGAAGCAACTAAAAGCGACTTATTTTTAACAGGATTCCCTAATACAACAGTTTTATTATCTTTAGATCCCACTGTGCATTCGATCCTCAGACTTGTTTATTCTGCACATCTGCTTCATATCCTTTAACTTTATTTGCCTATTTTCTCTTTCCTGACACTGTGTTGATAAACATTTCATTCTGTCTGTATATTTGAGATATTTTTGCTTTTCACTCTATGTATATGGGGAGTATTGTGTTTGGCTTATTTCATCTAGTATACCATCTTCTAGATTCATCCACATTGTGGCAAATGGCAGGATTTCCTTTTTTTTTTTTTTTAAATGAATTTACTTACTTTTAAATCCTGACTGCAGTTTTCCCTACCTCCTCTCCTTCCAGCCCTAACCCCATCTGCTTCTCCACCCTTGCTCTTCAGCCAAGAAGAGACCGCCCATGGATATGAAACAGCCTTGGCATACCAAGCTGCAATAAGACGGGGTGCATCTTCTCCTATTGAGGCTAGACAAGGCAGCCTTATGGCTTGGTAGGTTTAACAGTAAATATGGCCATCTTACCAAAAATGGTCTACAAATTCAATGGGATTCCCATAAAAATTCCAGTACAATTCTTTACAGACCATGAAAGAACAACACTCAACTTCATATGGGAAAATAAAAAACTCTGGATATCTAAAACAATCCTGTACAATAACAGAACTCCTGGAGGCATCACCATCCTTGGTTTCTAGCTGTACTACAGAGCAGTGGCAATGAGAACACCCATGTTATTGGTGTGAAACAGAAAGGCTGATCAATGGAATGGAATAGAAGACCCAAACATGGGATGGGGAACTAGGGGTGTCAGTCACAAAGTCCCAAATGTCAGGAAAGCAAGAGCCTCCCAGGACCCCATGGGAATGACAACAGCTGAAATACCCTACAAAGGGGAGGGAGAACCTGACAAGACCATAACCAGAGGTCAGACGTGGTCCCCTGTTTGAGGGAAGGCGCCACCCATCCATCTTCAAAATTTTAACCCAGAAGTGCTCCTGTCTAAAGGAAATACAGGGACAAAGGGTGGAGCAAAGACAGAAGGAAAGGCCATCTAGAAGCTTCCCCACCTGGGGATCCAGCACATATGCAAACACCAAAACCAAACACTATTGCTGATGTCAAGAAGTGCTTGCTGAAAGGAGCCTGATATAGCTGTCTCCCGAGAGGCTCTGCCAGATCCTGACTAATACAGATGCGGATGCTCACTGCCAGCCATCAGACTGAGCACAGGGATCCCAGTGGAGGAGTTAGGGGAAGGACTGAAGGAGCTGAAGGGTCCTTATCCGGCATCAATAGGAGGGGAGGCCCTTGGTCCTGTGAAGGCTTGATGCCCCAGTGTAGAGGAATGCTAGGGTGGTGAGGCAGGAGTGGGTAGGTGGGTGGGGGAGCACCCTCATAGAAGCAGGGTAAGGGTGGATGGGATAGGGGTTTGCAGAGGGGAAACCAGGAATAACATTTGAAATGTAAATAAAGTAATATCCAATTAAAAATATGACTTTTATACAGGCTATAACTTTTCTTTTTTCTTTTTCTACTGTTTTTTCTCTTTTTCTTTTTTCTTTTTTGGAGAGCTTATTGAAAGAAGGGAAAGGGCTTTATATAAAGAAAAGAAGACACAAACATAAATCCACATACCTATGGACACTTGATTTTTGACAAAGAATCCAGAATTATAGAGTGGGGAAAAAAGAAAGCATCTTCAACAAATGGTGCTGGTCTAACTGTATGTCTCCATGTAGAAGATTGAAAATAGATTCATATCTATCACCCTACATGAAACTTAAGTCCAAGTGGACCAAATACCTCAACATAAAACCAGATACACTAAACTTGATAGGATTACCTTCCTAAAAGATGAATCATATCTGTGTGTATCAGATTTTCTTATTCTCTTGTCCATCAACAGGAATTTAGACTTTTTACTTCTTGGCTGTTGTGAACGCTATAGTATCAAAGTGCAGGAACCAGTAGGATCATTAGGAGCGGGTGATCTCATCTGTGTGTTTGTACCCAGAGGAGACATTTCTGGCTTGTATGATAGTTCTATTTTTAATTTGTTTAGAAACTTCATACCATACTCCCTGTCATACTGTATGTAGCAGTCTCCATTTTTTTTTTTACCAGTGATGTACTAGGTTTCACATCCTCAGCAGTATTTATTACTGCTTGTCTTACAAAAATACATATAGGTATACATGTATTTGTATTAATTACTTTATTTGTTCATATTTCAAATAATATCCCCCTTCCTGGTTACTTCTCTATGGCCCCATCCCATTCCCCCTCCCCTTTGCCTCTATGAGGGTGTTCCTCTGCCTACTTACCCACTCCTGCCTCAGTGTTCTAGCATTCCCTTATGCTGAAGCATCAAACCTCCACAGGACCAAGAGCCTCCCCTCCCATTGATGTCAGGCAAGGCCGTCCTCTGCTATGTATGTAGCTGGAGCCATGGATCCCTCCATGTGTACTCTTTTGTTGGTGGTTTAGTCACTAGGAGCTCTGGGTGGTGGGGTTAGTTGATATTGTTCTTCCTTTGGGATTGCAATCTCCCTCAGCTCCTTCAGTTCTTGCCTGAGCTCTTCCACTGGGGTCCCTAGGCTCAGTCTGATGGTTGGCTGTATCTGCATCTGTATTGGTCAGGTGCTAGCAGAGCCTCTCAGGGGACAGTTTTATCAAGCTCCTGTCAGCAAGCACTTCTTGGCATCAGCAATAGTGTCAGGGTTTGGTGTTTGCAGATGGGTTGGATACCTAGGTGGGGTGGTCTCTGGATGACCTTTCCTTCAGTCTCTGTTCCATTTTTTTGTCCCTGTATTTCCCTTGGGCAGGAACATTTCTGGTTTGAAAATTTTGAGATGGACGGGTGGCCCCATCCCTTACCTATTTACTGGAGGTGGTTTCTATAGATTCTATCTCCCCTTTGTTGGGTATTTTGGCTAAAGTCATTGACATTGGGTCCTGGGAGCCTCTTACTTCCCCGGTGTCTGGGACTTTCTAGTGGCTGTGTGTGTTTACATGAGTGTGAAGGCCAGAACACACTCTCAGTTGTCATTCTGGGAACACCATTCTCTTCCTTTAGACAGGGACTTTCGATGACCTTGAGCTCAGTAGTTAGTCTAGACTGGCTGGTCAGTGAGCCCTGGGATCCGCTTGTCTCTGCCTCCTCAGCACTGTGGTCACAAGCCTGCACCACCATGCCTAGTATTTTTACTTGGGTTCTGAGAATTTGAACTCAAGTCCCCAACTCATAATAGGGTTATTTGGTTCTCTGGAGTCTAACCTCTTGAGTTCTTTGAATATATTGTATATTAGCCCTCTATTGTATATAGGGTTGGTAAAGATCTTCTCCCAATCTGTTGGTTGCTGTTTTGTCCTATTGACAGTGCCCTTTGCCTTACAGAAGCTTTGCAATTTTATGAGGTCGCATTTGTCAATTCTTGATCTTAGAGCAACAGCCATTGGTGCTCTGTTCAGGAAAATTTCCCCTGTGCCCATGTGTTTGAGGCTTTCCCCCACTTTCTTCTATTAGATTCAGTGTGTCTGTTTTTATGTGGAGGTCCTTGATCCACTTGGACTTGAGCTTTGTATAGGGAGATAAGAATGGATCAATTTGCACTCTTTGTCACCTAACTAGCTCTCTCACAATTTCTGTTCAACATAGTCCTATAAATACCCGTAGGAACCAAACAAACAAACAAAAAATTAGAAGCATTTGTGTGTATGCATGTATTGTGTGTGAGAGAGTGTGTTGTGTGAGTGTGTGTGAGTGTGTTTTGAGTGTGTGTTGTGTGTGAGTGTGTAGTGTGTGAATGTATGTGTATATATTATGTGTGAGGATGTGAATATGTGCATATGTGTGTATATGTGAGTGAGTGTGTTGTATGTTGTGTGAGTGAGTGTGAATGTGTGTGTGTTTGTATGTGTGAGTGTTATACATGGTATATTCCTGAGTATGTGGGTATGTTCACCTGTTCCTGCACATGTGAAGGCCAGAGTTTAACTTTGAGTGTTTTTCTCAGTTGCTTTTCACTTTATGTTTTGAGAACCTGAGTGAGATTACTCATTGTGATAGACTGTTGGGCCAATGAGCTTTGTTCACCCACCTCACTCTTAATTTCCATCCCACCCCACCCCCACTGGCCCCAGCACCAGGGCTGCAGATACATGGAACTATACCTGGCTTTGGGTGCTGAGGATCTGAACTCGGGTCTTCACGCCTGCACAGCAAGTGCTTTACCCACCAAGCCATCTCCTTATCCCTGGAAACATGCTGTTAGGAGCAGGGCTTAATGAGAAGAAACTCAGCTATAGCTTAAGTATGCCTTTTCATTGTAAACCATTTTATAGATTTCTATAAAAATTTTCTTCTCATTGTTAAAAAATAAAACCCATAGCATCATCATCATTAGCACATCCATAGAGTGATGCCTTATTCATTTGACATGGGACTTTCTACACCTGCCAAGAAAAAACACTATTTGCCTGAACATAAAAGCTGTTATTTGACCATCTATTCCATTGCTCTGAGTCATTGATGGTTACAGGACTTATATTTTTCTTGTAATGCAAAACAGTTTCTTCTAGGTCTGAAGTAAAATCATTTCATAAAATGTATGCAGGAACACTTCAATTATCTTTGTCTTGCTTTATATACTTGAAAATGAAGTCAAGCATTTGTAAGATTGCTCTCTTTTTCTGTCCCTCTCTCTCTCTTTGTGTGTGTGTGTGTGTGTGTGTGTATACGTGTACAAGTAAATAGGCATACATGTGCATGCACCAGGACTTAACCTTAGTTGTTCTTAGGAGCCATCTGCTTTTTTGCTTGTTTATCTTATAAGAAATGGTCTCTTACTGGGACTTGGGCTCTCTGATTGGGCTAGGCTGTCTGGTCCTCCTAGTCTCAGGGATCCTCCTGATTCTGCTCCCCAATGCTGTAGTTATAAGTATGCACCACACACAGAGATTTTTATGGGGGTGTTCGGGACTGAACCCAGGTCCCCAGGCTTGGGCAGCCATGGCTTTCCCTCAGCACTGTTTCCCTGCACCTCTGGAGGACACTTTACATGTGCTGTTCCTCACACTTGCCATTGTCAGTTTAAACAGCAAAAGTTGTTTCTTCACTGCTTTGATGAAAGGCTACACTGACTTGTTTATTATTTCTAAATGATTTTAGAACATGTAGTACATATTACATTGTGTAAAAACAAGTATAACACTTGAAAATTTTTTGCTTTCATTCACAAATGAAACTGACTAATAGAATCCGTTCTTTGTTATGAGAGTCATTCACATGGTAAAATTTTGGCTATATGAACTGGATAGAATGGAGCTAGATGGCTAGCCTGTGCTTCAAAGTTTGTATGAAAATCATTCACATGCTGTCTTAGTTAGGGTTTACTTGCTGTGAAGAGACACCATGACCAAGGTAATTCTTATAAAGGAAAACATTTAATTGGGGTTATCTTACAGTTTCAGAGACTTAGTCCATTATCATCATGGTGGGAAGCACAGCATCATGCAGACAGACATGGTTCTGGAGAAGCCAAATGTTCTACATGTTGTTCTGAAGGCAGCAGTTATCTTCCACAGGCAGCCAGGAAGAGGATCTATCTTCCGAGCCGGGAGGAGCAGGAGTATAGGCATCCACATTAGCTGCTTACACAGTGACATACTTCATCCAACAGGACCGTACCTCCTCCAATAAGGTCCCACACTCCCTATGGCCAAGCATTCAAACACATGAATCTATAGTGACCAAACTTGTTCAAATCACCACATCCACTAAGTGTAGGAATGAACTCTGCTGTGACACTCTCTGAGTAGGGTGATCAATACTTTGAAGAAATTAAAGTGAGGAGAGGGGACTCGAGGCACAGGCTTTCTGTTTCAGTGAGGCGGATAGGAAAGCCCCTCAAATGAATAGAAGCCGTGTGAAACAAATGACTGAGAGAGCATATTCTCACTGAGGAAGCAGAAGGCAAAGCCCTGAGTATAATCAGGAGCAGCAAAGTGAGCTATGAGACCAAGACTGAGAGGTAGGAATAGGGCTATTTATTGGATTCAATGGGGCTATTTATTTGGCTTCTCCAGAACCATGTCTGTCTGCGTGACGTGGGGCTTAAAGATCTTAAAGTTTGTTCCTTTAACCAAAGTTTTCTATTGACTGCTTGCTTAGCATTTGCTTTTTCTGGCTTTCATGAAGTTTTTAGAGCATGCAGTTTCTTTTTTAAAATGCTTGTGTGTCTATGTATGTGGCTTTTGTGTGTGTATGTGTTAGTGCAGGCACATATGTGCTGCAGTGCATGTGGGGAGTCAGCAGCTTTCCACCTTATTTGAGATGGTTTCTTGTTCACCATGGGCTATGCTAGGCTAGCTGGCCTTCATGCTTGTACGGATGCTTCTTTCTCCACTTCCCATCTGGATGTAGGGCTACTGGGGTTACAGATGTGCATTACCATGTCTGGATTTATGTGGGTTCTGGGTTCTAAACCTGTGTATTTACACCTTCATGGCCTTCTAAGCCATTTCTATACTCTTCAGAACACCTGTCTCTTTTTGAGAAGAGTGGTGATGGTATTGTATAAGTCACATAGCTACTCCTAAGGTCATATATATAGGATGTCAAGGAGCATATTGCTACCTCTAACAAAACTGGGATTCTGTTAGTAAGAAATAATGGGACAATAAATATTGGATAAACAGCTAGCAGTACCTTTTATAAAATCCTGTGGGCCTGGTGACTTCCATGCTATACAGAGTGCTATTATATCAATCACAGCAAAATTGAAAGATTCCCAATTTTTTTTATGAAATGACTCAGAATTTCATCTCAAAAACTAATAGATAAATCTGAAAGGAAAAAAGTTAACTTATTAATGTAACTGAAAACTCAAATTACAAACATGTCACCTTTCCAGTATCCTTAAAAAAGAATTCATCATTCAGGATCACTTAGGGTCTACAGTATAATAGCAATAATATCAGAAATGCTTTTAATATTGGAAAATTAAAATCCAAATGCAAATATAATGTTACATATCAAAGTCCATGTAATAAAAATTATGATAAGCAAAATTGATAAAGAACTTGACAGAGGTCAGCACTTAGTTCTGGTTAAAAATCATCTTACGTAGCCTCACTATCATCACCTTGTCTTCTAAACCTCTGTTCATGCCCACAGACAAAAACTCCCATCAACCCTAATCACAGAAACGTCTCTTTCTAGTCCAAGGCACTGAGAATAAGCAACAGTTGTGGGTTCAGCCCTAAATAAGATATTTACACCACTCCCTGTCAGGTTCAGGGTAGATTGCAGAGGAGGGAGTGGATATAGGATGTAAGAGCTGAAAGACAGGGTAAGGAGCTGCGAATGCCATCCATTAGACTCAATGCAAACATTGCGATCATCAGTTCACCACCGTGAACCTGCACATGACTGGCCCTATCAGTTGTGGAAGGGCGAATAGAAACCACCCTTACTGCTGAACTGTTGGTTGTTAACAGATTCTGGGATGAGAGAACCCCTGTCTTCAGTTGTGCAGCCACTCCTGAGCTTGTCAGCTCCAAATACATGGTCACACAGACAACCCTGGTTAAACTCAGGGGCAGGAGAGGATCACAGAACAACATGGATAGGCATGAATGTGTGGAAACCTTGCTAATTAAGTCACAGTCTACTATTGTCCGAACAGCTTTCTTGAGCTCTGCACAAAATGGATGACTTCCCTTTACCAGCAGGGTTTCTCCTTCTCTAACCTTGTCTGGGGATCCCGACCTCCAGCATCCTATATGTGGGGAAGATGGAGTCCTGATTGGCAGACTCCAAGTTCAACTTCCTCTTTCCCCTTCCCTCCTCTACCCAACCCCTAAGAACCTGCCTAGCGAGTGACTAGGATTGCTGGAATGCCTCTCCATGCAAATGAGGCATTTAGAGAACTTTAAAACTCTAGCCAGCTATTTTTATTTACCCTGAAAACTTTCCCTCTCTCTAAGGTCCATATATACCCTGGTTCACCCCAAATAAAGTGTATGCATTCAAGCCCACCCTGAATAAAGTTTGACCAGGATCCTGTAGAAACCCACTTGTTCTGGAGTTTGCCTCATCCTTCTATTCCAGTGTTTAACAGTATCAAGCAGAGGATGTGGAACCACAGCTGGACCCCAAAATACATATCACCCCACACATGAACACGAGAAAGAAATGTATAGGGGAAGGAGTGAGGGGAGGCAGGTTGTAGGAAGAGGGAGAAGGTAGGGGGTTAGAATGATCATGCATTTGTACCTGTATGAAATTGTCAAAGAACAGATGTAATTAATAAAAAGAAATAACTAGCCCTAAGTATCTGAGACTAGAAATATAGTTCTTTAGTAAATTAAGAATATTTAATTTCTTATGCTAGCAAGTTTATTCCTCTTAGGATAAAAGTATATTTTATATCTCTCAAGTCGGTGAAGCTGCCTATAAAATATACTTTAAAAGAATATCAGAACTAGGGTGACATAAAGACACAACAATGCACTCCTTTTTGCTTCTGCGAGTTTTCCAAGGCATTTTCCGATCTGTGTCACGGGGCTCGTTCTCTTTTCCCTCTCCAGCTCCCACCTCTCCAGCTGGCCTCTGCGCAAGCAGTGGTCCCAGGCTGGTAGAACTCTGCAAATCCCAGTACTAAACTTAAAAACGTACCCATTTATTCCCCTGTAAAAGGAAGGCTACTTTTTAATATTTCCTTTGAACTTTTATAATTAAATAGTTTTATTAAATCAAATTATTCTTTTCCTTTAGTGAACTGTATTAGAGATATTTACTGAGATATTTACTACTAGGCTAGAGCTTTAAATCATGAAACCAGTATGTTCTACACCAATATGTTTTTAATTTTTAGCTATAATCACATTAAGAAATAAGCTAAGTTGTTGTAATAAGTTGTTGAAATAAGTTGTTGTTGGTAATAACCATGCTATGCTCCAGTTTTGTTTTAAGTATGAACATTTCTTGGTGGAATCATTTGGTTCTAGTTGCTGGTTTTCCTGAGATTGTCAGGAGGTAATAGGGTAGGATTTTGCTAAATGGTGCCTTCTTTTCTGCCCACAGCTCCCATGCGTGAAGTGCGGTACCTCATTAACCCAAGGACTTCACCAACAGGAAGCTGTATTCTTTACCAGCAACCCACCACATCCCTTTTGATCTGGTTTTCTTTTTCAAAAAGTGGAAACATTTCTTTTGAGTTATTTTTGTTGCAAATTGAAGCAAATGGCTGAGCATGGCTTGGACGACATCCCTACAGCCTGCCCCCACTGTGCGTCTTCTCAGGCTGGTCTACTTTGTGTGTGTCCGGCAGGCAATTCTCCAGTTCTGGTGGTGGAAATGTCACAGACATCAAGTATTGGTAGTGCAGAAATTTTTGCTTCACAAGAGAGAAAAAAAGAAAGAAATGCCAGCAGAGAATCTTCTCTAAAAGATTTGGTAAATATTGAAGATTCTGCAACTCAAGTTGACAGCTCATTCTTTAAGTCACTCCTTAATCTGTGAGCCCTTCTCAGCTAACCCATTGCCTTCTTAGGATTCTTAAAGAACTATGTGATTCCCATAGAAGGTGAACAACGTTGGTTAGTTATATGTTTTATGATACTTTCAGTCACTGTCAAAATTATTTCTCAGAATCCCAAACAGTTAAAATTATTAGTCCAGCTCTTTAAAACTGTTTATAGAGGAAAAAACTTTTCTAAGTTCAACTAAATAGGACTTTTTGATCATTTTCTTCAACTGATATAGAGTAAGATTTATGATGAAGGTTAACGTGTAATCCGTAGCTTCATTATCTAAGATAAAGTTCTTGTTGCAAATTGAAGCAAATGGCTGAGCAAAAGTGTTAAGGGTTCAGTTTGGGGATTATAGTTACAACTTTAGGAATTACTCTCTCATTCATGCACTGACATTGGCAATACAGTATACTAAAGTAGCCAAATAAGCGATATCTTTCAATATAGAAACTGGACAATCTATTATTGTAGTGTGTACAGGTCAAGACACTTTGGGAAAGAAGTGGGAATAGATCAATAGCACGAGAACAATTTCTAACTTTCGAGATCTACTCTTTGCAGAAATAAAAAATATACTTTAAAAGGCTGGTTCTCATGACTTTCAAATAATGTGTGAATTCCCAGTCAAACTCATTTGGCTGCATTCATCTGTGTGAAGAGCATAGTGGGGACGATAGTCTATCTAGTGTAAGTTTGGTGATAAGGAACAGTAAGGTTAAAGAAAGTCGGACCCTGATTCTTCACCTGAATCTTCTGACACTTGCAGCTTCACTTGAAGGTCTTTTTTAGTCTAGTGAGCCAGTGACTTGTACTGTACTCTGGATTTGAAAACGACAGTCAATTATTTTATATACAGTAAACTCTATATGTATAGTATCCACTAAAGCTTATCCCACTTAGACTTCACCATTTAAAGAATATTTGATCTTAAGAGTTGTTTTTCAAAATTATCTTTTGGCCCTAGTCCATAAGAACTTCAAATGTGGAGAGAAAACCTCAACCACAATGGAGTCGGAGCAATGTCACGGAAGGAAAAGTCCCACACATAAGAATGGACAATGGCGCTGATATCGAGGTATGGAGAAAGCCAGCTGAAGAAGCTGCTAGAGAGGCTCAGGTTTCTTCTTCTTAGAATTTTGTTTCATCTTTTAAACAAAATTTACTTATTTTAACTTAAAAATTTCACAATATATTTTGACAGTGTTTCTCCTCCCCCAACTCTTCACTTTCTCTATCCACTCAACTTTATCTTTGTTCTTCTGTCTTTCAAAACAAAGCAAAGCTCCCACAAAACACAAAAAGCAAAATAAAGACCCAAAAGACAAAGATATGAAAAGTTCACACACACACACACACACACACACACACACACACCAATAAAAAAACAAACAACAAACCACGGAGTCCATTTCTTTGTTGGCTAAGTACTCCTGGGCGTGGGGTCTTCACTGGAGTGTGGTTGATGTATGCACAGTGACACTCCATTTGGAGAAAACTGACTTTCTCTTTGCCAGCAGCTGTCAATTGCAAATAGCTTATTGGTTATGGGTAGACTTTGCGTCCACTTCTCCCTTTAGTGCTGGGACCTGACTGGCTTGAGCCTGTGCAGGTCTTAGGAGTGCTGCCATAGTCCCTGTAAATTCATATGTAAACATAAGACTAGAGAGGTCATGGGCCCTATGGGAAAACCTAAACCTAGCATTCTGCTAAAGGAACATAGCATTAACGGGAGTGCTGATGCCATGGTGCCATCCCATAGGTAAGAGTCCTTCCTGCTCAGCCTCATCTGGGAGGCTTCGTGCAGCAGATGGGAACTGACACAGAGACCCATGACTGGACAATGTGCTGAGATTCCTGGATCACTTAGTTCTAATGTGACCTCTTCATTTACATCCCCTAAAGGCTCAGGGATCTATGCAGAGGAAGAGGCAGAGAGATTGTAAGAGCCAGAGGTAATGGCTGACTCCAAGGAAAGACACACCAGATGAGAACTCTTAGGTTTCCTCTAAGCCAATGGTTTGTGAAAGAGACAATTGAAAAGGAAACCTGAAGAAAGGAAGTAAAGACCACAGTAAAAATTTCAAGCACATTGAAGGTTCTACTAAAGGAATTGTAGACTATTTCCCGCTTATGCAGGGCCATGGGATTTCACCTAAACTAGGAGTATTTGCACTAAGAATCTTTCCCTAAAGGCAGTAGTACACTCTTTGTTCAGACTTTTTGATGATTCAGAGGCCAGTTTTACATAGCTCATCTGCTCACTGCTTTGGTGATCTCACCATTCCAGCTCCAGTGCTGGGGGAGAGAAAGAGAACTGTAAGCAGCAGAGCACAGGAGGCCTGTGGTCTGTTTCACTGTGCAAGCGAAGGCAGCTGCACTGCCAACCACTACAACAGTTGGAGTGGAATCTCTAGGGGAGGCCTCAGCTGCCTGACCCCACACAGGCATCACTGGTGGCACCGCCTCAGCTGGTGTCCCATGCCCTGTGCGTGATCAGTTCAGAAACTCATCTGTACTCTGCTGATGATCTGCATCCAGAAACTTACGCATGCTAATCCTCAAGAAATGAAAAGGAGTTTTGTTGTGTGGCTTTTATTTTATACTGTGAACCAGAACCCTGCTGTTGGCCAAACTAGTTCATTTTCTCTTTGAAAACAAAAGCTAAATGATAAATCAAAAGATTCTTGGTTTAGATCTACACAAAACAGAATTCCTCTTCCCTGGGCAATCTTTCAGTATTGTATGTTCATTCTTAATACCTGGTGAATGCCACAGAGACAGAGGAACTCTTTTTTGTTTGTTTGTTTGTTTCCAGGAATTCTATACCTTTGGAAGAATATTGGGACAGGGGAGTTTTGGAATGGTCATTGAAGCTATAGACAAGGAAACGGGAGCTAAGTGGGCGATTAAAAAAGTGAATAAAGAAAAGGTAAGGCTTTCTGCGTGTCATTCCCAGGTCAGTGCGGGGGTGGGGGGCAGTGCAGTTTCCCCCATAACCCATCATGTCTTCCCTTGAGGCCAGGACTGGACTAACTGCTGGAGAAGTGCGGGTCTACTCTAATCTCCTGTGAAGGAACTAGTTCCTGTACTCAGGCAGACTCGTGCTGTCTGGAAAATTCAAAAGCATCAAGAGAACCAGTATAATTAAATATGTAAACTTTACAAGTAAATTTGAAGTCAGAACTAGTGCTCAGTATGTGCAGGTAGAGGGCTATCAGCATAGATAGCTTAGCTGGAAGTAAATCTGTTGCCCTTCCTGAGGTGTTTGATGTATGTTTCTTCTATATTCTCATTTAATTGTGTTTCTTTACTGTTGGCCAATCACCCTTCCAGTTGAGTCTACTGTCCCTGTATATCTGATGACTCTCTCTGTGTTAGTAGTTGGCAGAGAACTGAGCTTCTCTTTAAGGCAAAATCTAAGACCTCAAACTTTACATCAGCTCACTATCAACTTTTAAAAATTTGTCTGTCTGGATAAAGAAGCAAAATGTCTTGGATTTGTGATAATAAGTATTGGATCTATAAAATTAAGCAGTAATCTCTATGCATTTTAAAAAATTGCAGTACATTCCTGAGTTTAGTGAGGTGACATGTCAATTTTAATAAAGCAATTAAGAGCCTTTTTAGCAGTTTTTACAATTTTTTTGAAGCACATTACAGGGCTGCCCGGCATGCTGATTCTTTGCTTTTTTGTGGTCAAAAGTGTTAAGGGTTCAGTTTGGGGATTATAGTTGCAACTTTAGGAATTACTCTCTCATTCATGCACTGACATTGGCAATACAGTATACTAAAGTAGCCAAATAAACGATATCTTTCAATATAGAAACTGGACAATCTATTATTGTAGTGTATACAGGTCAAGACACTTTGGGAAAGAAGTGGGAATAGATCAATAGCACGAGAACAATTTCTAACTTTCGAGATCTACTCTTTGCAGAAATTTTCACTCTTCATGGTCACTATTTCTCTGAGCCTCTAGGTTAAGCTTAAAATGTATCTTTATCATACATGAGCAGGCTGTAGCAGAGTGGTGGTCAGTATCCTCCTCATGTAAACCATGAAGGCTGAACAGGAAAAAGAACTGGAATCAAGAATGCCCCTAAGTAAAAATTTTAACTAGAATATGTTTGCTTTATGATCAGTCTTTTTCCTTAAGAATCACTATGTACTTTCCCAAACTGGAGCTAAAGGTACGTGCAGAAATCTGTCCTTTGTTACCTCTTTCAGGAATATTTTTATCTTGAGAAAAGACCCATAAAGGAGGAGACTATTTATTTTCAGATAATGGCAGTTTCAGTATCAGGGGAGATGATGTGGGCTAGAATTGGAGAAGATAGAGAGCACCCTAGAATTTTCTAGATGAAAAGACAATCTTGCATACATCTGAAGGGCTTCCTGGAGGTAGCTTCACTACCCTTTGTCCCCAGGCACAGTAAGGCTTAGATGTTAGGAGATGCACTGGGTTTGGTTTGGATTAGTCTTAAGGTAAGGTCTCTGCCTTTCTTTTTCTCTTCAGCTTACTAGGGAGACCCAGAAGTAACAAATTCTAGGTTAATTGATAATATAATACAATATAATATCATAAAATATAATATATTACATATGTATTATATATGTAAATTAAATCAAAACAAGATAATTTTTTGGTGTAAAGCCAGCTCCAATTGAGATCCCAAGAAGATTTTGTTTTTGTTACACTGATGCACAACGATCACTGTGATTGAAAGAAATATCAAAAAGATACACTAGATTTGAAATGAGGGCCAGAAGCTATGTTTAGCAAATTTATGGAAACAGTTCAAGAGATTGATCAAGGCTAAATGAAACACGACTTGAAAATAGACTAAGAAAAGAAGGGGCATAATTTGATCTGATTTTGGAATGGGGGATTCATTTCTCCTCCATTTTTCTTCAGAAAGGAGCAGGCCTCCAAGGGCTATCAACCCAACATGACATAAGAAGTTCTTATCTGTACTGGCTAGTTTTGTGTGTCAACTTGACACAGGCTGGAGTTATCACAGAGAAAGGAGCTTCAGTTGGGGAAGTGCCTCCATGAGATCCAGCTGTTCTCAATTAGTGATCAAGTGGGGAGGGCCCCTTGTGGGTGGTACCACCTTTGGACTGGTGCTCTTGAGTTCTATAAGAGAGCAGGCTGAGCAAGCCAGGGGAAGCAAGCCAGTAAGAAACATCCCTCCATGGCCTCTGCATCAGCTCCTGCTTCCTGACCTGCTTGAGTTCCAGTCCTGATTCCTTTAGTGATGAACTGCAACGTGGAAGTGTAAGCTCAATAAACCCTTTCCTCCCCAACTTGCTTCTTGCTTCCTGGTCATGATGTTTGTGCAGGAATAGAAACCCTGAATAAGACATTATTTTTGTCTTTCCAGTTTGTTTTAAGAAAGACACTATTCAAAACTGTAGGAAAGGTTATAAAATGACTAACTTTCATACTGAGGAAAGTAGGAGTGGATTTCCACAAGCAACCTGTTTCTTCATCGATTCAGGCTGGAAGTTCTGCAGTGAAGTTACTGGAGCGAGAGGTGAACATCCTAAAGACTGTCAAACATCAGCACATCATCCACCTGGAGCAAGTGTTTGAGTCACCTCAGGTAAAGTTCCATCAGGAGCAGCAGTTGGAAGGTTGTTATTATTGCAAAATGAATATCATTCCATTCCAAAGTAGCTCTCTGGGGCACAGTTGCTCATGTCCTTGGCAAAAATCTGTCACTAGAGATTGATGAGAACATTCTGAAGGAGTTCTATTATTGATTGTATAATTAGGTGTGTAATGATTAGATTGATGTCTTTAGTTACATGTTCTGGGTGGCACATTAGAAACAAATGTTTAAGATTAGAAAAATGTCATGCAAATCAAATAGCAAGTAGAGCTTCCTCAGAGATCCTGTCCTTCCCTAGCTGCCTTAGTCCATATACTAGAGACCATTTGGTTATTGCCATGATTAGCTTCATGATTAAATTGATAAGGTTTACCTGGCATAGTATAGAATATACTTTCTTTCCTTTTCTTTTCTTCTTTTTTTTTTTAATTATTTTTCTTTCATACAATACATCCTGACCTCATTCTCCCCTCCATTACCTCCCCTCAGTCTCCCCCCCATCCCTTCTCCCCCAGATCCACTCTTCTCCTCCATTTCCCTTCAGAAAACAACAGGCCTCCCAGGACTTTTTTTTTTTTTTTTTTTTTTTTTAGTTTATGAATTTGGGAATCACTTCTACTGCCTGGAAACATTATACTAGGCATGTGGACTGATTATCTGTTTCTTTAAATCTTGATCCCATTACTTGTTAGCCATGAGAACATGGCCAAGGTATTTAACTTCTCTCTGAGTAATTGTCTCACCTGTGAAGTGCTGAGTCATATGGCTATTGAGGGATTAAAGATTAGTGGATCTGTGGATACAATACATCCATGTCACCAGATGTTTGCTACTGTTCTTCATTTTCTTTGCCGGACTCAAAAGTAGGTACTAATAGTCAATTTGGGTTATGCATTGTACTTTATTAACTAACTGCTTGGCAACAGGGCCATAGTTGTCCTTTGTGGTGACCCTGAAGATCATACCCCTGGCCTTGTGCATATTTCATGATGCACTACTGCCACTGAGCTGCACCCTTCTGGCCTTGCACATGGTTAGTTCCCCAGCCTTGGCACAAAGCATATGCTGATTATCACTCTACTGAAGATTTGAGGAAGAATCAATCTCTTTCTCTAAACTCTCTCTCTCTCTCTCTCTGTGTGTGTGTGTGTGTGTGTGTGTGTGTGTGTGTGTGTGAGAGAGAGAGAGAGAGAGAGAGAGAGAGAGAGAGAGAATGCTTGTATGTATAGAGTTTCCTTCTTTGATACTCTTCCCTGGAAACTTTAGTTGTCTTGGTTTTTTCTGGACTCCCATCTCCTGAACTCACGGAGATTCCTCGGTCTCCAAGTTCTCCATCATGTACTCCTGTGGGCTGCACTCTTGGCTTGGCAGTTCCAAGCAGCTTCCTACCCTCACAGCATCACTGCTCTGCTCTGCAGGCTCTGATGCCACTCATTCCACAGATACCCTTCTCTCCTTATCATATCTGAATGACAGCTTTTCTTGCCCTGGGGTGACGCAACTTTTCTGAGGCTAGGACAATCAGGGCCTTACCTCATGGGCTTCTCTCTCTCACCAGCTCCACTCTATGCTGGCAAATGCTAATATCTGAAAACTATGTTTTATAAATATTTCTATTTAACATATTTAAGCAGAAGGGCAAAGTGGTCTGTTACTCTACCACCTATACAAGCAGAAGCCCAAATACTCAAGAGTTTGAAGGCAAGAGAACTGGTAATCTGTGGTTGTCTTTTTCTATATTGCTTGATTTTGATTCACATGAGCTAGATTTGCCCATAAACACACACTTGTCTAGACTTTCCACTGAAACTATTCTAAGAAGATGGATGACTATCTGGTTGTACACTGTTGATTAGCCCCTCCAACTGTGTAGTGGTTTCCCGTAAGTCTAACTGTGCTCTAAATATGCATATAATAGGCTTGAGTAATATACTTTATCACTATAACTTTGATCAGCATACATTTAACATTTTTAAAGATTTATCTTTTATTTTATGTCTGTGTACTGCCTGCATGCAGAACCCTCAGAGGCTAGAAGAGGGTGATAGTTCCCCCCTGGAACTGGAATTACAGATGCCTGTGAGCTGTCATGTGCTTGTTGGAAATAGGACCTGGGCCTTCTGGAAAAATAGCCAGTGCTCTTAACAACTGAGCAGTCTGTCTGGCCCCTCATGCATTTTAAAATTGATGTCAATTTGTATCATAACTATTGCTAATGCAACTTCCCCTTCTAAGTACTCCACTTACCATTTTATGTTCCTAGCCACCCTGCAGTGCTGTCAATGAAAAAAAAAGTATGACCCAGTTCAAAAGCTTATTTGTCAGATATTTCAGACAGTTTGAAATCCTAAAGCAGCCTAGAATTTAGTGAATCAGAACTGTGGGTCTAGGAAGAAAGATATTTACCTCTTTTCCTGCTTTAATGCATACTGACTGAATACAGAAGTTGAATTAACTGTTCTTTCAAGAACAGAACCAGACCCCCAAATCTTCAGAGCAACAAAACTCTAGAATATATGTTAGAATGGGGACATGGAGAGTAATTGTGTCTGATGGCAGGCCCATGAAAAAGGCATGCCTTTTAGCTGAGGAGAAATCTTTGACTCAGTAAGTGGCTTTACTGTGGGATATTTAAAGACATTTTACTATGCCTGCAAAGGAATGACAGACACAGGGGGCATTTCATCCCTGCTTGCTCATCGCTGTACCCGCCCACTCACTGAGTCCTCGTGTCTCTTTTCTGGCCCTTCTCATACATTTTCCTTTCCCCCATGATGGTTAATATTATAAGCCTGATGGAAGCTAGAATCATGTGGAGACAAACCTCTAGGCATACTTGCTAGGGATTATCTAGATTAAATGAGCCTTTGGTCATGCCTGTGAGGGATTATCTTAACTAGGTTAATTGAAGTGGGAAGACCCACCCAATGTGGGCAGCATTATTTTATGGGCTGAGGCCCTAGACTGAATAAAAAGAAGAAAGTTGGGGTCAGTGAGAAGGTTTGGTGGGCAAAGGTGCTTGCATCCAGGGCTAATGACATGAGTTGGGTCTACATGGTAGAAGAGAACCAAGAAATTGTCCTTTGATCTCCATAGGTATGCTGGGCCATACAGGAACACACACACACACACACACACACACACACACACACACACACACACACACACACGCACACACACGCACACACACGCACGCGCGCGCGCGTTTTAAAATCAGAATTTAAAATCATTCAAAAAAGAAAGCAAGCTGAGTACGAGCTCTTCTTGTTCTCTGCTTCTTGGCTGTGCTGTGGTATTACCTCTGCTGTGCTGTGGTGTTACCTCTGCTGTGCTGTGGTGTTACCTCTGCTGTGCTGTGGTGTTACATCTGCTGTGCTGTGGTGTTACCTCTGCTCTGCTGTGGTGTTACCTCTGTTCTGCTGTGGTGGCTTTTCCATCATAATAGACTGTGCCTTGAACTGTGATCTAGAATACACTTTAAATTACCTTTTCCAGGATAGGTTATCATGACTGGAAAAGTAACCGAGAGCCACCTCCCTTCCTTGTGTCCAACCTGTGCCTCACAGATGACCCTAGTAACATGCCCAGCCTGTGAGCTCAGTCTGGCCTTCTGCCTGTTTCTACAGGGACCATAAATGAAGTTTTCTACATTTCCAAACAAATGACAATATTTAAAAGACTAATATTTCTTTTTTTTTATTTTCTATATTCTTTGTTTACATTCCAAATGCTTTCCCTTTTCCCAGTCCCCCCTCCCCATATGTCCCATAAATCCTCTTCTCTCCACTCATTCTCCAATCACCCCTCCCTTTTCTCTGTTCTGATATTTCTTAACATTAAAATCACACCAAATTCGGCTTCCTGGATCTGTAAGCACAGCGTTGTACTGTTCATGGCTGATGTCAAGGCAGCTTCTGACTGTATTCTTATAAAAGGGACCATGTCACCCACAGATACTGTGGGTGTTTACTGTTAGGTTTGGTCTTTATAGAAAAATTTTGCTGAGTCCTGCTGTACATTCATATTGTAGTGTTCACCTAGAAATGAAAACTTGACATTTTACAGCTTCTACCTCAGGACTCCGATTTAAACACCCCCAATGCCTTGTTTCATGGGGAGTTTGGGGAGTCCACAGCCTTGAGCGTGTTATCCAAGGCTCTGTACAAACTTGTTCCAACCTTTCCTTGTTAGCTTCATCCTTCACCATATTCCTCTTTCTACGTCACAGCTTTCAGTATTATTAATACAGATCTATGTGTTATTTTAATGCTGCCCCGTTCCAGGCTTTAGGGGCTTTGTGCACTGGCCACCAGCTCTGCCTGTTTTTCTTCCACTTTCCATGCTAAGAAATAACTGCTCACATGTTCAGTCTGAAGTCTTCTCCCTCAGTGAGCATTCTCTATTCAGAGGCTGCTGTCTTCCGCAGGGCATGCTGGCTGTGACTACGTATCACATGATATTGTAACTCAGCTGAGTTCCTGAGGTCAACACTATGTCACTTGCTCCTCTGCTCCTCTTGTATTCAGGACAACAGCCTATATATAGTAGATAAGACATTTTCACATTAATAAATTAAGATTGTGAACATACTTTTGATATCTAACATACATAACCTCATAACTTTCTCTTGTTCTGCCTTTTACATCTGTAATGTCAGAAAATGTACCTTGTGATGGAGCTTTGTGAGGATGGAGAACTCAAAGAAGTTCTGGATCAAAAAGGGCACTTCTCGGAGAATGAGACAAGGCTGATAATTCAAAGTCTTGCGTCAGCCATTGCATATCTACATAACAAGGGTAAGAAGAGGACTGTGTTCCTCACTGTCTCTCCGAATGGGAATACATCCCTATTGTTTCAGTGGGATGGTCTTGAGGACTCATAATCACATTGGTAGAATTTGGTAATGCAAGTATATTTTCCATATTTTCCCTTTTAATTGTATTTATAGACATTTTAATTAGCAACAATGCAATCATGAGATCATACTATCCAAGAAAAGCAGTCATGATCATTCTTATATTAGAAGTTTAAAATTGGCTAATTTGATAAAAAAAAGTAGATAAAGTGAAATTTCCCAAAATATTTGTATACCAATGTCATTAAAAATGTATATGTTCTAGCTTTGTAAAATAGTAGGCTTCAGTTTTAGAGTATCTTGGGTTCAAAGCAGAAGGAACAGAAGTTTTCAGTGCATACCTTGGTGCCACATGTGCAGAGGGACTCACATTATGGTACTCTAAACTGTATATTTTACATTAGAATTTTTTTTGTATTTTATTTGTATTTTTATTATATTCAACACAATATATATTTATATACCAATCATAAAATAATGGACATGTTATTAATGAACATAAAAAGATAAAAGTCTTCTTGTTTGTTTCTTTTGTTTTTAGTAGAGCTTAAAATCTTGGCTCTTACTGTGGTACAACCCCCAAATAAGAACCATTTTTAGACATTGGAGTTCATTGTAATAAGGCTGTACTTGAATGTCCCCTACATCACCAAAGGATTTTACCTCCATAGTAGCTAAGAGTTGACAGTTCTGCTGCTCCAAGGAATGAATTTTAGGCACAATTATTTGGATACAGATTTCCTGCTATAGTCAAAGTTATTTGACTTGAGTGATTGTCATCATTCTCAGCCCATGGGGAACATGTTACATTCATTTAAGAAATGGTGTATGTATTAAGATGGTTTGTCCCTGAAGTCATTCATCAACTGTTTCAATGAACAATGGTTCTGCTTGGAGGGTGGCACAGACATTAGGTGAGGGTAAGATTCTGTTTCATTGGCTGTGATGATTTTGAAAAGCATTCATCTCAGAAACAGTAACTTATAAGGTCATCTTCTTCAAAATTTATACAATAATTACAAATATCAAGCAAAACATTGTCTCACTCTTTGTTGTTCTCTTAAAAGCCACCTCCCAAGTTGTCTACATTTCTTTTGGCTGATTTTGAAATATGTAAGCTGTTCTGAAAACCATAGTATAGTATAAAAACATCAAATAAAAAATCCTACTTATAGAGAGGCTGAGAAAGGAAAAGCATGATTTCAAGACCATTATGAGTTACACGGCAAGACATGGCACGTACAAAAAAGCAGAAAGTGTATATGGATTGCACAATATTGGACATATCTTTCCAATTACCAAAAAAGAGAGACCACTGAGTGACAGCCAACCAATTTCTAATTCCTCATATTTTTGAATTCCAATAGATTAGGATATGTTGGTAATATTAATTTTTATATTAAGAGATATTAAGGAAAAGTGATTGTTACTTCCTGTTATTTTTGTTGTTAGAGGTGAAATTATGTTTGTGTGGATTTGTAGAAAGATTACTTTCTTGCTTTTTCTAGGGTGTAGCTTCCCTCTTTGTGTTGGGATTTTCCATCTATTATCCTTTGTAGGGCTGAATTTGTGGAAAGATATTATGTAAATTTGGTTTTGTTATGGAATATCTTGTTTTCTCCATCCATGGTAATTGAGAGTTTTGCTGGTTATAGTAGCCTGGGCTGGGCTGACATTTGTGTTATCTTAGGGTCTGTATGACATCTGCTCAGGATCTTCTTGTTTTTATAGTCTCTGGTGAGAAGGCTGGTATAATTCTGATAGACCTGCTTTTATATGTTACTTGACTTTTTTCTCTTACTGATTTTAATATTCTTTCTTTGTTAGTGCATTTGGTATTTTGATTATTATGTGATGGGAAGAATTTCTATTCTGGTCCAGTCTATTTGGAGTTCTATAGGCCTCTTGTATGTTTATGGGCATCTCTTTCTTTAGGTTAGGGAAGTTTTCTTCTATAATTTTGTTAAAGATATTTGATGGCCCTTTAAGTGGGGAATCTTTACTCTCTTCAATACCTATTATCCTTAGGTTTTATCTTCTCTGTGTCCTGGATTTCCTGTATGTTTTGGGTTAGGATGTTTTGTCTTTTTTTTTTTTTTTTTGCATTTTCTTTGACTGTTGTGAAAACATTTTCTATGGTATCATCTGCACCTGAGATTCTCTCTTCTATCTCTTATATTCTGTTGGTGATGCTTGCCTCTATGACTCTTGATCTCTTTCCTAGGCATTCTATCTTCAGGGTGGTCTTCCTTTGTGATTTCTTTATTGTTTCTAGTTCTATTTTTAGATCCTAGATGGTTTTGTTCATTTCCTTTGCCTGTTTGATTGTGTTTTCCTGGAATTCTTTAGGGACTTTTGTGTTTCCTCTTTAAGGGCTTCTACCTGTTTACCTGTGTACTCCTGTATTTCCTTAAGGGAGTTATTTATGTCCTTCTTAAAGTTCCCAGAAATCATCTTGAGAAGAGATTTTAGATTCTAATTTTGCTTTTCTGGTGTGATGGTGCATCCACAACTTGCTATGGTGGGAGAATTGGGTTCTGATGATGCCAAGTAACCTTGATTTCTGTTGCTTATGTTCTTACACTTGCCTCCTGCCATCTGGTTATCTCTATTGCTACCTGCCCTTGATGTATCTGACTGGAGCCTGTCCTTCCTGTGATTCTGGGATCCTGTGATCCTGTGATCCTGAGATCCTGGGTGTGAGTTCCTGGGAGTCAAGCTGCCTCTGGGACCCTGAGATCCTGGTGACCATGCTCCTGTGTTCCTGTGATCCTGTGATCCTGTGACCCTGGGTGTGTAAAAACACCTGCCAGTGGATCTTCCTCTGGGTGTTTTGGGACTGGCTTCAGAGTTTGTATCTAAGGTCTGTGCAGGTCACCTACCCAAACTGGAAGGCTTATTGGTATTTTTTAATCCAATTGGTTTTGACAAGTGTATAAGAACATTATCCATTAAGGGATAATTACCATGTGGGATAATTTAACAATTCTTTTAAAAATCACATTTAAAAAGAGGTCTACTTATTCTAATAGCCTTGCTGTCTCCATGTCACCGCTGCCCCTTTGTTCCATACTCTTCTCTCCTCTCAGGTTCTTAGGTGTGACTTTAGAATGTTCTCGTTTTACACATGAGAAAGTACTTGTTCCACAAAGGTCAGTAACTGGCTTTGAGATCTCAGCTTCCTCTGCACCTACAGTATTGTGCCCATTCCTGTTGTTACAGAGAAGAAGGGATTAAGAATCAAGGCCCCTGCACCTCCAGGGTCTTAGGCTAGTGGGAGAAGGAGATGGAGTAAGTGTGGTAATTTCTTAATGGAGAGTTGTGTAAAGTATGGAGAGCACAAGTGTATGTCAGAATTACATTGAGAGATACAGACTCAAGCAAAAGAGAATGATTTTAGGTGAGGAAAGGCTTGCCAAGGCTGAAGGCCATGCCTTTGTCAGTTCTCTCTTGTAGGGTGATACATTTTTTTTTTCCCAGTGTAGTTCTATAAAATCCTAACAGCATTTTTTGGGGTGTGATTTTTAATTATTCTAAAAAAGGGTGATAATAACCAAGATAAAAATGTGGGGTTCTAGGGTGCTTTGACTCATCAAGGATGAAAACATATGATAAAAATACATTAATTAAAATGGTATGTTATATATAAGTGGAGACTAGTAGAGTAACAGAATCTCTAAGAGTTCCACAACAAAGTCTGGGTCATACATGAGAACTGTATGTGATTAGCTGTCCTTGTCAGTTCAGGTCCAGTCCAGCTGCATTTTCCTACATGTTATACACTTAACTTTCTACAACTTGACAAATGCTTGTTGTGGCTGTGAACTCAGCCAGTTATTTGCAGAGGAATGTTTAATACATTATTTTAATGTACATAGAAATCTCACTTCAACTCTGACCTGTTCAACAAGAGATTTGTGTTCCAAGATTTGCATTTTTTATTTTAACCCATGAATAGTCAGAGAATGTATGATGATATTTTAGAAAAATGTAGTTTATCCACATGAGTGTTAAAATGTTTATGCTGACAGTAACATTAAACATAGGCACAATCCCCTATTTAGAGACCTAAATAGGGTATTGGATACAGAAAGCCTTTCTGGGCTTGTGGTGTGGCCCAGATTGCCTTCATTCTCCTAGGAATACTCAGCCTCAGGTAGATCCCTTTCTGCACTCACTGGGCTGAGACACTAGGTTTGCACAACAGGGAGCATGCAGAGATGAGAAAATGGCTTCTGATAGAGATGTAGAGAAGTAAGTAAGTAAAAACAGCAGAGGGAAGCACCCCACGGCCTTCCCTCCTCCTGTTCTTGTCAGCCCTGTCTGTGTCCTCCCTAGCCTTCTGTTGCTCACCTTGCTTGTCTTCTTTTCTTGGTAGATATAGTGCACAGAGATCTAAAGCTGGAAAACATAATGGTTAAAAGCAGCTTTATAGACGATAACAATGAAATGAACTTAAACATAAAGGTAAGAGCCTAGAGATACTACAAAATACTAGCTGCAGACATCTTAGATACATTTTGGTGACTTTTAAATATAAGCCATTTGTGCTAAGAAGTTAAAAATTTACAAAAGAAATTGTAACTGATGAAAATAATTTCATGAGCTAAGTGATGCTACCCAATGTGTTTTTCAAAATGCATATTCCTTTGGATAGTTCTAAAGCATTAGTTAATAGCAAGCAAACAGATGCTCCGAATTTTAATTAATTTCAAAATTATGTCTGGTAATTAGATGTAAATGTGTTACAGATTTAGAGAAAAACACACCTTGGCTGTGCTTTTGATACTAAATTAATGCTACAGTCTGAATTTCTCATTGAAATTTTTCTTGAGTATTAATATTTATGTCTTAACCACAATTAACGTGCCAAGTGTTTATTCTTGAAGATTTTATTCAAACTAAGTGTTCCTTAATGTCAAATAAATGATGGAATACATTATTTATTACTTAGCACTTTAATAGTGGCTGCTTTCAAAATATGTGCAAGTGTTAACTTCAGACTCAAATGTGCCTTTAAGTTGTGGGTGCTGAAGCTAACTCTGTATGCAGTATAAACAGTCTCAGCAACACCGCTGCTGCCCCTAGTGAATGTTCTTTCTTGTTCTACAGTAAACTCTATGCAGGCAGGAATTTCGGCTATTTTATTCCTTGATAGATTGTACAGGAATGTCTGAAACAGAATATGATCAGTTAATTTTCGGTAAGCTAGTGACTCAGTGCTCTCCAAATAATGGAAGGAGATGAAGGCTTTAATATATTTCGTATTTGTAGAGATGTTGTATGGAGAAAGATAGATATCATATGCCAAGTGGTATATTTATGGAAACCTCTGGAATAATTGATTCAAGGCATGCTGATGCACACTTGTATTCCCAGCACCTGAGAGGCCAAACCAGGAAGATGCCATGAGTTTAAGGCAAGCCTGGCTACTTTGGTCATCTGAGCTGCAGAGTGAGACCCCATATCAAAGGAGAGAAAGAGAGAGAGAGAGAGAGAGAGAGAGAGAGACAGAGAGACAGAGAGACAGAGAGACAGAGAGACAGAGACAGACACAGAGAGAGACAGAGACAGAGAGAGAGACAGACAGAGACAGAGACAGAGAGACAGACAGAGAGACAGAGGGAGAGAGAAAGGGAGAGGGAGAGGGAGGAGAGGGAGGGGGAGAGGAAGAGGGGAAGAGAAAGGGGAGAGAGAGAGAGAGAGAGAGAGAGAGAGAGAGAGAGAGAGAGACATGGGCTGAATGTGACTTGGCAATCTGATGTGTTAACTAAGGGCCTTTCCTTGCCCTTTGTCAGGTATTGTCAGGTTTGAGTTTAGTGTGAATAGAGACTCTGAGCTTTGCTTGTATGATGCAGAAGTGAGCCATGTTTCTACTGTGGGTACACGGCATTCCATTTTGAAAGACAACCAAGGGTACACTCCAAATATTTAATAACTGAAGGTGTAGTTACTGATCTTTAGGGTGGAGCAGGGGACTGAAGTTGCAGCAAAGGCCTTCAGCCCATCTGTGGCCAAGCCATGTAGAAGTGGGCCGTTTTCTCCTTCTCATTTGCTTAATTTTAAATAGTGTAGTAATATTTTAATTAGTATACTCTAACTCACAAGGAAAATAATAATGATGAAAACAAAGTAGTCACTAGTTATACATAGTTTAAAAGTCTTAATGAGTGTTGATAAGGATAATTATTTGGATTTAAACAGTGCTTTCAGTGGCCCATAACTCTATTATCAGAAAAATAGAGAATATAATCCAAGGCTAGACTGTATTTTGCAATGCAGGAACTTATAAATAAAAAATCTTTATTAAGAAGTTAATAAAAGGTGTGATCAGTTAACATCATGGGTTCTCTGTATCAAGTTTCCTTTCCACCTAGAGAGGATGGGTAGGCAGAGAGGGCAAGTCAAGTCTTTTATTATGATAGGAGGAAAAGCCTATCCCCAGGAAGTGGACAGAAGTCACTGGATGACTGAGTCCATGTGTCTGTTCTTAGGTGACTGATTTTGGCTTGGCTGTGCAGAAGCATGGCTCCAGGAGTGAAGGCATGATGCAGACTACATGTGGAACTCCTATCTATATGGGTAAGTGAGGAGACTGGAAATAGGTAGAACTCCTGCAGGGTGTGGTAGCCTGTGATCCCATCATGTGGGAGGCTGAGACAGGAGGATTGCCATAGACTCCACGGTGAGCTCTGATTCAAAGACTCACCATACCTGTGGGCCACAGCACTTTATTATCCTGTCTCTTTCCACCATTTCCCCTCTCATTCCCAGTAATTCCCAGTGCTCTCCATTACCACACTCAGCTGTGCCTGAATTGTACGCTGTGTGCTCATTGGTGTCTTGTGTTCCATGGAATGGCTTAGCTACTTTATCACGCTGTGCTTGTATCACTAGTTTATCTGTTTTTATTGCTGAAAAGTATACTTCGTTCATTGCTTTTTTTGCCTACTTGATGCATAAAGTTTTTAAATTGTTTTATCTTACAAGGGAAAAGGCTACTTTAGATTCTGTTCATATCCTTCCATTGGCAAAAGACATCTGGTCTGTAGTTACATGGGGAAAATATATCCTGCACCCTGAGCTTTATGCCTGCTTATTAGTTGTCTACACTGATAACAAGTGAGAGAACAAGAGGGAAGACAGATGGTTGCGGAGCTTTGCTGACTTCCTAAATGGCTCCTTGGCACAAATACTCTGGCTTCTGCCTCCCTGAGGGCCGGGGTGACAGTGCAAGTTGAAATGCCCCTGATAATTAAGAAGACTCTGAAGAGTGGAGGCCAGGAGTCCTAGGTCCCTGCTCTGGGGTGCTGCAGTAAAGGACAGCAGCCTGAGTTGAATCTGACTTTGGAATTCGCCTTCATGATAGACACAGCCGTGGAACAACTTGCACTTTGATGGTTCTGTATTTTAAGCCTTACTTGCCATTAAGGACTGCAAGAACACACTATAATTGCTAAAAGAGGAGTACTGTAAGGTTTCAATTATTTGGAGACAAATTGTTCAACTTGTGAACTATTAGAGTTCTCCTGTGTATGTTTTGGCTTCTGTTCGTTGTTTTCCACTCCTTTTAATGATAGAGAGTAAGAAAATTAAAATTCCATTTGCTTTTAGTAGTTGTTATAAAAGTGTGTGTGTGTTTGTATGTGTGTGTGTACAAGTATGCAAGCACAAGGCCAGTGTGTTTGTGGAGAAGACTGGGAGTATTCTCTTGATAAGCACATAGCTTTCCCATAACACTTATAAAGTAAAACCCTAAAACTTCATCTTTAAAGCAAATGCTATGTTGTGAACCCCTGTGTTAGCAGAGAGCGGAGAAGGGACTCACTCATCCTTGGGCCCTCATCCTGCACTGGCCATCATTCGTGTTTGCCCTAGTCTTAGGGGCGTGTGCTTTATAGTTCAGTTGTCTTACCTAGAAAATGTGGGAAATAATACATATTCTGTCATTATAGTGTTGTGAAATTACAAGCATTATCATTATTCTGCTGAAGTGGTTTATAACCACAATATTAGCTTTTCTTTGAGTTCAGATTTGCACATATTTGCCTTGATTTAAATAATATTTAGCAAAGTTGTGTGTTTCCCTCTTTTTGGGGAGAATCTAAGATATTATTGTCTTATTATAACTATGCTGTATTTGTAAAATCACACAATCATTTCATAGGAATAAAGAATTGCACATTTAGCAAAGCAGTTTATGCCATCGTCCCATTAGGAGCTAATTGATAGGAGTGAGGATTTGGTGACATCAGTTGGAAGGCCGGTACATTATTCATTCAGCATCTGCTGTTGGCTCTTTTTTCCCTCCAGAGGAATAAATTACAAAACACATCAGCACATTTTTCATGCTTTGTGTTTAAGCATTTAAAAGTAATTTATTGTATTATTAATACTACTTTATTTCTACTTATTTGGCAGCACCAGAGGTCATCAATGCCCATGACTACAGCCAACAGTGTGACATTTGGAGCATAGGTGTCATAATGTACATTTTGTAAGTAGCTTCCTGAATGCCCAGTGTAAATAAAAGTGAAGTCTCTGACTGTAGATTGACATAGATTTTAAATTAAAACTAAGCAATATATTTTTAAAGGAGTCATTTAAAATCCAACGGGGCTGCATCCCGAGGGCCTCTCGCTAGGCCTCAGGGTCGCCTCCTAAGTATTTGTTTACTTTATACATTCACATCGTTCAGTTTTGCTTCGCACTAATCTACAAATGCAACAGTGTCCCACATGTTCTCAGCTAAGTGGAAATCTGTCCTCCCTGGTCCCCTGCCGCAGCTTAGGGCTTTATCTGCAGCCCATCAGGAATAGGGAATTGAGGCCACCTGGCCCCAGTGCTGCGGGCACAGCGGGGACTGGGTAGAGGTTGCTTTAGGATTAAGAGAGTGTGTTGTATTCTCAGTTCCCACAGCCCCGTGAACGCCTGCATAATCCTTGCTCGTCCTTCCCTCTCACTCTCATGATTCAGTCAAATCCTAGGTCCGGAAGTGTTTGCCTGTGAGGTGCTGCACCCATTCCTGGTGAGAACATCTCCCCTTCTCTTGGCCCTATCGGTTCATCTTTCTGGCTGTCTTTCCTGCTTCTGCTCATCCTCCACTTCATCTGCTGTTCACACTGCTCTCAGGGTTGTCTGTCTATATCATACTCTTTTTGGACTAAAGCCCTCTGATGATTACTCCTTGCTCTAAAAAGTTATCAGAATATTTGACATGGTGTGACCTAGCAAATCATTTAACTTTAGCTTCTTTTTCCAGTCTTGGGCTGCATGTGTGTTTTCATGTACTTAACTTTTCTGTGATGACTCTCTGCTACTCCTTCTCATGCGCACTCTATGCACTCTACATTGCATGGTGTGTGTGTGTGTGTGTGTGTGTGTGCCGTGAGTGCTTACCCTTTTCATCTTTGAACTTCTCTCCCAGTTGGGCCAAACGCTAAAGCTTTCTATTTCCCTAACTTCTACCTTACCATGTAATATGCATTTATTATGTATAAACTTTCCTGCATTCCACATAGGATTTAAGACATCATTCAAAATAGTAACCCCCCAATGCCCCCCCCCCACATGCCCAATACTGCTGGGATGCTAGTTTAGTTGTTAAGTGCCTGCTTAGTGCACAGGAATTCCTGGTTTTATCTCCAGCATTGTATATTGTATACACCAAGTGTGGTGGTTCATGCCTGCAATTTCAGCTTAGGGAAGTGGAGGCAGAAGGATAAGAATTCCAAGGTTACCCTTGGCTATGTAGTCTAGTCTATTCTAGGCTGAGCTACATGAGACCCTGTCTCAATGTAACAATAGCAATGCAAATATAGAAATATTTAAACATTAAGGTTTGCTTGTACATGTGTAGCTTTGATAGCGCTCATTGCATGGTAATATTATAATATTCTATCTTATCTGTTTCTTTGTTTTAAGTTCATGGAAGTTCAAATTATCCATCTTCTGGCATCATTCTTCATCATTCTCTGGCATCTGATATAACAGTCAGCCCATATTAAGTGCTCAATACACACGTTAAATTGAATTAAGTGAATTGTCTAAGAGGTGTTCTGAAAAGTTAGTGACTACTGGTCTTGTCTTTCAGCAATTCCGAACATTTTAACGTCGATGCAACGTTAGTTTTATGGTCATGCTGGAGATTTTGCTATGCACCACCTCTTCCATATCATGTCTAAATACTAACATCAATGTATAACATTTTCACAGTTGTGTGAAATGGAAGATGGTTGGTCCACATGCATCATTGCTTAGACAGCATGGAGTATGAAGGAATTCATAAGGCTTTGATCATTGTTTTGTGCCAATTACAATCATGGTGCAAATATCCAGAGTTTTGTCAATTAAAATGTAACTATTTTAATAAATCTTTCATACTGTTAAGAGTGTATACATAACAAAAGTCCATATTGATCTGCATAATGAATCATTACAAAATCTGTATGGTGTTTGCTACTTTTTGAGATTGCTATTAAGGAAAGCCAAGCATATTATATACCTTTTATTTTTTTCTTCTTTCTTAAATATCTAACTTGAATATTTCTGCTCCAGAGTGTAGCTTCACATCATTGTAAAGGCATCTTCCTTTCTTTGCAGAAGATTCTCACTTAGCTCACCAGTGCCTACGTATTAATCTGTTTGAGCCCCATGGCACTATAGATAATTCCCTTCACCCTGAGCACAGCACATTACCTTCTCCATGAGGGCTATTTTCTTGTTTATCAGTTAACTTGGATTCATTTCTACTTAATTGGACAATGATAACATACATTCTCAAGGTGAAATTAACATATATAAATACTCTTTATGGCTCCTGCCCTCTGCTGTCCTGATTCCTATGAATGGAACAGAAAATAATAGAAAGCATTAAGAGGCATCTTTCATGTCATGGCTTCCCTTTTCTGGATGTGCTAGGAAATTGCTGTCATAAAGTTCCATATGCTGCTGATTGACCAACCATTAGATACATTTTGCGTAAATAAAATTGCAAAGGACAGAAAAAAATGGAAAATTTAAAATATAGCCCTTAAGCTATAGTTGCATGCAGAAGCTGCTAAGAAATTGGGACCCATGCATATCGCTGCTTGATAACAGGCTCAATGAGCTGAGCCTTAGCTAGCCTGTGCTTGTTATAATAGATAGTAATTGTCCACACAGCCATTTCCCTGGTTATTTTCTTTTTGTGTCCTATGGCTTTTAAAATTCCATTTTAAAACTAAGCAATAATAAAGCAAGTAAGAAGAAAGAAGTGTCAGAATGAGCTTGAGAAATAAAAAGTATAAAAGTGAGAATTTGTACAACAGCTTGACAACTACTGATCTGCCAACAAGAAGCCCTTGCAGGAGAAGCTCTCTGCTCCAGCCTAAGGCCCTCACTGCTAGGAAAGTTCATCTTCACTGTCATGAAAAGTACCAAAATTTAGCTTGGTCAGAAAATGTTCATATTTGGATTTTTAGAATAAAGCTTAGAAAATACAACTGAATAAAGTCAGTGAAAACATGAAGTGTAAAAGACTCAGGCTTTCTTAGACTGGGGACAGAGCATACTTTGGCAGCTGTAATGGAGGAATGCCCTTTGGTTTTTAGTGAAGGTGGAAGGTATGTGCTTGAGAGTTAAGTCCTTGGCAGGCAACATGGCCATTGCTGTGTCACCTCCTGCTAGGATGTCCCTGGGCATAGCTGTTGCTTGTCTTCAGGGTTGTCCTATGATGATGATGATGGTACCTGAGAATAGACTCTGAGGCACTGAACTCAACTCAGAAGTATACTGTTACAGTTCTGGCCTAGATCAGCTAATAGAATCAGCTTGGTTGGCTTTCCCCAAGCTCTGCTAAAAAGAAGCTATCAAATAGATCCTGTGTTATAGATGCAGATGGGCCATGCTTGCTTCAACCAGAGTGTTTGGGTTGTACTGGTGCTGATGTTTTGCTTACCCAGCATCCACCCTTTCTTACTGATGATTTCCTTCTGACTTTCTTCTTTTGAATACTACTATTGAGGACTTGTGCCTCTTTTAATCCCTTTCAGCTTTGCCTCAGAACCTATAGAAATTTCCAGGGTTAGTCTCTAATTTTATTGTTACCATTACTAACATTTGATTTAGTATTTACCACGCACAAAACTCTTGCCTGGCCATCACACTCTGATGAATTTTGGTAGTCTCTGATAACCCATGTGCTTCCATAATGGTGTACAGTATGGACTTCTAAGTGGCCTTCTCTCCTTGCTTACGTCACTGTTTCTGTCCATTTGTCCTTTCACACATTCCTGCCTTGTAACCCTTTTATCCTAGTATCTCCCAAACCTGCAGAAGCCTTGGGGCATTTGCAGATCTGAGGCCTCAGTGCACAGGCATTCCTCTACTGTGTCATTTCTCTCAGCATTGAGAGGAGACCAGCTCTGAGCTTGGATGGCTCCCTGGCGTCTACGTTCAGCCAGAGAGCCAGTCCTCTCTCCTTCCCATCTGCTACCTACCAAGTATCACTGCTTCCAAGTCCTATAGAAAGTTGATTTGTGATAGTCTTACACTGAAAACATTTGAACAAAATGACTGCCTTTGTTTAGACTGTGTGGAGAGCCACCCTTTTTGGCAAATTCAGAAGAAAAGCTCTTTGAATTAATAAGGAAGGGAGAACTACAATTTGAAGATCCAGTCTGGGATTCTGTAAGTGATTCTGGTGAGTATTGACTTGTTATTATTTACCAAAGCAAACAATTAATATAAAGAAATCATTCACTAATAAAACTGTTGTAAATATCTGATTAGTCATAAATATACTTTAGAATTCAACAATATTTGCTTGTGGAAAAAGTGATATCTTTACTTGTGATTATCCATGGTTAAAACTTCCACAAAACAAAATAAAACTAAACTGAACTAAAAATATCAATTAAAAAATTAAAGTAGAAACTTAGTGTTTTGAAGCCAATTTTTACTATAGATCATTAATCCAGGTTATCCATCAATGAAAGGCATTCAAACTTATTTCTTTATTCGATATATTTTTTATTTACATTTCAAATGATTTCCCCTTTTCTTTGGCCTGTGTGTTGATGATACTTGCCACACTTTGTATTATGCAATCATAACCCAAATAAATGGGAAAATATATAATTTTTGTTTTGCCTTGTTTTTGTTAGTTGTATTGTAAGATGTCTCTCTCTTTGAGTTGTCTCAATTTTTTTTGGCTCATCTCAGATTTTTTGATTCAAACTATCCTCCTTTCTCAGCTTCTTAAGTAGCTGGGGCTACCAGCCTTTGTCACCTTGACCAGCTGGTGTGTGTGTGTGTGTGTGACATTAACTGAGGTTAATTGAAATAAGATTTCATGATTTTCTCCCCTTTATTTGCAGCAAAAAATGCTTTGAAACAACTCATGAAAGTAGATCCTGCTCACAGAATCACAGCTAAGGAACTTCTAGATAACCAATGGTTGACAGTAAGTTATGACACTTTTTTTTTTAAAAAAAACTTTTTGTCTGACATCACTCATTTTACACGGTCTTGTAGTCTTAAAACCGTCAATTAGCTCCATTTTCTGACAAGTTTAAAAGGAGTAGTGAGTCTTGACACATTTCCGAAATGGGCATTTCCAAATGGTTACGACTGTCACCACAGTTGCTTGTATGTATTTATAGACATTTAAATGAACTTTGTTCTTTGTCATGGATGCTTCATGTCCAGTAGAACGGAACTGAGAAATGTCTTATGAAATTGATGCAGAGTGAAGCAGATGGGACAGGTTCCAGATGTGATGCTCTAGAACTTGTTATAGTTCACTCAGCTCTCTAGGAACAGATAGTCTTTGGGGGGACCTTGGAAAACATGTCTCCAAATGGGCTTCAATACCTAGGATGAAATATTTATTCATTTATTTGCATGTTGTACCATTAGACTACAAACCTTGGGTGTAGGCACTTTGGCCTCTGCATTCCTGTACCTGAACAGGACCCAATAATAGAACTTGAAGGAGGTTGCTATGAGTCTTTAGCTGGAAACCTTGCTATCTAGTTGAGTGTCTTTATTTCCCAGATTTCTGTGTTAGTCACCGTTGTCACCTAATGAGATGTGAAGGAAGTATACAATCTCTTAGTGGAGCAGGCAAGGCACTCTTCCAGACTTTCCTCTTTCCTGGTGAGTTGGAATGTGATGGCTGGTGATTGAGTAGCCATGCTAGACAACAAAGCAGGACTACAAACTGGGGTTGGTAAACAACTATTAAATACAAAGCCCTACGACTTGAAGTTCACAGTTACCATGCCAACTCATTCCAGAGTTTTCTATTTTAATATAAAGCTTTTTGTTTTTAATCTTTAGGACACTTTGAAATATGCAAGCAAGCCTAATCCCACTTATTACAATTATCAATAAGCAATGAATTACTGAATACTGAGTGATTTCTTTTGAGTGACTAATCACTAAGTCAGTAGGTCCATAGAGATCTCAAGAAAAGTCTTGAGACTTGATACTAGAAGTCACAAGTGCTGTATGAGATAGTTATTGTCAATATCCACTAAAAGTTAAGTATTTATTCAGCTAGGTACTATGTTAGGCACCAAGCATACAAATGCAATTATATTTGAACTGAAAATTATTGTGTAGTTATATTCTTAAAGTCATTCCAGTCATGAGATGGGCAATGACTTAGAGACAGAGAATTTGGTAAATATTGAAGAACCATTCTGAGAGGTGGTATCAGTCTAAAAAGCATAGCAATAACAGAAACAAAGAAAAATACATGTGAGAGACAGGTTTTAAAACTGTGACTGAAAGGTTTGCGGATGGACTCAGCAGCAGGGTACTTACACGGTGTGTCAAAACCCTAGGTTTGATATTGAGCACTGAAGAAAAAGGGTGAGAGTTGGAGGGGCTGGGAAATGTGAACCATAGACTATGATGATGGAGCACATGAATGACAACGACATGGGGGATGAGTGAATGAGATCTAGTGTTTGCTGTAACAGCTGGTAGAGCATGCTTCCATTTGTCAAGATGAGGACAGCTATGGCAGAGTAGATTCCTCCTGTGGTGAGTCAAGAGCTCTGAATTAGGTATGAAAACATTCAAATGCTGTGAGACAGGCAAGTAGGCATGTCACACAGATCAATAGATATAGGTCAGGAACTGTGTGATCAATAGATATAGGAAAATCATGAGTATGTAGATGCAATGGAAAACCACTGGGCTGAGGAGATAAATTAGGAAACAAGCAAAGACAGATGAGGCCTGGATATGTTTAGATATCATAAATATATTATGGTATCAGTTTTTAAATTCTCTAATTTTCCTTTGACAAATTTGAGTCATTTCTTTGAATAACGGCTCTTTTTTTTTTTTAAGGCTAAAACCTAGTTTTCAATCAAGAGTGTATTATATCTGCCCTCTTCTGTAACTATTTTGATCTCTTCTGGGATTCTATGCTGTAATTATTTCTGGCCTAAAGTAATTGTGCAAATGAGTTAGCTGCGAGATCATTGTAAAAATGTATGGAGTAGACTTGTGGTACAGGAAAATAAAGAGTTGTAAAACAGATGGTATGCCTTAGAATTTATCTCCTTCCAGCATCGCACAACATTCGGGTTTGGCCATTTAATTATTTGTTTTCTAATTAGTACAGCTTTATTTCTGGCTTTGGTCATTTTTCCAGAAGTCTCCATCTTCAAGCCTCTAACATTTGTCTCTCTGAAGTCTTTGCCAAATGGATAAAAAGTGACAGATATTGTGTACTATATTGGACTCTCTTAAGTTCAGTGTATGAAATTTAGAATGCTGGCATTTTACAAACTTCTGAAAGGCGTGACTCGTTTCTTCCTAACACTTGATGTCTTCCTTCCTGCAATTCATGTCTTCTGTTTGAAATAGTCTAAAGAGAAGAAGATGGTTCCCCCAGAGCCTCACTGCTTCATAGCAGAGCCTGTTTTTCTCAGCATCTATTGCTCAGTAACATTTTCTTTTCAAAGAGCTTTATTGGACAAAAAGTGTCTGTAGTTTAGCCTATGTATTGTGCATTTTGAAGCATGGTTCATATCTTAAAAGTATTCCAAGAAAAAGAATTATTTTTCTGTACACATTTAAGTGAGCAGAATTTCAAATAAATGTAGGTGCCACCCTGGTTTCAAAAGCTGAATGGTTGATGTGAAGAAAGCAGCCGAGATGGCTGCTCCAGCAAGGGCAGAGTTTGAAGAGACCTCCTCTGGCTGCCAACATGTGGTTATTTTCTGTGTTAGCTGCTTCGCCCTTCCTCTTTCCCATCAGCCTCAGATCAGGGGATGGACATTTCTTACTAGACTATTTCAGTGGCCTCTTGTTTTCTTCAAATACCTAGGTCACAGGTTAACACCAAGAATTTACATTTTAAAAACATATGTCTGAGGAATCTCTTCTGTCTGCTTACATTTTAAAACCACTGGTATAAATTAGTTGAATTATTTTTCTTCTGTGGCTTGTGAAAAGATAGCTCCAAGTTCCAAGCTTTGTTAGAATTTTTCAAACATGGGTAAATCCTTCAACATGTTTTTAATACATGCTGCTAGGTCACAGACTCCCTAGCAGCCCCTTCCTCTCCTAGAAACTAAGCTCATCTCCCCCTGTGACTCTGACTCTCTCTCTCTCTCTCTCATACAGAGTTGGTAAGAAAGGATGCTGTGCTATGGCCTTTGAATCTCTCCCTCTTGCAACTACAGGATAAGTTTGTGGTTGTACCTAGTCCTGCCTCTGTGTCTGCCCTTGACTTGTTGCCCAGGCCAGCCTAGATCACATGCTATGAAGCTTGCCCCCACGCTCCTATTCATGAGTCAGAAACTCCCTTTGTTCTTTGGAACTAAGGATGTGTCTGTCCCTTCAGTGCCCCTGTCACATGACATGGGGTGTTTTTTCTGCTAATGTAGCTCCTCTTGTAATTTGAAGAGAAGACTGTTTTCAAGGTCTTGTCATGCTCCCTACGGCCTGATGCTCTGACTTGTCTGATGCTCTCCCACTCAAAACTGGATGATGGCTGTCAATGGTTGTGAGGCCCTCTCTCTTATAAGCTTATCCTCATGGGTCATTTATTATGTGTTAACTCCTTACCACAAACTTGCTATTCTTTCTTTACTGCTTAATACCCACCATCTGTCAGGCCCTGCGCTAGATAATAAAATGTAGTAAGCACATAAAAGGCATGGTCTCTGACACAAAGAACTTACAATGTAGTAAAAAAAGAAAGAAACAAAAAAACAAAGAAAGAAAGAAAAGAAAAAAGGCCATATGTAACATGTATGCAAGAGGGCAGACACAGGGAATGTCTAGATGATAGGTAAAGGGACAGGTGTTCAGAAGCCAGGAGGTTTAATCTGACAGGCAGATAAGATGCTGAAGTAAATGAGTGGGAAAGGAAACTGAGGAAGAGAAGATAGCTGTGAAGGGATTACATCCCAGGTCAAAGGTTTTGCCTTCATTCCATAGTGAGGAACAATTGTGGGCAAGGCCAGCTTGTCAGGTGGCTTATTTTAAGTGAGTCAACATCCATTAAATACCAACCCATATCTTACCAAAGACAAACCACATACTCTCTCCCACAAACCATTTCCCAGGGGCTGAAGTGAGCACTTTGCTGTGGCCATGCTCTGCAGAGGCTCTGGTCACCATGGTCGGGACACAGTTCTGGGATAGTCTCTCCCGGTGCATAGACAGGACCTTTGTTCATTAATTTACAAATTGTTATTCAAGCTTTAGCCCTTAGCTTCTGGCCTTTAGCCTTGATAGACACACCTGTAGGAGGATGGAAATGTGCTGCCTAACTAATTATGGGCTATTTTTCCCCCATATATTTTCATCCTAAACATTGTAAAATTCCTTCTGCCATTCTACTACATAGTTTCTTTTGAGTTCTGAATTATTCATGCATATGCATGTATAAATGGACATGTTGTTGTATCCTAACTAATGAATCTTTCAATAAAATTGTGTTACAAAAAGGGTCATGAACTATGATTTAGTCAGTATTCAGTTATTGATACATACTCAAAAATGAAACATATTTATTGAATAACTGCTACATACTGAGGAGGACCTGAGGGCTAGTCTGGTATAGTCTCTGCCTGTGGATTCTCCACAGTCTAGTAAAAGATTTAAAGCAAAACAAATCTTGTAAGAAAGAATCACACATCCTCTTGTTTAGTGGCAGTATGCAATTGGAGAATTACTGGAATAATACTTTAAGTTTATCACAAGAAAAATAACTTTAAACCTAAAATTTATATCCATCCAAACAGTCATTGACATAAATACAAATAATGACAGTATTTTTAAATATACATGACCTCTGTGAGTCAGCAGAGAGGCCTACACTTAGCATGCTAGATGGAAAAGTTAGAAGAAGCTGGTGCATGCGAGTTGTTATGTACCTGATGTAAGGCTTCCTTAGGAGCACTGGGGAGGGAGGAAGAACATGAACTCTTGAAAAGATAAAAAAGGAGACTAATAGATATCAGAGTTGAAATACTGAAAGATCTAAAGAAGATATATCTTCATCTGTCTATCTATCAATCTATCTATCTATCTTTTATCTATCTATCTATCTATCTATCTATCTATCTATCTATCTATCTATCTATCTAATCTATCTTATTCTTTTAGTCTATATATTATTATAATATATACATAATATATATTATATAGGGTAGGACAGTTGAAATAGTCAATTCAGATGGTACAAATGTGCGAATTTAGAAATAATTATAAATAATTTGATTTAGATGCCCATTTAAAGATAATTATAAAACTGAATTTTAAAAATCTAGCTACTTATAACAAGCACATTTGTGTTTTTAAATCTGTTATTAAATTTGTTCTTTGACTAGTCCAACATGTATATGATGCAATCTGATTTCTTGAACTTAAAATGTCAGGGGGATGAAACCCCGAGTGGAGTAAAACAAGATACAATTATTTGGAAAAGTAAGACTTGAGTGTGGAACTGTGCCAAGCAGGGCACAGAGGCAGAGCAGACTGGTGGGGCAGTCTTCCAAAGGATAAGCAAACAGATAGAATGTTAAGAACATTTTTGATTTAGTTATTTTATTTTATGTGTATGAGTGTTTCCCCTGCATCTATATCTATGTGCTCACAACCCTCTGTGACTCTAGTTCCAAGGGATCAGACACCATCTTCTGGCTTCCTGGAGTACTGTGTGCATGTGGTGCACATACATACAAGCTGGGAAGCACTTACATGCATAAGATAAAAATGAATGAATCTTTAATGCAAAGTATTTTTCTTATAGATTTGTGTTGTAGTTCTCTATGTATTCTAAATATAAGCCCTTTGTTATTTATATTTAAGCACATACACGAATGTATATATATGTATATCCTTTTTAGCGCTGTCTTTGGTGAACAGTTAGAACTTTAGTTAAAATTCCATGTATTATTTTTTTCCTGTATACTTAATAGACTTTCTGTCCTGCCCAATTTTTTTTACTTACTCCAGGGTCATGAAGATGATCTTCTAAGTCTTCTGTAGAAGATTGTCTAGGTTTAGCCTCACAGTTATATTTTTGCTATGTTATTACACACATATTTTAATATATAGGAATCAAAGTGAATGATTCATATCCCTAGGATGGGATATCCAATGGTCTCTGCAATGTCATTTTGAATGAAAAAAAATGTAAGGTCTGTTGCTCATTTTATCAAGTTAAAACAGCTAAAGAAACATTCCACTTTTAATGCACACAGGCATGATTAAAATATAAACAAGACAACAGTCCCCTCAGGAAGACAGGGTAGAGGAAAACCATGTAGATGGATGTAGTTTAGTATCCATTTCACCTTGTGTAGACACAGCTCGGAATGCCTTACATTATAAATGAGCCAAGAAGTGAAAGTAAATCTTTCAATGGATTAATGATGAAAAGACATTTTGAGCAACAAAGATATAAATTCAGTTCCAGTGTATACAAAGCCCAAGGAAAAGTATTTAGAATCATATAATAAATCACAAAATGATATTGAACTCTCTATCTTCAAATAATTTAATTATGTCTTTCTTCATTTTTCAATGGAAGAAAAGACACAAAACATCTCACTTTTAAAAGATTTTCCACCAAGTCATTAGGTTCATTTGCTTCCCAAATCCCTACCCAGAAATTTTGGATGCGAACTATGCCTTCTTTTTCTTGGTAAGTGAAAGAGGCTGACTTAAGGGAAAAATCATGGAGAAGGTTACTACAAATCCAAGCTCAAGCAGACTGAGGGTGTGAAACTGATTCCTCAAGCCATCTCTGCACACATGTCCCTTGAAAAGCCTCCTGTACAGCCAGGTGTGTGCGCACCCACTTGGAAGAGAGTTGGTTTGAAACATATTGAGTTTGAAGGCTCAGCTTTGCCTCTAACTAGAGGTTTTCTGCTGGCAGTTGGAGATGTGCCTGTTTTTTAAAAAAAGATTTATTTATTTATTTATTTATTTATTTATTTATTTATTTATGTTATATGTGTGAGTACATTGTAGCTATCTTCAGACATGCCTGAAGTGGGCGTCAGATCTTATTACAGATGGTTGTGAGCCACTATGTGGCTGCTGAGAATTGAACTCAGGACCTCTGGAAGAGCAGTCAGTGCTCTTAACTGCTGAGCCATCTCTCCAGCCCCGAGATGCACCTCTGTACTACAGTCATTTCCCAGGCTCCTTCCTCCTGAAGAGTAGGAGGGCCAGACATTAGCCTCATTTGAAGCTACACTTGTGAGAAGTCAACGACATGGCTGTTTACCTTAGTGCCACTCCTACCACCCAGGCCGTCGGGGTAATGGATCATTCTGTCTTTGTGTGGCTTTCTACACTTTACACATGCTTTTTTGCAGCTGCTTACATTGCTTGTTAGTCATATGAAGTCCATGTTATGGTCCATGGTAAATGGTCCACCATTTAAATGTAAATGGTGATCAAAACAGGAAGCTGATATTCTACCCCCTCTCAGCAGAGATAATTACATGTGCTTTTTATGCAATTTTATGTGTACAGATTGCACAAATAGGTTCATATCTTGTAAACTGCTCTTTTTAGTTTAATCTATATTGGGAAGATTTCCTTATTAAGAAAAAAGTGCAATATTATATCTCAAATTATGGATGTTCTATATTATTTTGTAAATTTCTCCCTCTGAATATGAAGTATATAAATTGTTTCAGATCTTTCTTGTTACAATCAGTGCCACAACAAATGTTCTCAAATAGCATATCTATGGAATAAATTCCAAATGATAAAATTACTGGCCACAGAGACTGCATTATACATTTTGATAGGCTGCTGATAATTTGCCTACCATAGGAAGGAAGTAAATGGGGCTCCCTGGGTCTAGGGAGAGTGCGCAGCAGTTAAGAGTGCTCATTCAGCTTTTGGAGAAGATCACAGCTCCCAGCACCCACATTGGGCAGCTCACAACCACTTGTAACTCCAGCTCCAGGAACTTCATTAATCTCTCCTGTACATTGCTGGACTTGTGTGTGTATGTGTGTGTGCGTGCACACGTGGGTGTGGGTGCGCGCGCGCGTGCTCACACACATATGCACACACATATACATATCCTCACATGTATACACACAGACACACACACATAGACACACAGATGTATACACATGTACTCATACACAAGCATGCACATATGCCCATGTACACACACATACACACCTAAAATTAAATCCTTAAAGAAAGAAAATTTGACTACACAATCATGAATGTAAGCTATTATCACATTTTAATTTATTCACATTGTTTAGTAAAATTCAGCATCTCATTATTTGGATTGGGCATTATTAACTGAAAAAAATCTATGTTCAAACATCTCTATCAAAACCCTAAATATAAAAACTTCCTAGTCATTGTAGATATGCATAAAGATGAAATATATTTAGGCCACTGTTCACTTAATATATTATAGAATGTTAGAAATAAGAAGATAGCCAGGTTGGTAGTGGCGTTGTTGTAAGTAAACATTTACCAAAGCTGGTTTCCATAATCCTACCTTCTTGCCCTAGCAGTGAACTTGTGGAGTGAAGGTCAGGGTTGTGTCTGGAAAATTCTCCCAATGCTTGCTACATTTTGATCTGCTTTCAGTATTATACTGGTGCACTTTCTATGTTGTGAGATACTTTTTAGATTTCTCTGCAGGCATCCCTCCTTGCATCATTTCCATCGTTCTGGACCAACTTCTTCACTTGTCAAATTTGCCTCCACTACTTCCTTTGGTTGTATGAAAGTCAGGGAGGTCAGGCTCCCCATTACAAGCTATTTCTTCTGTTATTCCATTTCTGTTTAATTCAAGCTTTATTCCTAGTATGAACATTTTCTTTCCTTTGCCTCACTTTTATCTTTGTTGACTAATTCCCTGGAGACAAGGAGACACACACGGATGAACTGACTAACAGATAAGAAGTATCCAAGAATCAATACACTTTGAAAGCAGTAACACAGTTGCTAATCATGATGGGCGCCTGTTTGATGTGGGCTGCAAAGCCAGTGGTGAGGTTTGCAATCCATATGCTATATTAAATATTATATATTAAATAACATTTAATATAGCAAGGTGAGTGAAGATTGAGTTGTGCTCTTGAGGGACTGAATCTGTTAGTTAAATCATGATAACTAAATCATAATACACTGATCAAGACTGAAAAACAAAGATAGCTGCAAAAACTGCTGTCATATTGTGCAGATAGCATATGAACTCCACCATGATTATTGTTTGGTTGAGCATGGTCATGTGTAGACAGGTTCTGATAAAGCTTCTGGAGGTGACTTGTAAGATGCAACAAGCATTTACTTTGTTTTAGGACAGGCTGCATGTTCTGTGGTAAGGAATGACTTCCAAGTCCCAGTGCTTAGTACGTTCTATTACAAATTGTCTCATAGGAGTCTAAGCTGCTCCAGATCTTGGTAGGTACTAAGTAGGAATGGGGAGAATCATGAACTACGTACTGTCTACAAAAATGTATCACCTAAAAGTAATATGTTTGTTCTAATAAAGTCACACAATCTTTTTCAAAGATGGTAGAAAATTGAAGTTTACCATATCCAAAGAATTAACCTGAGGGACATTTATTTGAACAGGACTAAGGTTACAGACAGTTATTTCAGATTGTCTCTTTGCTAACGAGAGAATCAGATTGAGCTCAAGATGTGTATATTCAAAGTTGAGGAGCCCACGTACTATGAATTCTGACAGAAGTCAGGATGAAAGTTGCAAGCCCTAGAGATCATGACTCATTCCAACAGGAGCTCTGAGGCGAACTGGCATTTTAGATGGCTCTAGCCCTCCATGACTGCTTTCTTAGCCCTGTGTATGTTCCTAATTCTGGGACACCTAATAGAGATGACTTCTAAATTGGACCTTGAAGGCAGTGTAGGCCATGGTTGTCAGAACAGGATGATAAATTGGGAGGTAGAGGAGAAATGAGTACAGCCAATGTAGCGAGTACTCAGGTGCCAGGCAAAGAGCGAGACTCTGACCTTCCAGGAGGGCAGAGGAGCCATGGGACTGGGTCTCCTAATGATCTCCTCCGTTATTACCATTCTGTTCTTGATGCTGATCTATTTTTAACCATGATTATATTAAATTCAATAAATCCTCCACCGTGTATTCAGATGGCTGTCCTTAATGTGCTCAGTCTCATGGATTTCTGTGTTATTACTGCCTAACACTTAAATCTACCTACATACAAAGACTACTTAGAATTTCTGTATACCCGTGTCCACACTTGAAGGTCTCATTTTAACTTGATAGTGATCCAAATGTCCTGTCCAAATGTTCTCTAACACCTGAAGTTAGAATAAAAAAAAAAAATTAAAGTCAAGTAGGAGGTATTTGAGCCTGTGTCTCAGCACATTTGGGATACACTTGGTAAACAGAGTTAGTGTGAAATGGCAATATTGGTTTGATACGGTCATAGCAGGGACAGGAACAGCACATCGAGTCAGTTATAGCCAAATGTCCACATTACATAGAAATATTCCAGGCAAGAGCTTTCAAATCATTGGTCTATATTTGTAGACATACTGTTGACCTAATAACTGAGTGTGTATGGTTTCCCTAGACACTGGTGTTGTGTAGACTCAACCTTTAACATTGGACACATTAGCTTTTGGGCAGTGCAGTGTCTTACCAGTTTCCTAAGAGCATCGCTAAAGGGGTCTTGGCTGCCACACAATCGCCATATTGTGTCCTTGGCACAAGCAGGCTACAATTTCTCCTTCATGACTTACTCATGGTCTCCCTCTAACATTGTTCACATTGTAAGTGATGGTATGTGGCTGTTAGCCCCTGTGGGACAGGGTGTGTACTCCAATAGATGGCTAAAGTTTTTCTACTTACCCAGCATTATAACTTTTCTACATGACTATTCCTGATTTGGGGGAGAATATATTAAGAGGTTTAAGAATCTTCCAATTATCTCAACTGTTTATAATGCAAACATTTTTTTATTAGATATAGTCTTTAATTACATTTCAGATGTTGTCCTCTTTCATGGTTCTTGCCCCCCCCCAAGAAAATGCCCTAACACATCCCTCCTCCCTTTTCTCACCAACCCACCCACTCCCGCTTCCCTGTCCTGGCATTCCCCTATACTGGGGCATCTAGCCTTCTCAGGACCAAGGGCCTCTCCTCCTTTTGATGTCCAACAAGGTCATCTTCTGCTACATATGCAGCTGGAGCCATGGGTCCCTCCATGTGTACTCTTTGGTTTGTGGTTTTAGTCCCTGGTAGCTCTGGGGGTACTGGTTGGTTCATGTTGTTCCTCCTATGGCGCTGCAAACGTCTTCAGCTCCTTGGGTCCTTTCTCTGGCTCCTCCATTGGGTGCTCAGTTCAATGGTTGGCTGAGAGTGTCCCCCTCTGTATTTGTCATGCACTCAAACATTTGTTTTTAATCTTAGGGTAATACCCTTTCTTCAGCGAGACCAACCAATGTATTAGAAATGATGAAAGAATGGAAAAATAACCCAGAAAGTGATGATGATACCAAGACTGAGGAGACTGAGCAGCGCACTGAAGAAAAGCTGAACAGTAACCAAATAAGGGGAAAGGCCCGGAATGTCAACTACAGTCCATCTGCAAAGACAGCGAAGCAGGTAGGAGGATGGCTGCTGCAGGCACCAGGTCTGGCACGTTCACTCACAGGACACTGGGACACTGGGACACTGGGTTGTAGCTCCGTCACCTCACTGTTAGTTGGTAACAAAAGCCTGCATTAGTCAACAGGGGAGGTCCTTGTACCTTCTAAGCCAGGAGATTTAGCATTGGGGCTTCATTCTTAGGACTGGTGGCTCATGGGAATGGCGCTGTCAGAACCTTTTCTGTGAGAGAACACATGCAGTCTGAGCATCCCTAACCTGAAGATCTAGAAATTTCAGATGAAGGACCTCAAACTGTAGTAAGTGCTATAGTCTGGGAGCCTCTGTTGTAGCTGCTTGGTTCTGATGTTGTTGGACAGACGCTGGTGCTGCCAGCAAAAGAGTGAGCACAGCTGCATCCAGCTCAGCCTTTCCTGCGGAAGCAGATGGTATGCTAGATTTGACCCATGGCTCCAAATTCATAATTTTTGTACTCTACCCAGCTACAGAATTTAGAATTGGTTTAAATATGTAAAAGGTAATTATTATGTCAGCCAGTTATTTGTGTATTGTTTCATAAAAACCCAAACTATATAGGTTTGCCATGTTACCTGAATAGATCCGAACAGTTTCATGTTTGTAGTATAGTCTTGTTAACATTTTGATTCTAGGTTATAGTCTATTAACTGGATATCCCAAAGGTTTGCCTAGGCAACCCCTTCCCTGCTTTTCCTATATGCTAGTATAAGGGTTTTTTTTTTCCAGTTAGGGTTTCTTTCCTGTCTTGTGTGCTAGCTCTCATTTAAACTCTGCATCCTATGCTCAATAGTTCAGGTTTCTTCATTAGTTGTTGCTTTCCAGTTCCCTGTAGACAGCAGATAGGCAGAGCACAGGGGGAGCCCTGAGCCATGCCTGAGAATGTGCAGGACTTCTGGCCCCACTCTTAGTTAAGATTCCTGCCAGAACCTTTCAAAAGGCATCTGGAGAGGAACCTGTTGTCTGGGAACTTCTGCATCTACTTAATAGTAAAAGCCTGGATTACAATGGAGTACTATTCAGCCATTAGAAACAATGAATTCATGAAATTCTTAGGCAAATGGATGGAGCTGGAGAACATCATACTAAGTGAGGTAACCCAGTCTCAAAAGATCAATCATGGTATGCACTCACTAATAAGTGGATATTAGCCTGGAAAACTGTAATATGCAAAACATAATCCACACTTCAAATGAGGTACAAGAAGAACGGAGGAGTGGCCCCTAGTTCTGGAAAGATCCAGTGTAGCAGTATAGGGCAAAACCAGAACAGGGAAGTGGGAAGGGATGGGTGGGAGAACAGAGGGAGGGAAGGGGGCTCATGTGACTTTCGGGGAGTGGGGAACCAGAAAAGGGGAAATCATTTGAAATGTAAATAAGAAATATATTGAATAAAATTAAAAAAAAATACAAATACATTCCTAAAAAAAAAAGAAGCTTAACATTGTGATTTAGATTGTGTGAAAGAACCACACTTTTACCATAATGTAAGCATAAGCTTATGGAATTCCTTTGTCTCCTTTGCTAACTACTACATTGTTTAGCACAATGTGTGTTTTATATTCTCTTTAAAAATAATATCCTAAGCCCATGTTTACTTTTTTTGTTGAACACACTTTGAAGATTTCCTGTTGGCTGACATGGCAGCATGCACATATCCATAGTTACATATATACACGTACATAACACAGTGTGTGTGCATATTTGTGTAATGCATATGCACACACATCTATATGTATACATATATAAATGTATGCACAGCACATGTTTTGTAGTACTGGGCTATATCTGTATTTATCAATCAGTGTGACATAAAATTCCCTCATGAATCAAATGCACTTGCTCTCCTTTTCCACTGCTCTGCCATTTTCCTTCTCTATCCCAGACATCCTGCAAATCACTGGTTAAAGTGTTCTGTTCTGGTCTTGGATACTTCATGTAATGGAGGAAAGGATTCTGATGCGAGTTTTGTCATGCAATGCTAGGGATTTCAATAGCCACACACCTGAGAAGATAGCATTTCAGTTCAGTCAAAAGAGCTTACAGCACCAGTGAGCAGGCGGGGCCTCAGGAGCAGCTCCTCCCAGGACCAGGATGGACATAGAACGCTCCTGCTTGACACGCTTTTGCAGCTGTCCCTGCCATGCAGGCAGCATTTGCCTTCAGTGTCTTCTAAGGAATTCCTCATGCTTTGGCTTGTCTGTGATGTCTGGGGAGGAACCTAACATTGGGGAACTTTTCTAAAGTTTGTTCCACCTTTAAAAAGACATATCTCTCGTACATATTGTTTCACTGGTTTTTATACGTAAATGTACTATTTTCCTAATTGTGTCAAACTTTATGTTAAAAATTACTTCTAGTCTTTCAAAATTTTATTAATAATAAAAAGCAGAGTGTGAACATCCTGAACAAAGTGGAGGAATTCCCAAAGCACGGGGTCAAGACTGTCACTTCCGTGTTCACAGAACTGAAAGACACAAAAGCCAAAACCAAACACAAAACCCATGGGGATCCTGCCTTCTCAGAGAAGGGAAACAAGGAATGGGGGCTGGGGTGTGTGTGAGGGTGGAACTGGGGGGAGAAGAGGGATGGGGCTGTGATGGGAATGTAAAGTAAATAAATCAATGAACAAAAAGATGAGGAACAGTGAGATTAAAGACAGAACATTTCAAACTTCACATTAGGGGTAGGTTATAAAGAAAGATTACAGGAACTGTGGGCCACCATCAAGAGACCTAATCTATGTGTAATAGGAATTAAAGAAAGTAAAGAGGGATAAATAGAGCCAGAAAGCATATTTAATAGATATAGGATGAGGACAGGTTTGATGGGTGCGCATCCTTCACTCAGCACTCACAGAGCAGTGACAGATGGATCTCTGTGAGTATAAGGCCAGCATGCCCTTCTTTATCACATTTCAGCCCAGCTAGGTCTACATAGTGAGACTCTATAGCAAAGGTAACTGGATAAAGTACTAAGAAAAAATTCCTAATCTAAGGAAAAAGCCAACATCCAATCAAAGGAAGTTCACATATCTGAACCCAAATAGAACCCAAAGAGGAGCTTCCCATGTCACACAAGATACTACCAAAAATCATAATAAAGAAAAAAGTCCCTCATAGGATCAGCATAGAGAATTCATGTCAAACAATCATAGAACCTTGCAGGCCAGAAACAGAGTGATATCATCAAATGCGGAAGGAGAAAACTGACATCCAAGAATGCCATGCCTGGAAAAACTATAAGAAAGAAAGAATCTCCTAGACAAGTGAAAGTCGAGGGAGTTTGATTTTTTAACTTCAGTTAAGTCATGTCTTACAAAAATGCCAAAGGGAAGTCTTCAAATGAAAATGACACTTATGTGCAATACAAAACTTTTGAAGATACAAAATTCACAGGACAAAGTAAAATTCTACATACCCCACGCCTGAAAACCCCAGCCAGTAAAACAGCCAACCAACCTTTTATACCATTGTATATGGTACATATACATCTATATGATTATAAGATGAAGCACTTATATTCCAGAAGGGGCTGTTAGAAGACAACCCATTACAATAACCTTTCAATAGTATCAAAGAGATGAAAATTGAGGCATCAGTAATTGAAAATTGGGGGGGGGGTGCCGCAATAGAGTTAAAATGTAGTTTATTTTTTTCTGTGATTGATGTTAAAGTTGTTTAAATTAACCTATTGTAACTATATAAGATGTTTTGTAAGCTGGGCAGTGGTGGCGCACGCCTGTAATCCCAGCACTCTGGGAGGCAGAGGCAGGTGGATTTCTGAGTTCGAGGCCAGCCTGGTCTACAGAGTGAGTTCCAGGACAGCCAAGGCTATTCAGAGAAACCCTGTCTCAAAAAAAAAAAAAAAAAAAAGATGTTTTGTATATTACTTTCGCATTGCTTTGAATAGACTCCTTACTGGAGTAAAAGGAGTTTTATTTTGGTTCCTGGATCAGAGGATGTGGTCCCTCATGGCAGGGAAGGCATAGCAGCTGAGGAGACTGCTGTTGGCAGTGGGACCTAGTCAGACCGTGGCAACACTTAGAAAGTAGACAGAGTTAGAACAACACCAGAGGAGGATAAAACCCTCAAGACCTCTCCTTTAATAGCCTACTTTCAGCAGTGGGGCCCACCTCTTAAAGGCTCAGTACATGCCTAGAACAGCACCACTACCCAGAGACCAAGTAAGCCTGCAGGGAACAGACCAAGCCATCACACATGTGCGTGGTAAGTCCCACTGTAACCATAGAATAACAAACTAAATACATATAATATAAAATTAAGAAAGCACTAAAGTATAGTGATACAGAAAAATCACTCAATTGCAAAGTAGCTGAGGAGCAGCCTGGAACAGGAACCTTCCAGTTTCTATCTGTGCCCAGAGCTGACCCTGTGCCACAGCTCTCCAAACCCAAATAACGCCTGGAGAGAGCTAGTCTCCCAGGAGTGTTGACACATAAGCTTACAAGAGGGACAAGCCATAGTCAGAGACAGCAAGAGCAGCTAATGTCAGAGATAATCAAATGGCAAGAGGCAAGAGTAAGAACATAAACAACAGAAACCAAGGCTACTTGGCATCATCAGAACCCAGTTTTCCCACTACAGCAAGCCCAACACACCAGAAAAGCAAGACTGATTTAAAAAAATCACATCTCATGATAATGATAGAGGACTTTAAGAAGGACATAAATAACTCCCTTAAAGAAATACAGAATACAGGTAAACAGGTAGAAGCCCTTAAAGAGGAAACAAAATTCTCTTAAAGAAATATAGGAAAACACAACCAAATAGGTGAAGGAATTGAACAAAACCATCCAGGATCTAAAAGTGGAAATAGAAACAATGAAGACATCACAAAGGGAGACAGTCTTGGAGCTAGGAAACCTAGGAAAGAGATCGGGAGTCATAGAGGCAAGCAGCACCAACAAAATACAGAAGATGGAAGAGAGAATCTCAGGTGCAGAAGATACCATAGGAAACAGTGATACAACAGTCAAAGAAAATGCAAAATTCAAAAAGCTCCTAATCCAAAACATCCAGGAAATCCAGGACACAATAAGACCACGATTATCTAAGGATAATAGCTATTGAAGAGAGTGAAGATTACCCACTTAAAGGGCCAATAAAGGGTCCTCCGGAAGTGCCATGCCCAGTTTTCTGAGGAACCACCAGACTGATTTCCTTAGTGGTTGCACCATCTTACAATCCCACCAGCAGTGGAGGAGTGTTCCTCTTTCTCCACATCCTCGCCAGCACCTGCTGTCTCCTGAGTTTTTGACCTTAGCCATTCTGACTGGTGTGAGATAAAATCTCAGGGTTGTTTTGATTTGCATTTCCCTAATGATTAATGATGTTGAACTTTTCTTAAGGTGTTTCTCAGCCCTCCGAAGATCTTCATGTGAAAAAATCTTTGTTTAGTTCGGTACACCACTTTTTAATGGGGTTATTTGGTTCTCTAGGTTCTACCTTCTTGAGTTCTCTGTATATATTAGATATTAGCCCTCTGTCAGATTTAGGGTTGGTGAAGATCATTTCCCAATCTGTTGGTTGATGTTTTGTCCTTTTGACAGTGTCCTTTGCCTTACAGAAACTTTGTAGTTTTATGAGGTCCCATTTGTCAATTCTTGATCTTAGAGCATAAGCTATTAGGTGTTCTATTCAGGAACTTTTCCCCTGTGCCCATGTCCTCCAGGGTCTTCCCCAGTTTCTTTTCTATTAGTTTCAGTGTGTCAGGTTTTATGTGGAGGTCCTTGATCCATTTGGAGTTGAGCTTAGTAAAAGAGATAAGAATGGATCGATTCACATTCTTCTGCATGCTGACCTCCAATTGAACCAGCACCATTTGTTGAAAAGACTATCTTTTTTCCACTGGATGCTTTCAGCTCCTTTGTCAAAGATCAAGTGACCATAAGTGTGTGGGTTCATTTCTGGGTCTTCAATCCTATTCCATTGATAGACTTGCCTGACATTGTACCAATACCATGCAGTTTTTTATCACTATTGCTCTGTAGTAAAGTTTGAGGTCTGGGATACTGAATCCTCCTGAAGTTCTTTTACAGTTGAGAATGGTTTTAGCTATCCTGGGTTTTTTGTTATTCCAGATGAATTTGAGCATTGCTCTTTCTAGCTCTATGAAGAACAGGGTTGGGATTTTGATGGGGATTGCACTGATTCTGTAGATTGCCTTTGGCAATATGGCCATTTTAACTATATTAATCCTGCCAATCCATGAGCATGGAAGATTTTTCCATTTTCTGAGATCTTCTTAGATTTCCTTCTTCAGAGAGCTAAAGTTCTTGTCATATAGGTCTTTCATTTGTTTGGTTAGAGTCACCCCAAGATACTTTATGCTGTTTTTGGCTATTGTGAAGGGTTTCATTTCCCTAATTTCTTTCTCAGTCTGCTTATCCTTTGAGTATATAAAGGCTACTGATTTGCTTGAGTTGATTTTGTATCCAGCCACTTTGCTGAAGTTGTTTATCAGTTGTAGGAGTTCTCTAGTAGTTTTTTTTGGGTCACTTAAGTACACTATCATATCATCTGCAAATAGTGATAGTTTGACTTCTTCCTTTCCAATTTGTATCCCTTTGACCTCCTTATGTTGTCTAATTGTTCTATCTAGGACTTCAAGAACTATATTGAAAAGATATGGAGAGAGGGGGCAGCCTTGTCTAGTCCCTGATTTTAGTGGGATTGCTTCAAGTTTCTCTCCATTTAGTTTGATGTTGGCTACCGGTTTGCTGTATATTGCTTTTACTATGTTTAGATATGGGCCTTGAATTCCCGTCCTTTCCAAGACTTTTAGCATGAAAGGATGCTGAATTTTGTCAAATGCCTTTTAGTAGCCAGAAGCTGGAAACAACCCAGGTGTCCCTCAACAGAGGAACGGATACAAAAATGTGTTATATTTACACAATGGAGTACTATTCAGCCATTAGAAACAATGAATTCATGAAATTCGTAGACAAATGGATGGAGCTGGAGAACATCATACTAAGTGAGGCAACCCAGTCTCAAAAGATCAGTCATGGTGTGCACTCACTGATAAGTGGATAATAACCTAGAAACTTGGAATACCCAAGAAATAATCTACATATTAAATGATGTCCAAAAAGAACAGAGGAGTGGCCCCTGGTTCTGGAAAGACTCAATGCAACAGTATAGGGGAATACCAGAACAGGGAAGTGGGAAGGAGCTGATGGAGGAACAGGGGGAGGGAAGAGGGCTTATGGGACTTATGGGGAGTGGGGACCCAGAAAATGGGAAATCATTTGAAATGTAAATAAAGAATACATCGAATAAAAAAAAAAGAAAAATTCACAGGCAAGTTACATAAAAAGTAATCCTTGAACTCTGCAGAAATTTAGAGACTACAGATCATCAAATGTAAAAAAGGGGGGGGCAATAAAAATATTCAACAAAAGAAAACTTCCCCAATGTAAAGAAAGAGAGGCCAATGAGCATACAAGAAGCCTACAGAACTCCAAATAGATTAGACCAGAAAAGGAATTCCTCCTGTCACATAATAGTCAAAACAAAGAAAGAATATAAAAAGCAGTAAGGGGAAAAGGTCAAGTAACATATAAGACAGACCTATCAGAATTACAGCAGACTTCTTATCAGAGACTATGAAAGATAGAAAATCCTGGGCAGATGTCATAAAGACCATAAGAGAACACAAATGTCAACCCAGGCTACTATAGCCAGCAAAACTCACAATTACCATAAATGGAGAAAACAAGATATTCCATAACAAAACCAAATTTACATAATATCTTTCCACAAATCCAGCCCTACAAAGAATAATAGATGAAAAACCCCAACACAAAGATGGAAACTACACCCTAGAAAAAGAAAGTAATCTTTTTTCAACAAACCCAAAAGAAGATAGCCACACAAACATTAAAATAACATCAAAAATAACAGGAAGCAACAATCACTATTCCTTAATATCTCTTAACATCAATGGACTAGATGTAGACTAGCAAACTGGATATGGAACTAGAACCCAGAATTTTGCTGCATACAGGAAATGCACCTCAGTGACAATGACAGCTACTACTTCAGAGTAAAAGGCTGGATAAAAATTTTCTAAGCAAATGGTCCCAAGAAACAAGCAGCAGTAGTCATTCGAATATCAAATAAAATGGACTTTCAACCAAAAGTTATCAGAAAAGAAAAGGAAGGACACTTCATACTCCTCAAAGGAAAAATCTACCAAGAAGAATGATCAATTCTGAACATGTATGCTCCAAATACAAGGATATCTACATTCATAAAAGAAACTTTACTAAAGTTCAATGCACACATTGCACCTCACAGGATAATAGTGGAAGACTTCAACACCCCACTCTCATCAATGGACAGATCATGGGAGCAGAAACTAAACAGAGATATAGTGAAACTAGCAGAAGTTATGAACCAAATGGATTTAACAGATATCTATAGAATATTTCATCCTAAAACAAAAGAATATATCTTCTTCTCAGCACCTCATGGTGCATTCTCCAAAACTGACCAGATAATTGGTAACAAAACAGGCCTCAACAGATACAAGACGATTGAAATAATCCCATGTATCCTATCAGATCACCACAGACTAAGGTGATCTTCAACTACAACAAAAACAACAGAAAGCCCACATACACATGGAAGCTGAACAACACCCTATTCAATGATAAATTGGTCAAGGAAGAAATAAAGATAGAAATCAAAGACTTTTTAGAATTTAATGAAAATGAAGGCACAATATAACAAAACTTATGGGACACAGTGAAAGCAGTGCTAAGAGGAGAACTCATAGTTCTCAGTGCCTCCAAAAAGAAACTGAGAAGAACATACACTAGCAGCTTGACAGCACACCTGAAAGCTCTAAAACAAAAAGAAGCAAATACACCCAAGAGGAATAAATAGCAGGAAATAATCAAGAACTCATGGCTGAAATCAACCAAGTAGAAACAAAAAGAATTATACAAAGAATCAACCAAAGCAGTAACTGGTTCTTTGAAAAAAAAAACCGAGAGAGATAAACCCTTAGACAAACTAACCAGAGGGCACAGAGACAGAACCCAAATCAGCAAAATCAGAAATGAAAAGGGTGGCATAACAACAGATACTGAGGAAATCTGAAAAATCATCAGATCCTACTACAAAAGCCTATACTCAACAAAAGTGGAAAATCTAGAGGAACCAAAGTTAAATCAGGATCAGATAAATGATCTAAACAATCCCATAACCCATAAAGAAATAGAAGCAATTATTAATTATTTCCCAACCAAAAAAAGCCCAGGACCAGATGGGTTCAATGCAGAGTTTTATCAGACCTTCAAAGAAGACCTAATACCAATACTCTTCAAACTATTCCACACAATAGAAACAGAATAAAAGCAATATACAGCAAACCGGTAGCCAGCATCAAACTAAATGGAGAGAAACTTGAAGCAATCCCACTGAAATCAGGGACCAGACAAGGCTGCCCCCTTTCTCCTTATCTTTTCAATATTGTACTTGAGGTACTAGCTCGGGCAATTCGACAACATAAGGAGGTCAAAGGGATAAAAATTGGAAAGGAAGAAGTCAAACTATCATTATTTGCAGACGACATGATAGTCTACCTAAGTGACCCAAAAAACTCCACTAGAGAGCTCCTACAGCTGATAAACAACTTCAGCAAAGTGGCAGGTTATAAAATCAACTCAAGCAAATCAGTGGCCTTCCTATACTCAAAGGATAAGCAGGCTGAGAAAGAAATTAGGGAAATGACCCCCTTCACAATAGCCACAAACAGTATAAAGTATCTTGGGGTGACTCTTACCAAACATGTGAAAGATCTGTATGACAAGAACTTCAAGACTCTGAAGAAGGAAATGGAAGAAGACCTCAAAAAATGGGAAAACCTCCCATGCTCATGGATCGGTAGAATCAATATAGTTAAAATGGCCATTTTGCCAAAAGCAATATACAGATTCAATGCAATACCCATCAAAATCCCAACTCAATTCTTCACAGAGTTAGAAAGAGCAATTATCAAATTCATCTGGAACAAAAAAAAAAAAATCCAGGATAGTTAAAACTATTCTCAGCAACAAAAGAAAATCTGGGGGAATCAGTATCCCTGACCTCAAGCAATACTACAGAGCAATAGTGTTAAAAACTGCATGGTATTGGTACAGTGACAGGCAGGAGGATCAATGGAACAGGATTGAAGATCCAGAAATGAACCCACACACCTATGGCCACTTGATCCTCGACAAAGAGGCTGAAAACATCCAATGGAAAAAAGATAGCCTTTTCAACAAATGGTGCTGGTTCAACTGGAGGTCAGCATGCAGAAGAATGCGAATTGATCCATCCTTGTCTCCTTGTACTAAGCTCAAATCCAAATGGATCAAGGACCTCCACATAAAGCCAGACACTCTGAAGCTAATAGAAAAGAAACTGGGGAAGACCCTTAAGGACATGGGTACAGGGAGAAAGTTTCTGAACAGAACACCAATAGCGTATGCTCTAAGAGCAAGAATTGACAAATGGGACCTCATAAGGTTACAGAGTTTCTGTAAGGCAAAGGACACCATCAAGAGGACAGATCGGCAACCAACAAATTGGGAAAAGATCTTCACCAATCCTACATCAGATAGAGGGCTAATATCCAATATATATAAAGAACTCAAGAAGTTAGACTCCAGAAAACCGAACAACCCTATTAAAAAATGGGGTACAGAGTTAAACAAAGAATTCTCACCTGAAGAACTTCGGATGGCGGAGAAGCATCTTAAAAAATGCTCAACTTCATTAGTCATTAGGGAAATGCAAATCAAAACAACCCTAAGATTTCATCTTACACCAGTCAGAATGGCTAAGATTAAAAATTCAGGAGACAGCAGGTGTTGGAGAGGGTGTGGAGAAAGAGGAACACTCCTCCACTGCTGGTGGGGTTGCAAATTGGTACAACCACTCTGGAAAGCAGTCTGGCGGTTCCTCAGAAAACTGGGCACCTCACTTCCAGAAGATCCTGCTATACCACTCCTGGGCATATACCCAGAGGATTCCCCACCATATAATAAGGATATATGCTCTACTATGTTCATAGCAGCCCTATTTATAATTGCCAGATGCTGGAAAGAACCCAGGTATCCCTCAACAGAAGAGTGGATGCAAAAAATGTGGTATATCTACACAATGGAGTACTATTCAGCCATTAGAAACAATGAATTCATGAAATTCTTAGGCAAATGGATGGAGCTAGAGAACATCATACTAAGTGAGGTAACCCAGACTCAAAAGGTGAATCATGGTATGCACTCACTAATAAGTGGTTATTAACCTAGAAAACTGGAATACCCAAAACATAATCCACACATCAAATGAGATACAAGAAGAAAGGAGGAGTGGCCCCTGGTTCTGGAAAGACTCAGTGAAACAGTATTCGGCAAAACCAGAACGGGGAACTGGGAAGGGGTGGGAGGGAGGACAGGGGAAGAGAGGGGGGCTTGCGGGACTTTCGGGGAGTGAGGGGGCTAGAAAAGGGGAAATCATTTGAAATGTAAATAAATTATATCGAATAAAAAAATTAAAAAAAAATAGAAACAGAAGGAATACTACCCAATTCGTTTTATGAAGTCACAATTACTCTGATACCTAATCCACACAAAGACCCAACAAAGAAAGAGAACTTCAGACCAATTTCCCTTATAAATATCGATGCAAAAATAATAAAATTCTTGCCAAAAGCATCCAAGAATACATCAAAATGATCATCCACCATGATCAAGTAGGCTTCATTCCAGGGATACAGGGATGGTTCAATATACGGAAATCCATCAATGCAATCCACTACATAAACAAACTCAAAGAAAAAAACCACATGATCATTTCATTAGATGCTGAGAAATCATTTGACAAAATCCAACATCTCTTCATGATAAAAGTCTTGGAAAGATCAGGAATTCAAGGCACAAGAGGTTAGTCTCTAGAGAACCAAATAACCCTATTAAAAATGGGGAGCAGAGCTAAAGAGAAAATTCTCAACTGAGGAAACTTGAATGGCGGGAGGAGGATGAGATAGGGGAGACCTGGAAAGGGGATAACATTTGAAATGTAAATAAAGAAAATATCCAATAAAAAAAGAGGACATCATGAGTTTTGCAGGCAAATATCATCCTGAGTGAGGTAAACCACACCCAAAAGGACATGCATGATATGTATTCACTAATAAGTGAATATTAGCCATAAATGTACAGAATACCTAGGATATAATCCACATAACTCAAGAATGATAACAAGTTGAAGGGCCCAAGTGGGGATGTTCAATCCTACTTGGGAGGGAGAAGAAAGCAAACATGGGAGGCAAAGGTGGGGAGGAACCTGGGTGAGAGAGGGGAAGGAAAAAAGGGGGACCATGATCAGGTATTGGGGGAGAGGGGGGAGCAGGAGAGAAGCCCTGAGGGCCAACAGAATGAAAGTACCAGAGGCCTAGGAGGTGAGAGACTCTCAGGACACAAAGGGTGGGAACTTAGATGAAATGCCCTACAGAGGGGGAGAGGGACCTTGTAGAGTCTGTCTCCAGTAGAAAGACAGGACATCAACTGGAGGGATGGGGTTGCCATTCCACAGTCAAAAATTCTGACCCAGAATTGTTTTTGTCTAAAAGAACTGCAGGGACAAAAATGGAGAAGAGACTGAGGGAAAGGAGGTCCAGTGACAGGCCCAACTTGGGATCCTTCTCAAGGGGAGGCTCCAAGGCCTGACACTATTGCTGATATGTGTGCTTACAGATAGTAGCCTAGCATTGGTGTCCTCTGAGAGGCCCAATAAGCAGCTGATTGAGACAGATGCAGATACTTACACACAACCAATCGTCTGAGGACACCTGTGGTTAAAGTAGGGAAAAGCTGGAAGAAGTTGAGGAGGAGGGATACCCCATAGGAAGAGCAGCAGTCTCAACTAATCCAGACCCCTAAGATCTCTCAGACACTGAGCCACCAACCAGGCAGCATACAGGAGCTGGTCCTGGCCTTTACCTTCACGCCCCATCCCCAATGCCCCTGCCCCTGACACATATACACAGAGGACTACCTGGCCTGGCCTCAGTGGGAGGAGAAGTGCCTCTAACCCTCTAGAGACTTGAGGCCCCAGGGAGTGGAGAGGCCTGGGGAGCAGGGGGATGACATCCTCTTGGAGACAGGGAGGAGGAGGAATGGGATAAGTGGGATAAGGAACTGTGGGAGTGGGAACTGAAAGGAGGGCAATGGCTGAACTGTAGAATAATAATAATAACAATAATAATAATAATAATAATAATAAAATCATAAGCCCCACCCACCAACTGGAAAAAGAAAAGGAGAGAAACTCATAAAATACAGTTAGCACCAGCCTCTTCACTCTGCAGAAATTAAGGCAAAAGTCTAGAAATGACACAGTGGTTAAGTGCACTTGCTATTCTTATAGAGGATCCAGGTTTGGTTTCTAGCACCCATGGAGTGGCTCACAAATACCTGTAACTTTAGTTCCTGGAGATCCAACATATTCTTCTGGCTCTGGAGGCACTAGGTATGAATATAGCACACAAATAGACATGCAGGCAAATGACAAGATGCATAACATGAAGCTTAAAAACAAATGAACAAAAATGAAATAGGCTAGTTTTTTAACAGACATTCTCTGAGGACTTGTGATTTGCACACTGGCTCAGGGGAAGTGCTTCCTGCAGAGTTGGGAAGTCATTTAAGGTCTTGTCTGAACTTACTGCTTTGGGAGTCAAAGGTTTCTCTATTTCCCCCCATCTCCAGCTTACAGTCATTAACTGATCCAGTGAGTGATGGCCTAGAGGTCCAGTACGGCTAAGGGAGAAATTCTTGGACTCAGAATCATTGAGAGCATTTTATAGTGGGAAGCTAGACAGAGACACAAAAGGGACTAAAGATCCCTTGCCATCTAGGGCCATTTATTTGGGAACTTGATTAAGGAAGCTGGGGCAGGCTCAGAATGAACCATTACAAGTTATTATATGTGATAACTAAGTTTCAGAACACCAGTCAGAAGATGAGGGTGCCATATGGGACCCACCACTGTCCTTCATTCAATGTGGATGGTTGAAAACTAATAGACCCTTTTCATCCCTGAGCAGCCTTAGCAATGTGCAGAGAAAATAAAATGAGAGGGAACTATTTAGGTTTATTTAGCACAGACAGAATTTTCATGTCCCCCATGTACTTGGCCTCATTGGGCGGCATGAACCTAGGAACCTATGGTTGTTGTTGTTGTTTCTTTTTCCAGGGATGTATTTTTTGTAAACATTAAGACTTTTGTGCCTTACCTGATTACTTTGAATATTTATATCTAGTATTTTTCTCTTATTTCTCCCTTTCACTATTTAATAGTCTTCTATCCTTAAATTCTTTCCCTTCCTCTCTTTAAAAACACCTTTAATTGGATTGCTTCCTCTTTTCTTCTTTTCCCTTTATTGTTTCATTTTCTTTTTCTACCTTTTCATTTTTACATCTTTAAGTGGATTTTCTCTTCTCCTCATCCACCTTTTATTCTTCTTCCTTTATTCTTCTTTGCCTTCCTTTATTCTTTATTATCTTTGCCCCCTCGTATTTGTTATTATTGGTGTTGTGATGGATAATTGTTTTTAAATGATTACATTTTTAAATTGTTAATATATTATAACTGTCACCAAAGTTTGTACACTTTTTCCTAAAGGCACTGATGATTAAGCTTAGTACCTTGAACATTTTAAGGGGAGTTTGTTGCTGAGCTTCCCCTAGCCCAGGTGTGACAAACCCCAATTCAGCTATGACTTAATTCCACCTGAACTGTGACATATACTCCAATACAAAGATTATAATAGATTAAAACTCTCAGAGAATGACTTAACCCCAGGTATGCAAATCTCAAGGTAGAAATATAGGGAATATGAAAAGCAGGGTGACCTGGTTCTCCACTGCCCTACAATGTTGGTTATCCACAGTGACTGAATCTTTTGATGCTTACAAGGCTACACTACTGCACAAAGAATTTATAACACAATACTGCACAAAGAATTTATAACACGAATTTAAAACTCAACAAAATCAGGGAGAATATGATGGGAGTGGGGAGATGGCTAGGAGGATAGTTCAATTGATAATGTGTTTAAAAGTGTTAACCGCACAAGCACAAGACTTCCAGTTCAATCCTCAAAACCCAAATTAGAAAGAAACTAATATTTCTTTAGGAAGGAAGGAAGAGTAAAGGAGAAAGAGAGAGAGAGAGAGAGAGAGAGAGAGAGAGAGAGAGAGAACCAGCCAGCCAGGCATGGTGCCTTTTGTTATAATCCCAGCATTAGGAATGATAGACAGATGGTTCCCTGGGACTCACTGTTCAGACAGAAAGCCTAGAATAACACCCAAGGTTGTTCTTTGAACTCATATGTATGTTTACACAGAGAAAATATGAATAGACAGCTAAATAAAATAAGACAATTTATTATATGAAAGAAAAATTCAATAAAGAAGGGTTCTGGAAAAAGTCAAGTAGAAATCTTGGAAATGGAAAGGTCAATAAATCAAATAAAAGGCTGAGTTAAAAGCCTCAACAATGACTGGATCAATGGGAAGACTATCAAGACTTGAAGGAAGATTTATGGAGTGGAACGTTCAGACTGTATTACAAGAAAAATAAATTATAAACAACATGAAAGAACTTTGAGATAGGATTAAAAGGCAAACTTAGGAATCTTGGCATAGACTCAAGTGCAGAGATACAGAGTAATGACATAGAAAAATTACATATAATTTCCCAATTTGAGGACAACATATGAATATTCTGACACAAAAAGCATTAAGACTAAACAGACATGACCAGTAAAAGAACCTCCTCATGCCATATTATATCTAGAATTCCAGGAGTACAAAGAAAGAGGTGAGAACTGCAAGGTTGTTTATAAAGGTAAACACATTAGAATAACAGCAAATATTTGAGAAGAAACTGTAAAGGTCAGTAAGGTATAGCATAATTTATTTCAAGCTCTACAAAAAATTAACTCAACCTATTTTATTATATCTGGCAAAATTATCCTTCAGAATGCAAAGAAAAATAAATACCTTCTAGGCATAAACTGGAAACTAAAAGTTATTCATGACCACTGAGTCTGAATTGCAGAAGGTATTTATGGGATCTTACACATAGAAGATAAAGATAAATGCATCATGAGAACATGGATTCATTAGAGTAATAGGTAAGCAAATGAGAAGAATTAGGAAAGAATCAGACATCCAGAGAACAACAAAATTCCAAAAACTAGTAAATACTTTCCAATAATAACCCTAAATGTAATTGTACTTAATCATCCAATTAAATGACAAGGAATAACTGACTAGAATAAAAAAACAAACAACTGTTTGCTGTCTGCAAGAAACCCATCTTGTGGGACATTCCATGTATTGACTGAAAGTTAAAGATGAGAAAATAATATTTCAAGCAAATTAAAAATCAAAGCAAACAGAAACAGTTATACAAATATATTAAAAGAACTATGTCAGGCCAAAATCAGTCAGAAGAGTCAAATAAAGTCATTACATATTGACAAAGGGAACAATCTACTAAAGAGAACATGATGATTGTAAATATATATGCACCAAATATCTATGTACCAATTTTCGTAAAACAAACACAATTGGACCTAAAGAGAGAGATGGACTCTTATATAACAAAGGTAGAAAACCCCTTACTCATTCTCATCAGTATATTGTTTTGGGGGACATAAAAACCTGATATCAGAGCTAACCTATGTTCTAGGTCTAATGGTCTTGTTAGGCATCAACAACATACATAGTCCAATGGCTGTAGACTACACATTCTTTTTAGAATCTCATGGAACAGTCACCAAGCAGATTATATTGTAGAAAATAAATAAGTTTGAACAAATGCAAACAAATTGAAAGTAATTTATTGTTATCAGTAACTTGTTTGATCACAATTGAATGAAACTAGAAATTAATGGTTATAGCAATTGCAGGAATTACACATATGAAGACTAAACAATATACATTGGAATGACAATTGGGCTATTGAAGAAATAAAAGGAAAAAAATGAAAAAAATTCTAGAATTAAGTAAAAACAGGAACATAGCACACCAGCATCTTTTAAGTACAAATCAAGACAGTTCTAAAGGGAAGTGTATAGATATGAGTAGCTATATTTTTAAAAATCTGAGAGATAACAAATAACCTAATGATGTATCCAAATGTCTTGGAAAAATGAAAGCAAGCCAAAGCCAAAATTAATAGAAGAAAATAATTGATAAAGATTAGCTCAGAAGTTAATAAATGGGAAACTAATATGCCAGCACAAAAAACAGTAAACAAAGAGAAACTCAGGACAAATCCTTAGCCAAACTCATAAAAAAAGAATGCCCAAGTTAATAAAATTAGGATGGAAGAGGAATTAAAACAACAGATAGTGGGGGCTGGAAAGATGGCCAGTGGTTAAGAGCGCTGTTATTTTGGAGGACCAGAGTTCAAAGGTCATTGTTTAAGCACACTTTCTGTTCTCTGGGGGCAAGGGCAGATTTAATTCTCTGATGGCTCACAATAGTCTATAACTCTATTTCTAGGATAACAGATGCCATATTCTAGCTTCTGTAGATACAAGGCATCTACATGGTGCACAGATATACATGCAACCAAGCAAACCTTCCATACACATAAAAATATTTAATGAAAAGATATCACTGAAACCCAGAGGTCTGCTAAGAATTATTTTAAAACTCATATTCCAATCACTTGAAAAACCTAGATTAATTGAACAAATTTCTAGGAAAATATGATCCTCCAAGATCAAACCAAAAAGACCTATAACCCTATAGATCAGGAACTAACGATGGGGCTGAAGTAATAAAGTCCTCCATCATTGAGAAACCCTGGACTAGTCCTTTAGAAAACAATTAACATCAATGTTCTTCATGCTAATTTTATAAAACAGGAAGGCAAAGAATGCTAGAAGACTCATTATATGAAGCAAATATTACTCTCATATCAAAACTGTATAAGAATGTAAGAAAAACAATGGCAATGATGAAAACTATATGCCAGTATCCTTGATGAATATAGATTAAAAATATTCAATAAAATTCTCATTAGCCAAATTTAACAGTACATTAAAAGGATCATAGCCATGGTGGAGTTGCTCTCATTCTAGAGGTATAAGGGTTGTTCACCATGTTCAAATCAACAAATGAAATATGGGACATAAATAGAATGGAGGATCACATAATAATCCCAATAGATTTTTAAAGAAGTCTTTAATAAAATTCAGCATTCTTTCATGATGAAAGCTTAGAAAAAGCTAGGACTAGAAAGATTATACGTCAATGAAACAAAGGCTGTATATGACAGATGTATATAGTCAACACTGTACTGCATAGAGAAAAAGAGAAACCATTCACAAGAAGTAAGAATAAGACTCTAGTGCTGACTTTCACCACTCTTGTTCAATATAAAGTTTGCAATCTTAGCCAGAGCAATTAGGCACAAGAAAACAATAAAAGGGATATAAATAGGAAAGGGAAGATTCAAATTATCTTTATTTGAAGTTTATACACTCCTGTACCAAAAGATCCTAAAGGTCTTAGTTTTGATAATTTCAGCAACATAACAAGATATAAAATTCATATAAAAGCATATAAAATCAGTAGCTTTCCTGTTCACCATAACAAACATTTAAAAAGGAAGCAGGACTAGCCTCCTGTCCACAATAGCCTGAATCTGTAACACCTGGCAACAAACCTAGCCAAGGAGGTGAAAGACTTCCACAATGAAAAGTATGCAGCATTGAGAAAGAAACCAACGACACTAACAATATGTCTCATCTTTGTGTATTGGAAAAATTAATAATGTTAAATGACTTCAGGGTTGAAGTCAGTCTCTGATCTCAGTGCAGTCCCCAGCAACATCCTAGTAACATTCTCCACAGAACTAAATGCAGTCCTGAAATTCTCATGGAAGCCCAAAAAAAAGAATAGCTAAAGGAGTCCTAAGAAGAAATGGCAACGATAGAATTATAATTCCTGGTTTCTAGTTGTACTACAAAACCACGCAGCATGAAGCAGCATGTCTCAACGGAGAAATAGACGTGTAGACAAATTTAGTAGGTAAAGTTCCACACAAAACCCCACACAGGTACAGACACCTGGTTTCTAACAAAGGCTCCAAAATTATACTGGCGAAAAGACAGCCTCTGAAAACAGGGCTGGGAAGACTGGATGTCCATATGTAGAATGAACCTAGATCCGTGTCTCATCCTGTGCAAATCAATTCATTCTAAGGCTTGAAACATGTAGTTGAAACACTTAGGGGAACACGTAAAGTCGCAGGCATAAGTGGGGCTGGGAATGTAACTCAGCAGAGTGCATTCCTGCACTGCCCGAAGCCCAGTTTTCCTGCCGCATCACCACATAACATGATACATCAACATGGTAGCTCTCATCCGTGATTCTCAGTATTAGTTGAAGGCCATCCTGGGCTACCTGGGGCTTTGGAGCTGGCCTGAGATACATTAAACACTTGAAAGTCAGGCATAGGCAAGGAATCAAGGGCAGCACACAGTAGGCACATCCATACTTCTGTGTGTACTACAGCGCGAGGCACAAATGGTAAGTACAGAGTCAGCGCGGGTGGCTACCTTTGAGTGAGTGGATAGAGAAAGTCTGGGGTAAGATATATACAATACCAGGGGCCACTCCTTCCTTCTTCTTGGACATCATTTGATATGTGGGTTGTGTCTTGGGTATTCCAAGCTTCTAGGCTAATATCCACTTATTAGTGAGTGCATACCATGAGTGTTCTTTTGAGACTGAGTTACCTCATTTAGGATGATGTTTTCCAGCTCCGTCCATTTGTCTAAGAATTTCATGAATTCATTGTTTCTAATGGCTGAATTGCACTCCATTGTATATATATACCACATTTTCTGTATCCATTCCTCCACTGAGGGACATCTGGGTTCTTTCCAGCTTCTGGCTATTATAAATAAGGCTGCTATGAACATAGTGGAGCATGTATCCTTATTGCATGCTGGGGAATCCTCTGGGTATATGCCCAGGAGTGGTATAGCAGGGTTCTCTGGAAGTGTCGTGCCCAGATTTCTGAGGAACTGCCAGACTGATTTCCAGAGTGGTTGTACCAGCTTGCAAGCCCACCAGCAGTGGAGAAGTGTTCCTCATTCTCCACATCCTTGCCAACAACTGCTGTCTCCTGAATTTTTAATCTTAGCCATTCTGACTGGTGTGAGGTGAAATCTCAGGGTTGTTTTGATTTGCATTTCCCTAATGACTAATGATGTTGAACATTTCTTAAGGTGCTTCTCAGCCATCTGAAGTTCTTTAGGTAAAAATTCTTTGTTTAGCTCTGTACCCCATTTTTAATAGGGTTATATGGTTTTCTGGGGTCTAACTTCTTGAGTTCTTTGTATATATTGGATATTAGACCTCTGTCAGATGTAGGGTTGGTGAAGATCTTTTCCCAATTTGTTGGTTGCTGATTTGTCCTTTTGATGGTGTCCTTTGTCTTACAGAAACTTTGTAATTTTATGAGGTCCCATTTGTCAATTCTTGATCTTAGAGCAAAAGCTATTGGTGTTCTGTTCAGAAACTTTCCCCCTGTACTGATGTCCTCAAGGGTCCTTCCCCAGTTTCTTTTCTATTAATTTCAGTGTGTCTGGTTTTATGTGGAGGTCCTTGATCCACTTGGAGTTGAGCTTAGTTCAAGGAGATAAGAATGGATCAATTCACATTCTTCTGCATGCTGACCTCCAATTGAACCAGCACCATTTGCTCAGTGCAGCAGTGTAGGGGAATACCAGAACAGGTAGATGGGGGGATGGGGGTGGATGGGGGAACAGGGGAAGGGAAGAGGGCTTAAGGGGAAATCATTTGAAATGTAAATAAAGAATATATCGAATAAAAAAATAAAATATATAGTCCATCGAGTGGACAATGTTTAATATATTTATATATATATATATATATATATATATATATATATATATATATATATATATATATACACACACACACACAATAGCCAGGTGGGCGAGGTGTATGCCTTTAATCCTAGCACTTTGGAGACAGAAGCAGGCAGGTCTCTGTGAGTTTCAGGCTAGCCTGGTCTACAGAGCAAGTTCAAGGACAGCCAGAGCTACACAAAGAAATCCCATCTAGAAAACAAAAAAGAAGAAGAAGAAGAAGAAGAAGAAGAAGAAGAAGAAGAAGAAGAAGAAGAAGAAGAAGAAGAAGAAGAAGAAGAAGAAGAAGAAGAAGAAGGGAAGGAGAAGAAGGGAAGGAGAAGAAGGGAAGGAGAAGAGAATGAGAAGGAGGAAAGATATATACAATAGAGTAGTATTCAGGCATAAAGAATGAAATCTTATGATTCTCAGAAATGTGGACTGAACTGAAAATAATCAGATAAGACAAGCAAAATTCATAAAGACACATTAAATTTTTATTTCTGTATATAAAATTTACAGGAATGATGATGTAAAAGAAAAGATTCCCCCTGGCAACAGGCAAAGAGACACCTTGTTGTTGTTGTTGTTGGTCTTATACCAGTCAGGGGCAGAGAAGATGACAGTCCTTTTGTACATCCTGGCCTGATGGCTAGCTTGGTGGTCATGTAAAAATCAAATCAAATCCAGGCAGCACAGCACAGCACAGGAGGAGGAAGACAGACAGACCTGTATTTCACCATGCCATACAGTGCTGGTTAGGAAAGACACCCCCAGACCTGCCCTCTGCCCCATGGCACAGGGGCCACAGACACACAGAACCCTGCCTACTACCATGCAGGCAGGGACCTGCCGACTGACATGCCACCACAGACCTGCCCTTCTGAGCCAGCCGACGTCGGAAGCCACCACAATGTGCAAATATGTGGTAGACAAATATGAGAAAGAAAAGTGGAGCAGATTGAGCACCATAAAGAGAGAGGGAACTGGAGAGTCATGGGTGGAGAGGAGTAGCCTGTTGGGAGTGACCAGCCTTGCCACTTGGGGCCATGGTGAGGTCCCAGCCCAAGTTGCCACTGAGGGCCAAGTCCGGGTCCATGTCGATGTCAGAGGATCATCCAACCGCAAGAGAACATGGGACATCTCTGGTCAGGACAGCCACTGGGGATGACATGGATGCCCAGAGGCTGTGCAGAACTGATCCTGCCCCTCGCTGACTCGGGTGCTCTGGAGAGCGGGCCCCACTTCTTACTCCCAGCAGCAATTGTGGAGCTGGCCCTGGTGGCAGGGGTCCGAGTGAGCCAGCCCCGAGGGTGTGAGTGTGGGAGACCTGACTCTGACAGTTGGGAAATCTGCCAACAGGGTCAAGACCGCAGG